>NC_072797.1:5580530-5883560 GCF_028583425.1 Eublepharis macularius | reverse complement strand
ACTGAAATATAAAAAACACAGATCCAAAAATATTTGGCGCTGCCACGGTGAAAAAACATGAATCTGAGACACGGATCCTCATGAATTCATATGATTTTTACATTGAAACAAAACAAAAAGGCTGTCATATTTTAGATCTTTTGGTCCTGTTTGTGGCATTGGACATGATCTGGGACAGTATACTGGATTTTGGGTGGCCCCATGTAAAAATAAAGAGGATCCATGAGGATCCGTGCTTTTGAACCATGTTTTTGCACCGTGACGCTGCCCCAAAGCAGTGGATGAATGATTTTTTTTCTCCCATTTGAGGCAATGGACATGATCTGGGATTGTATGGTGGATTTTGGGTGGCCCCATGTAAAAATCAAGAGGATCCATGAGAATCCATGCTTTTAGACCATGTTTTTGCGCCTGAGCTAAGTAGGGATTCTAATTACTCAGAGCTGAACTACACGAGATGAATGGCACGGAAATTGCACGGGAATGCGCTTATACATGTTTCCCCCGTTCCTCTCCTGTCCACTCGCACAGCGCAGCTGCCCTGCAGGCATCCCCGTGTTTGTTCTGGCTCGAGCTGGCACAAATCTCTTCAGCATTCCTTCATGAACTATCCCAGCATGCATTTCCACTTTGTCACACATCCCTTTCCCCCTCTTTCTCTCCCCCCGTTTCTCCTGTTCGGGAGACAGGATGTATTGATGATTTTAAGATAGAAGGTTCCACCAGGCGCACCCTCTTCCCCCCTCCACGTTTGCATTTCTCTTCAGACCTGCCACCAAGCAGACAAAAGAGGCCATTCTACAGCGACAAATCACTGATGCTGCCCTCAGATACTTGCCGCTATGATTACACGTATAGCCCATAAGTGCACGGACTAGGGCTACAGGACTCGTGCTCACCTTGAGGAAGACGGACACGGGTGGGTAGGAGCAGACATGATTATATTCACTCACATAGACACACATAACTCACCGCTTGTGGTTTGGCCCTCAGATTCCACCACAACATGCCAGTGTCTCTTGATGGGCTTCTCTTGAGCAAGCTGAGCAATGTAGCCCAAGAACAAGCATGGCCGGGTAGCTACAGTTTCCTCTGGTTATTTTGAGTTGTATTCATTATTTGCCTCATGATGTCATGATGTTTTTTTCTGGGTTACACAAATTTGTTTTGGTTCAATTTGACTTTTTAATTGGAGCTTGAAGAGAGTTCACAATTTAAGGTCAAATCAAAATGTCTACTGACATTTCTCCAATAATAGTAAATCTATATACTAATAAGGGCAAGTTGGGTGAGGAGGGACTGTGAGGAGGACTCTTAACTGAGGTCACGCAGACTAAGGCATAGGAGAAAACAAAAGGGCAAGTTGTAGATGCACATAAAACCAGGAGCGAAAGCAAAAACTATGGGGACAGGACACAAAATAATGGCTGCAAGTTGGGTGTATTTACTGTATACATTATAATAGAACAGTCTGTTCTATTAGATGTCAAATGGAGAGGTCAAACGATGCAGAATTCTGTTGATGGGTACTTTTAATTAGGAGATAAGAAGATTGCCTCACCACCAAAATCTGGCAACAAGAAATGTTTGAGTTACCCTCCCAGAGGACAGCATGCACCGTAGTCCGTTGCCAGGCACTCAACCTAGCTATAACGCAGCTGACCCTCAAAGAGCAGGAAGAAGGAAATTATGCCAGACTGAAGCCCTCAAGGCGAGCAGAAGGTGGGAGCAACTGGAGATGATACAGTGGTTGGTGGCCTGATGTAGCTGTTGTAGCAATGATGCTCAGGGCCAAGCTACACACGACGAATGACACTTGAACAGCAAGTGGATTGAGTGGAGGGCAAGTGAACAGGGAGAAATACACTTGCTGTTCAAGTGTCATTTGCCATGTGTAGCTTGGCCCTCAGTTAGGAAAGTGTGGAATCACGTGAGGTGAAACACTCTCCAAGCCAGTATATTGTAACAGATAACACTTACTTTTATCATAGCTGATTCCCATTCGCTTGCATTCTGAGAACCAGGGCGGTGTACGGGCTTAGCTTGTTGTTTAAGGAGGTGCCCCGGTGTATCAGTTGGATCTTGGTAGTCCAGGTTCAAATCCCCACTCCACCATGGAAACTCACTGGGTGACTTTGGGCTATTGCATTCTCTCGGCCTAACCTACCTCACAGGGTTGTTGTAAGGAAAAATGGAGGACAGGAAAGTGTGTAAGCTGCTTTGGGTCCCTAATGGGGAGAAAGATGGAGTATAAATGAAGCAAAATAAAAATTAAAAAAATTCTTGTAGCAGCAGTAGAAAAATAGAAATCTAATCTACTTATTCCCTATTACAAGTGGCTGGTGAATCCACCTGCACATTCGAGGGAGTATGGGCATGCCTCTTGGCACACTAGCACAGGAGAGCTCTGCAGAACCATGTTGCTTCTTGCAAGACCAGCAGGAGAGAGAATCATAGAATCATGGAGTTGGAAGGGATCTCAAGGGTCATCTAGTCCAACCCCCTGCACAATGCAGGAAATTTACAACTACTTCCCACACACACACACACTCAGTGATCTCTGCTCCATGCCCAGGAGATGTCAAAACATCATGATCTCTAGCTGAACTGGCCTGGGAAAAATTGCTACCTGACCCCAAGGGAGTGATTGGCATTACCCTGGGCATGTAAGAAGGGGCCACGAGAGAGGACAAAAAGACAGAGAACAAAAAGCGAGAGAACAAGAAGAAAGAAGAGTTGGAGTCAGGAGCTTCCAGATCAGACAATGAAAGATATCAGACAGATACACAGTCGGCTTCTAAAGTCCAAGGTACATATAGCACCCCCCAGGGGCTCATGCACTTGTTCCTATTGCAGCAGAAACATATGGCCATTATGGAACTTTAGGGGAGCTTTCCTTCTCAGCAAAGAATGCAATACATTTCACTAAACATTGACAGGCCGTTTGTTCATCTTGCTCTGTCATCTTCTCTGACAGACAAAAACTCTCTAGGTGGGGTTGCTAGGTACCTTTATTCTCCCAATGGAGGGGGGACACAGCACTCACCTTTCCAGATGTCTTCACACATGCACTTTGCGCACACATGCTCCCAGGATGGTGCGGTGATGTCACTTCCAGGAAATGCACAAGGGCCAGGAATGCTCCCGTGGTTAGCAGCGGGCTGATTTGGGCACCAAACAGGCCCAAATAATCTGTATGGTTTTCCCGCTTGCAAATACAAAAACAACAATGTTTCAACCTGAACAAAATATTCCATTGAGAAATGAAACCCTGTAGGTAATGATTAGCAAAAAAAAATTCTTGTAAATTAGACAGTGGGTCATAGAGGGGGATTTTTAGGGAAAAGGAAAAATGGGGCAAAAAGTGATTTTTAAATCTATTTTTACACAACAAGGCAAGAGGTGTTTCTGCACACTTTGCTCCAAACCATCATTTCACTTAATTTCTGTCATCAAGTTTTTTATTGATAGGCATCAGAATGATTTTGAATGTCTTATCTTTGTTATGTTATTCCCCAAGCCCTCCTGTACTTCTGCTTCTTCTTTGCCCAAATCAAGTCTATGATTCTTTATTTGCATGCCATTTTCTGTTTCCTCCAACTGAATCCGCTGAAAATGTATGTGTTTTTCAACATTATATCTGCATCAAGACAGAGATCATCTTCGACATGCCGTATATTTACAAATGGCATCCGATGTACATATATAAGAGCTGTGCATACGGCATATGCAAACATGTATACACAATACAAAAGAACTGAGAAAGCCAACAGGGAAATGTAAAGGGGCAAAAACAATGATAAAAAGCATAAAAAGAAGAAAAATAGGGAATTTACCCATCCCTTCACAGAGGCAACCCTCCGTATACTAATTAAGATTAGGTCAACGAGATCCACTCTAAAGGACTTTCACATACCCAACAAACCTTTCAGCTTTTCAAGGAAGCATATTTTGTCGAGTTTATTTCCTGCATCCCGGACTCCCCCTGGATTCTTCCAGCATCACACACCAGCAGGCATCGCAAGGAACAGAAAGGAGCTGTTAAAGGAACTGAAACGACATGTCAAAAAAGGCAGGCTGTCCTCTCTTTGCCTCCTTTTCCTGCTAACTAGTAGAATGGAGCTCAGCTTGGGGGAGGGGGTCTTGAACAGAAATCAAACGTCTACATTTTCAAGACCCCCTAGAATTGCATGTGCTTAAGAGGGCCAGGAAAATACCTGACCTCCATATCTCAAGTTTTAGCTTTTTATATATCCTGGCATACTTTTTAACATATATGGCCACCGGAACCTTTGTTTTTGCAGCTGTTTTAAAACATTATAATCTGGGAGTCCGTCATCCTGAGACACTTTGCAGATGATCAGATTTGCTACCTCTTAAAACTGGATCAAAACACCTCTTTCGGGATTTTATTGGGGTTTCCTCCTCCCCATTATATGATAAAGAAGAGAGTTGTGGAAAGTGGTGTGGGAATGAGCTTCTAAACACCATTGGTTATTAAATTTTTAATAATGATTATAAAAAAATCATTTTTTTTTCAATTATTTGACCGTCCTGGTCACTCTTTGGGCACATGCTGTGGCACAGCAGTTAAGTGGATGGGCTGCGAATTAGCACTCTGCTAGTTTGATCCCACTTCTGCCTTGTAGCCTTAGGTAAGCCCCTCCTTCCAGCCCAGCTCCCCAGCTGCATTGTGGGATAATAACAACACTGACCTTGTTCCCTGCTCTGAATGGGGCACTAATCTGTCTAGAAGAGTGGCATATAAACACAGTTATTATTATAGACTGATGCTGTAGCATACTGGTTAAGTGGTCGGGTTGCAAATCTGCACTCTGCTGGTTCGACTCCCACTACTGCCATGAGCTCAGGCAGGTTGCCTTGGGGGAGCCGCTCCTTTCAGCCCAGTTCCCCACCTGTATTGTGGGGATTATAATACCACTGGCTTCATACACTACTCTGAGTGGGGCCTAGTCTGTCTAGAAGGTGGTATGTAAGCACATTGTTGTTATTACTCCAGAGGAGTTAGCTGTGTAAGTCGCAAAATAATAGAGTCCAGTAGCACCCTTAAGACTAACCAACTTTATTGTAGCATAAGCTTTCGAGGACCACAGCTCTCTTTGTCAGATGCATCATGAGCTTTCGGGCTTGGAGATCTTCTGGAATTACAACTGATCTCCAGATGACAGAGATTAGTCACCTAAAATAAAATGGCTGCTTTGGGAGGTGGATTCTATGGCATCATATCGCTGCTAAGGTCCCTCCTTTCCCCAAACTTCTCACTCCCCAGACTCCACCCCCTAATATCCAGGAGTTTCCCAACCTAAAACTCTCAGCCTTAGTGGATGTGCAGCCCCCCAATGAAGCAAAGAATGCCCCTCCTGGGCTATTTTGGGTAGTTTCCAGCAGATGAGTTCTATCTGAGGAGAATTAATCAGGTCAGGGTAGGGTTGCCAGATATGGCTTGGGAAATTTCTGGAGATTTGGGGGTGTAGCATGGGGAAGGCAAGGTTTTCTGGGGAGAGGGACTTCTACCGGGTATAATTCCATAGAGTTCACTCTCCAAAGCAGCCATCTTCTCCAGGGGAACAGATCTGTGTAGCTTGCTGATCTGTTGTAATTCTGGCAGATCTTCAGTCCCCGTCTGGAGGTTGGCAACCCAAAGTCAGGGCCTTTTTTGTGTGTCTAATATAAAACTACGCATTTCTTTGAAAATTGCCCTTTGAACTTTACAGCCAAGCCCGGTTTCCGGTTCTGAAGCACACGGCACTCCTCAGTCACTTTTCCCTGCCAGCTCTTTGCTAATATTTGTATCTGCCGTAGAGTGACATTCTTTTTTTTTTTTTTTGCTTGTCTCCACATGTTTTATACATCAGTTCCTTGAACATCCAAGCGGACTTTGTTGAGATATGCTTAGAGATTGATGTATGTGTGCTATTAATTGTATATATTATATACGGTATATGAAGCACACAGGGGAACGGGAGAACCTGATTACTTGAGCGTATTGGGCTTCTTTCAACCAATAATAATTTAACATCTCTATTAACCACCTTTTGATGTTCTCTGTAGAGGGTACATTCTCTTTTATATAAAGGATGCATAATAAATTCCTGTGAGATTATACTGCAATTGAGTAGAAAGTCTATAATGCATAAGTGATGGAACTGCACGCCAGCTAGGAAGGGCTTCTCTTCCCAAAAAGGTCACATCGTTATGTCTCACGGGGCCACGTTATAGGCTCAGATGAGCTGGAACTTAAGAGCTGCAGACAGCAGAGGTTTGGCAGAAAAAAACTTGTCATGAATTCCGTGTTCTGCATTTATTTTATTTTTCAAGTAGACTGGAAAGCTTGTCACATTGATAAAGATGTGCCTCAAACTTAAAGAGGATAACTGCAAATTACGTTGGAACTGAAACAACCAATTAATACTTTCATGCTTTGATTTAAAAAAATAGGGGAAAATTCATTTTTTAATTTGTTTCATCAAGTCTGGTAGGGGCGCTATCACAGCAATAGAGAGAGTGGCTGTAGCATAGTGGTCAAGTGGTTGGGCTGTGAATCAGCACTCTGCAGGTTTGAATCCCACTACTGCCTTGAATTCAGTAGGTGGCCTTGGGTAAACCATTTCTCTAAACCACAGCTCCTGACTGTATTGTGGGCAGGGCTCATTTTGAGGGGGAACATTCAGGAACGCAGTTCCAGCAGTTCCCCAAAGAGGTCACATGTCAGGTGGCCCTGCCCACATGACTCTCGGCCATTTTGGGCCCATTTCAACCTGGGTCGGGCCTCTGACGGGTGGTGGATCACTCTCCCACTCAGCAGCAGCCCAATCCTGACCATTTTGGGCCCCTTTTCGGCCATTTTCAGCCCTTTTTGCCATTTTGGGCCCAATTTTGGCCCTGAATGGCCAGAATTGGGTCCAAAACAGCCAGGATAGGTGATGTCAGGGGGTGTGGCATATGCAAATCAGTTATGCCAATGACACACTTCTGGTGATGTCAAGGGGCATGGCATATACTAATGAGTTATGCTAATGAGTTCCTCCAGCTCTTTTTCTACAAAATGACCCCTGATTGTGGGGATAATAATGTGGTAGCAGAGAGTGCCTTCAAGTCATAGCTGACTTATGGCGAACCCTAGCAGGGTTTTCATGGCAATAATAACACTGACTTTTTTCTCTGCTCTGAGTGGGGTTCTAATCTTTTTAGAAGTGAGGTATATAAGAGATGTTTGGCATAGTGAGCCAGTTTGGTGTAGCTGTTAAGAGTATAGGACTCTAATCTGGAGAATCAGGTTTGATTCCCCACTCCTCTGAAGCTAGCTGGGTGACCTTGAGTCAGTCACAGCTTCTAGGAGCTCTCTCAGCCCCACCCACTTCACAGGGTGATTGTTGTTTTTGGGATAATAATAGCATACTTTGTAAAATGCTCTGAGTGGGTGTTAAGTCATCCTGAAGGGTGGTATATAAATCAAATGTTGTTTTGTTGTTGTTGTTTTGTTGTTGTTATTATAAGTTGTTGTTATTGTTGTTGTTAGAACATGTGCTTTGCATGCAGAAAGTTCCAGGATTAATCCCAGCTATCTCCAATTGAAAAAATCTCAGGTAGTAGGATTATATGGGGAGAGACGGTTGCCTGAGACAGAATAAGATAGTCCTATGGTCTGACTTGGTATGAGACAGCTTCCCATATTACTAATTTACTAATAACAGCTGAGCCCCATGGCACAGAGTGGTAAGCTGCAGTACTGCAGCCCAATCTTTGCTCATGACTAGAAATGGGCACGAACTAGAAAAGAACCAAACCATGCAGTTTGTGGTTTGTCAAATTTCACGAACCACGAACCATGAACCACGAACTTCCATGAACCTGCCCCTGGTTCAAGAACCGGTTTGTTTGGTTCAAGAGAATGTCACATCTAGTTCAGAAAATCATCACATCTGGGCCAGCAGAATTTCACTTCCGGGTCAGCAGAAGGTCTGCAGGAAGTCCATCCCCTGTTGCCTAGGAAACTGATTGATTGGCATCAGGCTGTCTGCAGTGATGAACCAAAAAATGAACCAAACAAACCAGCCTAAAAGTTCATGGTGGTTCGTCAAAAATGGGATCTGACGAAGCATGGTTTACGAACCATGAACCAGCCTGGTTCGTGCTTAATTTGTTTGTATTGCAGATCGAGCATATCTCTACTCATGACCTGAGATCGATCCTGGTGTAAGCCGGGTTCAGTAGCCGGCTCAAGGTTGACTCGGCCTTTCATCCTTCCAAGGTCGGTAAAATGAGTACCCAGTTTCCTGGGGGTAAAGTGTAGATGACTGGGGGACGCAATGGCAAACCACTCCATAACAAAAAGTCTACCAAGAAAACATTGTGATGCGACGTCCCCCCATGGGTCAGTAATGACTCGGAGCTTGCACAGGGGACTACTTTTTCCTTTTACCTAATGACAATTTCAACAAGCCAGCATTATGGCTACTGACCGACAGAAATTTTCAGGGGCTAGTTTCCCTCTCGGATATTTGACCCCCTCTCCTTGCATATTTCAGAGGCCCTGGGCACAAAGACATTTGGCTGGTTGGAAAACACTTGCAGCTCAGTCATTAATTTTACCAGAATTAAATTCTTCCATGAAAATTGTTGCCTGTTTGACTAAGTTTTTCCCCCTCTTTGTTTGCATTGTACCAACAGTTGCTCTTCCCTCCCCTCCCAGACTCCATTAGTGGCCAGCCATTCCATAGCTTAGTGGGCTGAGGTTTTTGCTTTACTGCAGCTTTTCTCCCCGAACACATACTGTAATGATTTCAAGTAAATGTGTGCATGTATCTTTAAAGACCAAAATGGCTACCTACCTTGTCCTTGGACAATAGAAGGCCGTGAAGTGAGGGCTCAAGCAGACAAGTGATTTGTTCAGCAGTGAATCTCTACAGGAAGTGGGTAGTGTGTGAAAATATCGGCAAAGGCCAATTGTTTTATTTGAGTTGTTGAGATTGTTTTATTCAAGAAAGGCATTGGTAGGTAGCAGCCTGAATAGTTCAGCTTAAGCAAGGTAAACCAGTTTGGTGTAGTGGTTAAGAACGTGGGTGTAATGATTTCAAGTAAATGGTTGCATGTGTCTTTAAATGCTTGGTGTGAAGTAGGTGAAGAGTGGGGGTGAAAGAGAGGGAAGAGTGAGCGATATGATTGGTTGATGACTGAGGGCCAAGCTACAAGTGACAAATGACACTTGAACGGCAAGTGTATTTCTCCCGGTTCCCTTGCCCTCCACTCAATCCACTTGCCAGGCAAGTGTCATTCGTCATGTGTAGCTTGGCCCTGAGAGTGTGTGAGGAGTGAATGCAGTTTAGACTGAGAGTGGAGAGAAAAATAGTCAGTCAAAAGAAAGCAGGCTAGCTGTGTGCTGCCTGAGTAGTTTTAAATATTTATGTGAATGGGAGTCTAGAGAAAGCAGGCAAGCTGTGTGCAGCCTCAGTAACTTCAAGCATGTCTGTGAGAAATATTGAGTTAGAGAAAGAGTCTAACTGTATGTGAAGCGTTAGAAGAGATCTACGTAGATGAGTTTAACTGAAGTAACTTTAAGAACTGAGAACTACTTTTATGAAACTGATACGCTTCTTGAAAAAATAAAAGTTTATTTTGTTTTGTTATATCCTAGAGTGGCTGTCATTGCTATGTCCCATTCCTATCCTTAGGGCCACATAGAACTACGAAGGAGCCTGATGCTTAGGCACGTTACGAAAAGGAAAACTTAAATAAAAAATCTTGGAATATAATATTCCTGGTGGCAGCAAACTACCCAGAGGATGTTAAGGGAAAGATAAAAGGCAAAATCTACCCTAGAGAAAGTAAATGGCCATAACACATATCCTGTTTTTTTTTCCCTTGGAAATTCAATTTCGGCCTTTTTTGAAGTGCAGAATGCTTTCTTTGGTGTGAAGTCTGGCCCTGGCCCTGCCTTTTGCCCTCCTCTTTATTCCTTTGCATCCTCATTGGTCAATCAGCAATCAATCATTTTTCCTGATCTTTTTTTTAATTGTAACATTGGTGCCTTAAAGGAGAAAACCTTGCAACTGTGGGGCAGTGGAGGAATGCTGCAGACAGCCCTGTAGACCACTTGCTATTTTAAAGTTTTCACCTGTTTTTCCTGTACTTTTCAGTCCATTCTTTTTTGGCTTTTTAATTTTTTTTTAACAGCAACGTTGTGACATTGGTGCAATTTAAAAAGACAAAAAAAAAACACGTAGTAAATTTCCTCAGCAATCAACTGGAGAAACTGACAAATCCTTCGCCAACAGACTGAGGGAAAGGTGGAGTCCTTAGAAATCAACCAAGGAAACAGGAGTCCTCAAAGACCGCAGGAGAAACAGGGCATTTTTCTAGTCTAGAAATTAAAAAAAAAATGGGCAGAAAGTTAGGATAGGTCTAAGCAACTGATCCTTAACATGTTACATTGTGGAACCATGCAACCCACTGATGAGTTTCCAGTTTCCCACTTGCCGCTGGTTCAAAACACTTCTTCCACAATGCATAAAGCCAAATGCTAACTTCTCTTTGTGTGAGTTCTATGGGGCTTAAGTTAAGAAAAAAATGTTTCAACCTTTTAACTATTTTTTCTTTTCTTTAAACAAACTCAAAAGTGGAGACATACAGAAACGTTCGAACAGCAACATCTTGGAAAAGCTTCTTAAGGTAAGCAGTTCCAACCTGTTGGATTCCACAAATTGATAGAGTCCCTTGCCACAATCCTTCCAATTTGAAGCAATTGAAACCCAGGCTCCTGTCCTCTTCTTGGGGAATTACAGCCCTGCAGGAACAATAAAACCCCAGTGATGTGTAGAGATGGGCACACACAGCAATACGAACTAAAAAAAAAGCCACGGACAGCCCAATCTGCTGTTCCGAACAAGCTATTCGTGAGGCCCTATTCTAAATGAACCGTTGTTCGCTGCAAGCCTCATTCGTTGCTGTTCGTCTTGCTGTTCGTCAAGCCAGACAGCCTGGCACCTGCAATCAATTCCCTTGGCAAACAGAGGCAGGGACTGCCTCAACTCTGTCTGAACTCCTGCTGTTGCCCTGGAAACCCCAATCTAAGCCCAATTTAGCTTGAGAGGCAGGTCTTCTGTGGAGCTCCAAATTTGTTACAAGGGAGCAAAGAGCAGCAGGGAGGGGGCTCCCAGCTCTGACTTTGCAGACAGTGAGGGAGAGACAGTTGCTGCTGGCATTTTGATAGAGAGAGTGCATTGGAGCTTGAATTTCCTTTGTGTGTGGTGGGATAGGGATCTACCCCTTCAGGTTCCAGGGCTGCTGCCAGGCTCTAGGCTAAGCTATTATTTATTACTGTTACATTTCCTGCTGCCTGCTCAGGTAGGGTTTCTGGGAGTGTTGTGGTAGGGATCTTGATGGCTGGAGGAGAGCTTGCTGGCCCCCACGAACAACGAACAATGAACATGTTCGTGAACAGGTCATGTTCGTCAATGTTCGTTGTTTGTGGATGGCAATGAACAACGAACACCATGTTCCTTTTTTTTCTGTTCGTGCCCATGTCTAGTAATGACACCAATCAAACACAATACGCATACACCACTTTTAGTCATATTGTTCACATACAACATTTCTGATTACCTTATTCAAGGTAATAAGAGCACACTAATTGTTACCAAGCTCCCCAGCAACCAGCTGCTTCCTCTGCTGCCTGGCTCTAGCTATTGACTCCATCCTACTGGGTTAAACCAATTAGCTCATAGGGGTTACACTGACCTTTCTCCACTTCATCATAGCAGGAGGTGTTTCAAAAGACCCTACAAGGCATTACTTCTGAGTCTGTAGAGAGTACCCATACAAAATGAGCTTCCCCATCATAGGAAAATGCTTGGACTGAAACTTCCCCAAATTTTGTAATCTCCCCCACCATAGAAGCCCTTTTCTGGCGGTGTCTACTACCTTAACTAAATGTTGCCAAAATGCCCTCATTGTTAGGAATCTCTGGTCTAAGCTATGGAGAGCTTCAAAGAAGTTTGTGCTATGTACTGATGACATTAGAAAGTATTTTCAAGTTCAAAGTTGGAATGTAATGCTTATGCTCGGATACTTTCAATAAGGGGTGCGGTTTGCCCTCCTCCAGAGAGCATTCCTCCTTATTGCTTCCCCCCCCACACAAATTGTTACAAAATGTTCTGACATTCAAGGAGCGCCAAGGCCTCTCCATCATATTTGAACTTGATGAATTTTGTTGTGTTTTGATTGTTCCAGCAACATATGCCGGGCGTCTTGAAACACGATTACTTCTGTATAATAAAAGTGTAGCTTTGATGATGTGACATTTTATGCAAGTGTGTTTAAGACAGTTTATGTTTTCATAAGTTGCAATGAAACTCAATTATGAATGTGTAATAAGGCCCTTGATTGTTACACTTATACTTTTCTGTATAATGAAGCTGGCAATTAGAATGTGGTGGTTCTAGGGCTTAGAAAAATAAAATCCAGTATTTGCTTTGTTGACAAAAGACTCTTAACAATCCAGTTCTTGAAAGGGGGGTAAGGAATTTGTTTACCAAAAAAGTTCAATAATTCAAACATATAATTAGATTTCTTAACACAAAGATTTTTTTTGTTCCCACACAGAACAATAACTTCGAGAGAAAAACAACTCTATTTAGATAAATGTGCTTCTAAATCAAGACAAAGAAACTAGGCAAGACACACATGTCCAAATTAATGTTAGTCATCACCCGATCTTTTTTTTTTTTTTTTGGATGAGACAAAAAATGGCATCTCTCCTGGTGTCACATCACAAACATTTGCATTAGGAATTATTTTGAATTTCTCAACCCTGCTGTTTAGATCCTCCAATTCCTTTTTGTGACCTTTTATTTGCATGTCGTTTCATTTTTCCTGACACCAAAGGTTTCCTGAAAGATATACCAATATTTCAAGGTTATTTGAGCATCTGTAAATTGGCATTACCAAGTATGGGCTGGGCCTTACCAGCTTTTCTACTGGTAAGAGTAGAAGAAGGGGCTCTTGCTAGCTGCCAAAAAGTCTATGTCAAGGACTGTAAGACCTGAGTAGGAACAGGCCATGTGGTATAGGGCCTGGAATAAGGAAAGCAATCAGACAGGAAGGGTGGTGCAGTCCAGTCTTACACATAAAAAATGATGTGCACTGAACATATAAATTCCGCATAAGTTGCATACAAAACCCTACAATTTGCAAATGTAGTGAAGTGACTCTTCGCTCCAGGTATCTGGGTAAAAATTTACGAAGTTGCAAGACAGTTGTTGAATTTCCACTCTGTGACTACTCAGAGGTTAAATGAAAACTACTTTTCCAGGTAGGCAAAAGATAGCAGATTACTTTTCCCCCATCTAGTGCCCAGTCTGTAACAGAATGTCAATTCATATGTTGATGGAGACAGCAGAAAAATAAGGAATTTTTCCTGGGATACCAGGAACACCTCTGATCAGTGAAGATTGCCTGCCAGGTAGTGCATGGCAACTGGCAGGAGGGCTGCAGGCAGACCTATGGGGTGGAACATGACACTGGATGTGGGTCACTTCACATCTGGTTAAAAAAGAAACAGAAGTGATCTAGGTAGCTACAGGAATCACCAGAATCTCTGTGGATTTCCCACAAGGAGAATGGGGCCCTTATAGAGAAGGAGCTGGCTGGTAATTTTCCATTGGATATGGTAGAAGGCTGAGGGTTACAGGATGGCTTCTATAGGAGAATCTCTGTCCTCTACATAGAGAGAAACTTGGAAAATCTTTAGGACAATTCAGTACATTGGCAGGGATAAAAGCAAAATATGAAGAGGGCCTGATCAGAAATCTGGAAACTTTGGCCTATTTCTTAACTTGTCATCATAGGGGTGAGTTTTAGCCTCGGGAGAGAGGATTCATCAGGGGTCATTTTGTAGAAAAAGAGCTGGAGGAACTCATTAGCATAACTCATTAGCATATGCCACGCCCCTTGCCATCACTGGAAGTGTGTCATTAGCATGACTGATTGGCATATGCCACACACCCTGACATTACCTATTCTGGCTGTTTTGGGCCCAATCCTAGCCATTCAGGGCTGAAATTGGGCCCAAAATGGCCAAAAGGGCCTGAAAATGGCCAAAAGGAGGCCCAAAATGGGAGAGTGATCCACCACCCGTCAGAGGCCCAATCTGGGCCATTTCGGCCCCAATCCAGGCTGGAATGGACCCAAAATGGCTGAGAGTTGGGTAGGTAGGGCCACCTGATTGTGTTTCCCTTCCCTCAGTAGACATTAATATTTGCTGTCTGCTTTTTTCTTCTTTCTTCTTCTAAAATGGCTCTGTCAATTTCACCTCCCTTAATAGGATGTGAAGATGAAATTAACAAACCCTCTGAGGAGTGATCTCCAGCTCCGTCTTTTTAAACCACCCTTGTGTAGCGAGGTGATATTGACAGAGCCTTTTAAACTACGCTTCCCAGCTAACATTGCGTCTCGCTACACTTGAGCATCCTCGTGTAAGACGTCTCATGTAGAGAGACTCTGAGGCTATCATCCTTTGGTCACATCATAAGAAGACAATTCTCTCTGGAAAAGTCAATAATGCTAGGAAATTCTGAAGGCAGTAGGGAAAGAGGAGAAACCGAAATGAGATGGCTTGACTCAGTAAAGGAAGCCACATCCCAAATTTGCAAGATCTGAGCAAGTCTGTTAATGACAGGACGTTTTGGATTCCTTTCATTCAAAGAGTCACCATATGTCAGAAGTGATTCAATGGCACATCATCACACACACACAAACTCACATCTGCTTTTTTTTTTTGAAAGCTATTGTCAGGTCTTGCCAGGTAAATCCCCAAACACTTCACAGCATCACTCAGGTGTATGAGTTAAAGTTACTTTATTGAAGAGAAATACCAGTATCAAGATGGTCAGATAGTATTATTGGCTGAAGTGACTCAAGTTAGCATAGCTAGGTTAATTATAGGGCAAATCTGCAGTAGGGACGTCAAGCTTGCACGGAGAAGGCAACCACAAACGCTCAACAGGGCGCAAGCTAATCTCCTGTTTCGGAATCTCTTTTTCAAGAGCGTTGAAGGATAGTGGTTGTGCAGTTCCGAAGTTGTCAACTCACTCCTCTCAATCCAAATGGGAACCAGATACCAGGCATTTGTTCAGGGCTGCAGATGTTCAAGCATCAGAGCCCTCTTCAGACACAGAAGTGAATAAGGATGGGCTACAGCCAGCAATCCTTGTAACTAGAAGCCTCTGGACAAATTTAGTAATTTATTAAAAATATTTATACCCTTCCTTCTCCACTGTTGAATGGCGACTCAAGGCTGCTAAGAAATACAGGGCTGTGTGCCCAAACAACTGAAAATGTTGTAAAGACAAAACATTATAAATACAAAAAGTGACAGTGACAGAGAAAAGCAGCCCAAACTTCATGACCACAACATAAACATCATCAATTGCTCTCAAGTCTTCTTGAACAATAAGATCAAGATCCAATTCCAGTAGCACCTTAAAAACCAATGCGATGTCCAGGGAACTTGACACTCAAAAGCACATATCCTGGAAATCTTGCTGGTCTTTAAGGTGCTACTGGATTGCAATCTTGTTCTTCTACAGGAGACCAGGATCAGCCTATCTTTAGGCTGATCCTGCACTGGGCAGGGGGTTGGACTAGATGGTCTATATGGCCCCTTCCAACTCTATGATTCTAGGATTCTATCTTAAACAAGAAGGCTTTGCATGAAGTCTATTCCCAAAAGCACTGCTAAGAAGACTCATCCTCCAATCACTGCTAGTCTAATAGTCTTCTGGGATGGAACATCCAAGAGAATTCCCTAGGAAATTCTAAGTTGGCACCTGAGTTCCTACCAGGAGAAATTATCCTCCAGGGCAAGATTGGCCAGGCATGGTATAAATAGCAGGAACTCTGCCTTCTGCCTTTGCCAGGCCAACAGAGCAACACATCTTGCCAGCTAACGTAATGGTTCTGACCTATATTCAGTTGTCAAGTTCAAGCAACAGTGGGCATTTCAAACCCCAGTGGATATTATTTTGTGTCCTTTATCCTATGTGTTCTCTATGAAGAAGCACAACTCTCGAGTCCTTAGAGATCAAAAGTAGAACACACCATGCTTTACTTTTATCTGGTAGCAGACTCTTTGCTCCACTTATTCCCAAAGAGCCCCTTTTGGATCTTCCTAGCAGAGCAGCAGTGCCTGAACAGTCATGCTTTCTCTTTCTATATTCATGGTGCTTTTATAAAAAAAATCCCCGGTGCACATAGAGGGAAAACATCCCATTTGCTGCAGTGCTCGACATTCTAAGCACCTTTTCCTTGAACGAGCATATAAAGGCTTTCCGGGAGGGAAAAAAGAGGTGAAGAGAAAGGGAAGTGGGTTTCTTACAGCTTCCTTTCCGTGTTCCCCTGCATCGCTGCCTGTAAATTAAGTTAAACAATTATGCCCTCCAATAAATAAACAAATAAATAAACCGTCTTTTGAAATCTTATTATCACAAGTGGCAGTCTCATTAAGAAAAGGCCAAGCGCTCCTGAAGGAATCATTCTAGGTAAGACGGTGTCACATCATATGTGTTTTATCTCTTTACCCATTAGCCGATATTACAGTGGGTGGGAAGGGAGAGAGGAAGGGAGTTTGTGCTTTGAACTTTGTATTTCATCAGTTTTCTGCCTTAAGAACATAAGGGCCCTCTGGGTGCTGAATTTCATTGTTAAACTATCACCGTGACAAAGTGGCACAGATGCATAATTTTAAAAGACACTTGGCAGTCCTGCTAGCTTGGGTTGTGTGAGAAGCTCCCAGTTTGTCCGTCGAAACAGCGGCTAATGTTTACTTTGGAGATTCTGATCCTTTCTTGGGTTCTGGAATGGAATTTTCCTGATATGACTTAACTATAGGAGTCTATGACAGAAGGGGTCAGGAATCCTTCTTGCACACTTTCGAATCAATCAGTTTACCTACCAATTGTATTTTTATTCCAACCTTCCTCAAAGGAACTTGGAATGGCTTACATAGTTCCTCACTGCTACATTTTACCCTAACAACACTCCTGTGCAGGAAATGAGTCTAAGGGCCAAGCTACACATGACGAATGACACTTGAACAGCAAGTGTATTTCTCCCTGTTCACTTGCCCTCCACTCAATCCACTTGCCGTTCAAGCGTCATTCGTCATGTGTAGCTTGGCCCTGTGAGTCTCTCTACACAAGACTTCTTACATGGGGATACTTAAGTGTAGGGAGATGCAATGTTAGCCGGGAAGCATAGTTTAAAAAGAAAGAGCTGGCAGAGATCACTCCTCAGAGGGTTTGGTAATGTCACCTTTGTCTCCCTGAAGGCTTTGTCAATTTCATCTCCCCTTTGGGGAGGTGAAGATGAAATTAACAAACTCTCTGAGGAGCAATATCCACTGGCTTTGTCGTTTTTAAACTACGCTTCATGGCTAACATTGCACCACACTACACTTGAGCATTCCCATGTAAGATGTCTTGTGTAGAGAGACTCTAAGAAACAGTAAGTGGCTTGGGGTTGCCAACTTTCAAGTGGGGCCTAGAGTCATCCTAGAATTACAACTGATCTCCAGATACAGCTGCCATCCCACCCACCCCCCACATCATTATGTCACTGGGGGGGACACCTGGGACACTCTGACATTTGGACAAAGCTCTATGGTTCCTGACTGCAGAGAATGATGTCAGAATGTTGCAGGCAATGCCATTACATCACTGGTAAGGGTCCTGGCCACTACGGTTGCCTGCTGTCTGGTTAGTCCAGGTTTTATTTTTACTGTCCGGTGGAAACATAGTTAAAATGCCCACCCAGTCACCTGCTTGCTGCCATTCGAGGAGTGAGTGGCCAGCCAGCTGGCCCACCTGCATCCAGCCACCTTGCCCTGTGAGTGAGCCTGAGAGACTGTTGCAGCTCTGGCCCCCTGAAGATAGGTGGGCAGAGGCATGCTGGGAGGGTGAGCACAATCAAGTGCACCACAGCTGGGCCTTCCCGAAGCAAAAGCCCCCTGCAAAAGCTGCCCAGGTGTGGGGGGGCATGATGACCTCACTTCAGGCAGTGATGGCATCCCGTGGGGCCTGGGAGCATGAGAGAGCAAAGAAAGTCACAAAGAAAACTTATTTGACACTAAGTACCATCCCCTCCCCAGCCAGAAATTTGGAGGGAGCCACCTGGCAACTCTGCTCTGCCCTGGATAGTCCAGGTGAGCCTGATCTCATCAGATCTCAGAAGCTAAGCAGGGTTGGCCTTGGTTAGTGATTGGATGGGAGACCTCCAATGAAGACCAGGATTGCAGAGGCAGGCAACGGCGAACCACCTCTGTTGGTCTCTTGCCATTAAAACCCCACCAGGGGTTGCCATAAGTCAGCTATGACTTGAGGTCACTCTCCACCACCGCCACCTGGCAACCATACCTGCCACCAGTAAGTCCCCTGCCAGTTGCTGGCAATGCTCTCTCCATACTGGAGACATGAGTTCCCCTGGAGAAAATGGCATCTACAGAGGGTGATCTCCATGGGATCACATCCCTGTTGAGCTCCCTCTTCTCCCCAAAATCTACCTTTCTAATCTCTGTCCCCCGATCTCCAGGAATTTCCCAACCCAGAGCTGGCAACTCTGGACCGGCTCAAAGCCACTCTGTGAACTTCACAACTTTTCATAATTGAACCTGGATCTCTTCGATTCTAGATTGGAACTCTGTCCACTAGACCACACCAATCATGCCACACTCCACCTTCCAAGGTCTTGGCTGCTCTGTCCTCTCCCAACACTGTGGCAAACACTCTGGTGTACCTTGGATGTCCCCTGGGCTTTTGTGTGAGGGCTTAGACTTGGGACTACCAGCTTGGGCGAGCCCAGCCTGTGATAGTCTTCTATGCTCTGTACCATATATGCATGCTTAGTGGGCACTGATGCCTCTTATGTCATTTTTCAGCAGTTGTAGTGCTTTACAGCAGAACATTTAAGATCAGTGTTTAAGATCATTGCCACTTCGAACAGCTATGCCACACTTCTACAACAATTAGGATGAACAAAGTCTGAAAATATATAAGGGCCTGCAAGCGCTGCTCCTGGAGGGGGCGTATCAGTATGCCTGCCTGTTTCTCCGTCCCACATTTTCTGAGTTACATTTTTCAATTAACACCCTTCCTTTGAAGAATGCTAAAAGTGTTGAATATATTGAAGCTTGGAAAAATTACCATGGGCCAAGCGGCAGTGTTCGTGGAACGACTAACAGCTCAAATTACCGTGAGCCACACATGTCCAAAAAGGCCTGAAGGAGCATTGCTTTATAATTATTTCAGACTAATGGCAACATTTAAAGTTAGTATTTTAATGGGCACATTTGACTCTGGAAAGGATGGGAAATTGCACGTCGCTTTCAAGCTGCATTGCTAAAACTGCTCCCATCCAAACTGTACGTAGAACAATGATCCACAGCTGGGCTTTGGGAGCGGAGCAAATTGTTAATGTTTTTCATGCACGCAAAGGTTAAGTTACTCAGCACACTGTATTACTCAGAGCAGCCCTGAAGGTCTCTTTTGTATGACTTTGCAATGCGATTGGTGGACCAACATGGGAAGGAATTCCTAGATTTTCAAGAGGTATCTATTAGAAACGAATCTAAAGCAACCGTTTGGTCCTCTTCCTTCAGCTCTGGGGTACAACAAACTGCTTTCAATCACCAAGCTGGAACTCCCTTTAACTGCTGATGTATATTATTATTGTTGTTGTTGTTAATTTATAGTCCATCTTTCTCACTGAGATCCAAGGTGGATTACATACTGCAAGTGAATACAACATAATCAATAGCTTGGATATTCACAGAGTAAAAACACAATATGATCAACAGTTAGGGCATTCATAGAATCATAGGGCCAAGCTACAAGTGACGAATGACACTTGAATGGCAAGTGGATTGAGTGGAGGGCAAGTGAACAGGGAGAAATACACTTGCTGTTCAAGTGTCATTCGTCACTTGTAGCTTGGCCCATAGAATCATAGGGTTTGAAGGGACCTCTAGGGTCATCTAGTCCAAACCCATGCACAATGCAGAAATTCACAAATCCCCCCTCCCACACACACACCCAGTGACCCCTGCTCCATGCCCAGAAGATGGCAAAACACCATCAGGACCCCTAGCCAAACTGCCCTGGGGAAAATTGCTTCCTGACCCCAAGGTGGCAATCGGCCTTACCCTGAGCATGTAAGAGGCCATGAGAACTAAGCACTAATGTAACCCTTCCTGCCCTCCCTCTCATGATCTGCCCAGGTTCACAGAATCAGCATTGCTGTCAGCTGGCCATCTATCCTCCACTTAAAAACCTCCAAAGAAGGAGAGCCCACCACCTCTCAAGGAAGCCTGTTCCACTGAGGGACCGCACTAACTATCTGGAAGTTCTTCCTAATATATAGCCAAAAACTCTTTTGATTTAATTTCAGCACATTGATTCTGGTCCAAACTTCTGGGGAAACGAAAAACAACTCTGCGCCATCCTCTATATGACAGCCCTTCAAGTACTTGAAGATGGTTATCATATCACTTCTCAGTCATCTCCTCTCCAGGCCAAACATACCCAGCTCCTTCAACCTTTCCTCATAGGGCTTGGTCATGAAAACAGATACAATAAAGTGTGGTAGGTTTGTCAGGAATGCTTGAGGCTAGTTCCGCATTGGGCAAGGGGTTGGACTTGATGATCTACAGGCCCCTTCCAACTCTACAATTCTATGTATCTATGTTCTGAAGGGAAGCTGAGTCCTTTCTGCTCCTAAGCTGGTCTTTTAGTCATTGTAGGGTGACCTCCCTGCAGTTTGCAAGATAGTACCCAGCCACTTAGTTTCTGTCCGCCCAGTACAGCTTATGCTCCCTGGTTGGCTTCCCTGTCTCTCCTCTTCCTTCTCTCATGTCTCGGGTTTTGGGGCCCCTGAGCATTCCCACAGAATCCAGCTCTGAGTTCGTTGCAGGATCTGAGTCAGCCAAGCAAAAGAAACTGTCAAACCCAATTTACCTTTGCAATGCCCAAAACTCAAGTGAAATTCTTTCTTCGGGCACATATTTTTATTTATTCATTTATTTATTACATTTCTAGAAGTTTAAAACAATAAAAACATTATAAATAAACATTTTAAAACATTATTCCATGTGCAATAAAATTTCTCAAGTGGCAAGTATAAATATTAAAATGCAGCATTTTAGGCGCAAGGCTTGTCTCTTAAGTAATGACCTGCATCACACTTTATGAGCTCTTGCTTGGGTAGTGGACGGTCTTCAGTGATATGGCCAGTGAGAGGGCAGCCTAGCCCCCACCAAATGCCTGGTGGAACATCTCCGTCTTGCAGGCCCGGCAGAAAGATAACAAATCCCACCAGGCCCTAGTCTCTTCAGACAGAGAGTTCCACCAGGTCGGAGCCAGGACTGAAAAGGCCCTGGCTCTGGTAGAGGCCAGACGGACCTCCCTGGGGCCAGGGACCATCAGCAACTGCTTATTAGCTGATCGAAGCGACCTCCGGGGAACATATGGGGAGAGACGGTCCCAAAGGTATGCTGGATCCAGTCTGCATAGGGCTTTATAGGTCAACACCAAAACCTTGAACCGGACCCGGTACTCAACTGGTAACCAGTGCAGTTGACAGAGGATGGGTGTTATATGTGCCATGATTGGAGCTCTGGCAACCACTCGTGGAGAGATGATGGAACATGATAGAGCTGCCATGGGTTTCTGGAGAAGCAGCATGTAGAATTCTGAAATGAACCAATACACATTATGGCATGGACTCCCTCTGTTTCCCCAGACATGTTTTCTTTTGATTTTTTTTTTAAAAATTGTGAAATGAAAGTTGTGGTAAACTGTTCGCCTTTAAGCAAAATTATAGGTCAACTTGGACATACCTTGATTTTTTTGGGGGGGGACCACTAGTGGTCAAATATCTGGAGTCTGAATTTGCATTCTAGCCACCAGCTTCCCATCGTTACGCAAAACCATGCTCTCCAATCCCAGCCAAGTCCTTTCTTCTCTTCTCTGCCTTTTTCCCTTCTGATTTTTCATTCCTCCTTGCAGCCGGCCCAGCTGTGCCACAAAAACCCACGACTTCAGCTGTAAAACTTTGCTGACCGAGCGTCCCATTTTAGGCAATGAACCTTTTGCATCTTTCCCTTATTAAGGTACATATTCCAACCGGGGATCCTCCAGATGCTTTTGTTGCGGCTGCCTGAGCTTATGCGCTAGGCCGTCGACAATCTGTTGAGGATATCGTTTTGTTTTAAAGACCATTAAAGTGCGTTTCTCTCCAGTCTTTTTTAAACTTTGGCTGGAGATGCTCAGATAAAAGAAAATAAAGATGCAATCAGTCCCTTTGTTTTGCATCGAGCAAAGAAATGCAGGCTCCCCGGAATTGGAGGCCACCATCTTCATCCCGCTCTTTAGAAGGAAACCGAAGCATTTTCGTATCTACGATTCTGAAGACGCAGCAGGTTAGGAGATATTCTAAGTCCTGCTCAATTTACTTTGCATAATATGTTGATGCCAAGGCGAGGATGGAGCTACCAAGAAGGATTAGAGTTGTAGCAAGTTGCAGCTGCACAGCAGAGAAATTCTAGGCATGGCCCAAAAAAGAGCTACAATTTGCCATGATCATATATAAAATTCTACCCGCTCAAGTTCATGACTTAATCCAAATTAACATAGACAAATCAGTGCATCGGAGAGTTCCACCAACAATCAGTGTGTCCTGGAAACTGTGAAGAAATCCAAAAATATTCTGCCAGATCAGAACACTGAAGGATATATTATTTTTAATATATCACCTCCTCGTTTCGTAGCATAAAGTGGGAAAGATATGATATGTCACCAAGACAGAGCCACATTTAGCTGCCAGAAACCGAAATTAACATCACTAGGGAGAAGTTCACTTCTCTGGGAGCCACCAGGGAGTAGAGCTGTGGGACTTGGATGGTAGCTGTACCCGAGAGGGTGAAGTAGGGTTGCCAGCCTCCAGGTGGTGGCTGGAGATCTCCAGGAATTACAACTGATCTCCAGACAATAGAGATCAGTTTCCCTGGTGAAAAGGGCTGCTTCAATGGCATTATACCCCATTGAAGCCCCTTCCCCAAATCCTGCCCTCTTTAGGCATCACCCCTAAAATCTCCAGGAATTTCTCAACCCAGAGCTGGCAACCTTAGGATGAAGCAAATTGCAGTTTTGTGTCAGTGAGATGAAGGAAAGGGTTCGTTCTGGCTAAGCTGGGCAAACTCTGTGTGCTCCTGACAGTGAAATCCTAAGCAGAGTTACTCCAGTCCAAGCCCACTGATTTCAGTCTGCAATACTTCTCATCCTCTATCTAGGCTTATTCCTCATCCTAATGGAAGTGAAGGGTGCTTTGCCCATGCCTCCATAAGGTCTAGGAGGAGTAATTCAAGCACCTTTTGTGGCCCAACCAATGAGAAGGGGGATAGGAGTGGATTTTTAATGATCATCTATTTTTTAAAAAATATATGTCCTGCCTTTCTGCCCTCACCAGGGCCGTTTCCAGATGGCTTACCTGCCTCCAGAACGTTGCGCCATCTTGCGGGAAAAACGCAAAATATCGCATTTTCTCACGCAAGTTTTGTGCGATGTCGCGTTTTCCCCGCAAGATGGTGCAACGTTCCAGAGGCAGGTAAGCCATCTGGAAACAGCCCAGGGCCACCAAGGCAGCTAACAAATTAAAAAAATACATAATAAAAACATGGTTTAAAAAACACTAAAACCAAACAAAAAACCCATAACATTTAAACAATTAAAGCGAAAGCTGAACTGCACATACAAAAACATTAAAACAATTAAAACACAGGGCAGGAAGGAGGAATCTCCAGGGGAACGCCGGGTGAAATAAAAAAGTCATTGCCCGCTGGTATAGAATAGCAGCAGAAGAGGATAGCCTGCTCTTCTTTGCGGGAGCTGCCCACCAACTACCCACATAATGAACAATGACCCTTCCAACTCTGTGCCTCCGTCCTCAGTCTCTCACTCATGTATAAAGCTGATGTATCATTCAAGGTAAGTGTTAACCTAGTAATGGCAGGAGACCTCCTGGTCCCTCATCCACCCTCACTTGGTGCAGCTGGGGGAGGCAGCTTCCTGTTTCAGAACAGGAAATGGTGAAACCATAGAGATTTTTGAAATTCCTAGAGTGTCATGACACCATTTCCTGTTTTGAAACAAGGATGCCAAGACACTGTAGGAATTTCAAAAATTCTTATGGTTTTACCACATAGATTTTGAAATTCCTAGAGTGTCATAATAGCTTCATATGAATCATCCCCAAGTCCATATGTAAACCAGCCTGTGGAGGCAGTGAGGGGGTGAAGAAGATCTGACGTGGTGGTTACCAGCCCTCTCCGACAGCCTCCTTTATTTGCAAGCGATTTTCCTGTGTGTGAACAGTGCTTAAGAACACAATGTGTACGAATTACCTGATCTTTCCTAATGAGAAAATCGTTTGGATATTAAGTCTGCAGAGGGAGACATTCTTCGTCTTGAACTCTTTGTGAATTGCTGTAAACAGAGGTCTTGGAGACTTGGGGAAGACAATATTTACAGTTGGGGAGATTCCCTTAACATTGGTGAAAAACCGCTCACCGTGGGCCATTCAGGACCAATCACCTGTTCATTTTTTTTCCTTTGTCCTAATTAATTTAATTAAGTTAACTTCCAAAGTGGTGTTAAGAAGCAGTGCCCTGGGTGATTAACTGTTCCCATATCAAAGTGTTTTCACAAACACATTTACTCTGATTAGTGTACACATTATTATGTAATTAAATAGCTCACACAGAGGAATTTATTAGGGCCTCCTCGTCTCCAAACAAATAAAGCAGCCTTCACATTCTTGGAGAAAACCAGGAAGACCCATCTTGTGTGCTGTACCTTAGGAAGGACAAGCCGAGACTGAGAAAGTTGGTCACTGCATTGTCGTTTGTTTGTGTGTGCAGCCGCTGTTACTGAGATGTTTGCTTTTCACTGTGGCACTCCAAAAACACAAATACATTTTATGGCAAAGATGATTTTCTAAGTGTGAAAACAGATGTATGATTTTAAACCAGCAAGGTCTGTTTGGAGGCCATGTTCAATGGGACAAAATTATCTGAGATTGAGCTATTGAAAAAAAATGGTTTTGATGATCAAAGGGTGGGCTTAATTGAAAGCGAGGTGAAAACCATTAAGGCAGCAGCGGGGGGGGCAGAAAAGTCTGCTCTGGAAAGTGCGTCACTTGTGAAGGCTACAAAAAAGGAGCTGAAGTTGGTGGAGAACCAGCTGATCGGGCTACAGGTGGAACGAACGCAGACAATTTTGCGTCTCCAAAACGTTAAAGAGGAGGAAAATGAGGATCTGTGGGATTTGGTCTCGGAACTACTGGCGACACCCGCGAGGACGACTAAAGAAGAGGTCAAAAGCGCCATTTTGGAGGTCCGTCGGGCTTCTTCAAAATATGCAACAAAGCGACAGTTGCCTCGTGAGATCATTATTGACTTTTCATCTAAAAAGATTCGGGACACCATCCTATATAACTCATACAATGCGGATTTGGATTTTATGGGTTTGAAAGTCAAGATTTTGAAGGACGTTCCATTTCTAGTCCGGAAACGGTGTTTTAAATATAAAAAGTTTGCAGCACTTCTGAGGGACCATGGAATAAAGTACAAATGGTTATTCCCGGAAGGAATATGGTTCAGATATAAAGATCAGGCCTATAAGATATTATCAGAAGATCAACTAAAGGATTTTGAGAATAAAAACCCAGAACTCTGCTGCACCAAGAACGAAGAAAAGGAGGAGCCGGAGGGGGGGGGAGGAGGAGAGCATCGCAACAGCAGTTGCACAGAGAGAATTGCGTCCGGGACCTAGAAGGGGGAGGAAAGTTTAATCAGAATTTGAAATGTTTATTCTCTGTATGATTAACCACTCCATCATTATTCTATGGAGCTATTTTTGTATTATGACAGTATGAAGGGAAACATTGAAGTGTAGTGTTTAGTGTTTGTAGTTCATTCCCCCCTTTTCTTTTCCCACCCCCTTTGTCCCTTCCCTCTCCCCTTTCCTTGTGATAGTCTTGTGTAGTGTTTTGTAGCTATGAAAAATAAAAAATTTATTAAAAAAAAAAAGAAAAAAATGGTTTTGAGAATTGATACCACATGCCAGGTACGGACAGCACTGATTGGCAAGTACTTGTGACGCCGCAAAGTAAAATCTTTCACTACCTGAAGCATTTCTGTAACTTCTGCAAAGAATCTTTTCCTTCCTTCCTTCCTTCCTTCCCATATAAGTGATGGGTAATACACATGCAGGGCTATAATATTAAAATAAAAAGGTGTGTGGCCTGCTTCAAGTAAGGGCATGACCTATAGCTGATCTGGCATTTCCTCTGATAGAATATGATCTGTTGTTTGAATTGAAAAGCCAGGCAAAATCAGGTCTACAACACACGAAAAGAACCTGTTCTTACTTGTCTTTAAGTATTGTATTTATTGTCACGTACTAAGTATTTTCGACCATTTAACAAGAGTGCTTTCAAGAAATGAGTGGCTTTGGATTGGGCACAGTTTTCGCCCATTACAATTCCCATGATTCTAATAGAGTATGTGTGGCAAAAGATGTAAGATCAGAATCGTCCCAAATTATTTTGGATTAAAAGCTGCCTGTGGGACCTTTCGGGCCATTCTGACTGCTTTCTGCCAACCCAAACGACAGCCGAAGCAGTTCTTGTGGTCTTCTGCAGCCTTTTCGTTCTTCGTTTGACTTGAAAATGGAAAGTTGAGTGAAGGCATCCTTTGCTGAAAGAAGGTCTGAACTTCTCTGGAGAACAAGTCAATGCTGCATGCGCTAAAGAACGTTCCTTTTGCTATTTTTTAATTTTATTTAACTGTATCTGTAGTCCACCTTCTCATAGAGACTTGAGGCACATTTGAGTCAATGCAATTAATATGCTTCCTACAACCTCACTCCAGCCTGGAAGATGGCTTCTTACCTAAACATAGCCAACCCGGCCAACTGGATCCATGCTATAGTAACATTAAGACTTGACTGTTGTAATGCACTATACATAGGTCTCCCATCTAAGTTACCTAGGAGATTCCAATTGGTGCAAAACACTGCAGCACAACTGCTATCAGGAGCGAGCAGGAGCATGAACATCCCCTCATTCTGCAATCACTCCATTGGCTACCTATCAGTTACCATACTCGGTTCAAGGTACGGGTTATCTCATACAATGCTCTTCACGGCCTTGGTCCAGCATACCTACGGGACCACCTCCCTTCCTATGTTCCTCTGCTGCAACATTGCTCATCTGAACAGGGTCTCCTACAGGTGCCACCTTGCACATGGGTGAAATCAACAGCAGCCCATATACAGACTTTCTCTGTGGTGGCCCCTACCCTGTGGAATGGGCTATCTGAGGAGGTCAGGAGAGCCCCCACTCTCCTAGATTTCTGGAAACAGTACAAAACAGAATTATTCAAAAAGGGTTTTGTATTGTAAGAAGGGGCTCTCAGAATGCTCCACTAATAAGATAGGGACCATAGACTTCACCACTATGTTGCCTTATGTACTACCTGTTGTCTTAAATGTGCTCCTAGGGTCGCCATAGGTTGGAAACGACTTGATGGCACGTAACACACACATGAGCTATCTGTGCTTCATGTTGTCCAATGTCTGTTGCTTTAAATATGTGATCCTATGTCAACCCTAGAATTGCTTATGTTCTCTTTCAGCATTACTTCAACTCTGTATTGAAGTACAGTATTGGATTCCTGCTAATGCTACGTCTTTGTAAAATTGTGTTTATTTACCCTATGGCACTGTTTATGGAAATGTCCTTGAAACTGACTGCACTAATCTCACACTGCATAACCCACCTTGAGTCTCAGTGAGAAAGGTGGACTATAAATGGCATAAATAAATAATAAAAAATAAAATAAATAAAAGAGATACCTAATAAAGAATGTAGTAGGAGCAGGGTTATGGAAATCTGAAACAAGCATAGAATACTACATTGATTCAGAATGCAACTGAACAGTGCAGAAAAAATGACCCCAGTTGCCAGAGGAAGTTGAGAGGAGATGGATATGACTTGATTTGGACAATGGCCCTAAGTGAATATGTGCTGTGTCTCTGCCACTCCGGTGTTCTCTTTCTTCTCTCTCTCTTCCTCCCCGCTCCTTTGAGAGCATATCTTCTTATCACATGGGAGACATTGCATCACCCTTCTACCTTTTCACATAGCTGAACTTTTTTTTAGGTTAAAGTGCCATTCTATCTTTACTGCAGATTGATGTAACACACCCTTATACATTGGAAACCAAGCCTCAGGTTGGTTTGTGATTGCGTTTTGAGAACCTGGAGGGGGATAATTAAGAGCTTGTTATGGAATAATTATCTAATTTGGTACATTCTTTCTATAGAGTACAACAATAAATGAAAAACATTGTGTGAATGCAGTCCTGGCCTGGGTCTACCGCAATAATTGGATTTTATCATACAACACTAGAGGTAAATTTTGATTTGGTATTTTACCTAAAACCATTCTAGCACTTAATAACAGACTATATTATATTAAGACATTTTCTCCTCCCGCCTTCTTCTTTTGTTACAGCTCTAGATAAAACACCGGGAACATTGCATGATTGGTTTCTATGTGTGTGGATGTGTTTGATTACAAATTATTTACAATTGACCACTGAGGAAGGCCTTAGGGCCGAAACGTGTCTGGTCGGTTTTTACTGTACCTTGGTCTATTTGTGTTGGTCATTGCACTGTACCGTCATCTCTACCTTGAGATGTTTTGGCAAGTTTTAGCATATACATGTAGCCTGCCATCCAGGCCTTATGTTTTAAACTTGTTTTTAATCTGCATTTGCGCACATTCATAATAAATATTTTCTAATATATTTTTAGGTTGTTCCTTAACCCCTCTATTTTGTTTCCCTGCTTGTTTGGGTTGAGTTTGTGGGGACTTCCCCCCACACCCCCTTTTACTTCTTCTTTGAAGTTGAGAGGACCCAGCAATAGGATAAGGTGGATTCTATTGCTGTTCCTTAGGACAGAGGGCTGGATTTTGCTCCCTGCTTTCAAATACGCAAAACAGCAGTAGGAGTTTATTTCTGATTTGATCTGGCTTACCATGGGATGTGTTCAAAGTTAAACATGTTTTTAAGAGTTTTATGGACATGCTCATCTTTACATAGCCGGGAGAACCGAGGATAGGACCCTCTCTAGACTGTACCTGGTATTTTATTAGCCGTGACTACCGTATTTCAGCACTCTCTGCTGGCTTTGATAGTAGGTCATAAATTGCAGTCAGCATCTGATTTGCTTTCTGCCTCATTGGCCTCTCTCTCCCCCCCCCACCCCTGTGCATTAGTGGTTGGAATGAGCAAATACTTGATGGTTCTCAAGTTTGGTTGGGCATACTTATCCAAAATTCATATAAAATTGATTGCAGAGATCCTTGTCCCTATGAAGGCTTTTTATAGGGTCAGAGTTAATATTACAACCATCCTTGTAACGATCAGTATGCCCACAAATTTATGAACATCTTCAGGGTAGAGGAGGTTCGTATAAGCATGAAACATTTACAGTTGGATAGAGGCACTCTCCAAAGTTTCTCCTGTACCTCTCACATTTTTGGCCATTTCTATGCATGCTTCAGGCATCATTTACCCATTTAAAGACCTCCCCTCTCTGAACTTCTAGCATCAACACTGGATCATATCCATCCTGTCACCAAATAACTTTAAACAACAAAATAAACTATAGGCATGTTATCTTTTTAAAAAATCTCAGGTATTGCACAGGACGTATCCTGCGGTAGAGATCTGGGCGTGCAAACTGCCTTCTGTCATGGGACCCAGTGAGGCTGAGGTCTCCTCGGAGGAAGAAGAGCCTTGTGTAGCCAGCCAAGCCAGCCTTCATGCAGCTGAAGCCGGTAATCAGGAGGAACAGCTGCTGGCAGATCAGAGTCCACGGCCAGCAGCTGAGTGAGCAGCCCCAACACCCTGCAGCCCCAACACCACTGGTGAAGCCCAGCCAGCAGTTACCCAAAGCACTCAGCCAGCAGCTGAGCCAGCAGCACCAATGCCCTCCAGTTCCAACACCACTGGTGAAGCACTGCCAAGGATGCCAACACCTCCAGCTTCACCCAGGGAGCGCAGTAGGCAAAAGCAGTGGGTGGAGCTGCAGGAGAGGCGGCAAAGTGCACGCCTCCTGGCCAGACTCCAGCTGCTAGTGGAGAGCAAAGAGGAAGTAAGCACAGGATAACTCCAAAGCAGCTGGCTGCCAGCTCAGCCTCCTATAAAGCCCTGCCACAGGCAACCAGGAGGTGTGGAAGCAACATGTCAGAATCCGCCACGCCACGCCACGCCACGCCACGCCACGCCACGCCACGCCACGCCACGCCACGCCACGCCACGCCAGGCCCGCCACGCCACGCCACGCCACGCCACGCCACGCCACGCCACGCCACGCCACGCCACGCCACCACTGGACTGTGCCTTGACCCTGCTTCTGGATAGCCCTTGCTCTGACTGGTAACTGACCTACGGAACTCTTGACTTGGCTGCTGGATTATGGACTTTGGACTTGACACTCTCACCTGGCTTTGAACTCATGAACCAACCTTGGACTGGACTCAGGGCCAAGCTACACATGACAAATGACACTTGAACAGCAAGTGTATTTCTCCCTGTTCACTTGCCCTCCACTCAATCCTTACCCTCCCGGCGCTCACCTTTTTTTTCTCCTCATCACATCATAATGTGGGCCCAGAAGCGCTCCCGTGCTTTTTAGCAGGCCAATTCTGGTCCCCAACACGCCCAATCAGCCCATTTGTGGCCCAAATCGGCCCACTGCAAAGCATGGGAGTGCTCTCAGGGTGGTGTGATGATGTCACATCCCAGGGGTAACGATGTCATGCTACCCAGGAGCATGTCTGGGAAGCCTGTTCCCCCACATTTCCCCCTCACCAGCCAGGTGAGTAGTGGCAGGGAGGATGGAGGGTGGGAACAAGAGATCTCCTGCCCCCACCAGGGCACCTGGAGCCCCCAGTCTGAGTAGACTTGCTTAGAATTGCTCTTTACGTTTTCGGTTCAGGTGAGTAGCCGTGTTGGTCTGTAGTAGAAGAACAAGATTTGGGTCCAGTAGCACCTTAAAGACCAACTCGATTTCCAGGGTATGAGCTTTCAAGAGGCTGACAAAGGGAGCTCTGACTCTCAAAAGCTCATAAATTGAGTTGGTCTTTAAGGTGCTACTGGACTGGAATCCTGCTGTATGTATTGGTATAAAGTACATTGTTATTTAGTTCCATATATTGGGCTAGATCCTATTTATTCTTTCTGCCCATGCAAGAAGCTCTATTCTGATGGAAGAGGTTCTGCTGACACAAGATACAGGATGGAGATTTCGCTCATTCTCTTCTTTTTGCTGTGGCTGCCCAGGACACAGATCTTTTATCCACATGGATCTCCGGCCATCAACTTTTTAGTTCTCTTCTTCTTGCTGTGGCTGCCCAGGACACAGATCTTTTATCCACATGGATCTCCGGCCATCAACTTTTTAGTTCTCTTCTTCTTGCTGTGGCTGCCCAGGACACAGATCTTTTATCCACATGGATCTCCGGCCATCAACTTTTTAGTTCTCTTCTTCTTGCTGTGGCTGCCCAGGACACAGATCTTTTATCCACATGGATCTCCGGCCATCAACTTTTTAGTTCTCTTCTTCTTGCTGTGGCTGCCCAGGACACAGATCTTTTATCCACATGGATCTCCGGCCATCAACTTTTTAGTTCTCTTCTTCTTGCTGTGGCTGCCCAGGACACAGATCTTTTATCCACATGGATCTCCGGCCATCAACTTTTTAGTTCTCTTCTTCTTGCTGTGGCTGCCCAGGACACAGATGTTTTATCCACATGGATCTCCTGCCATCAACTTTTTAGTTCTCTTCTTCTTGCTGTGGCTGCCCAGGACACAGATCTTTTATCCCCATGGATCTCCTGCCATCAACTTTTTAGTTCTCTTCTTCTTGCTGTGGCTGCCCAGGACACAGATCTTTTATCCACATGGATCTCCTGCCATCAACTTTTTAGTTCTCTTCTTCTTGCTGTGGCTGCCCAGGACACAGATCTTTTATCCACATGGATCTCCTGCCATCAACTTTTTAGTTCTCTTCTTCTTGCTGTGGCTGCCCAGGACACAGATCTTTTATCCACATGGGTCTCCGGCCATCAACTTTTTAGTTCTCTTCTTCTTGCTGTGGCTGCCCAGGACACAGATCTTTTATCCACATGGGTCTCCGGCCATCAACTTTTTAGTTCTCTTCTTCTTGCTGTGGCTGCCCAGGACACAGATCTTTTATCCATATGGATCTCCTGCCATCAACTTTTTAGTTCTCTTCTTCTTGCTGTGGCTGCCCAGGACACAGATCTTTTATCCACATGGATCTTCTGCCATCAACTTTTTAGTTCTCTTCTTCTTGCTGTGGCTGCCCAGGACACAGATCTTTTATCCACATGGATCTCCGGCCATCAACTTTTTAGTTCTCTTCTTCTTGCTGTGGCTGCCCAGGACACAGATGTTTTATCCACATGGATCTCCGGCCATTAACTTTTTAGTTCTCAAGTGGACTCTGGGGGTGTTGAGTGTTAGCAATCAGACCCTCCTTCACACCGAAAGGGTAGTTTATGAATATGGCAATATCATAAACCCATTTTCCTCATGTGCCCTGAGCACGAGACACACAGCCTGGCTAGGCAGAATAGTCCCCAATCCGGCTGGAGTTGGACATTTCCATGAAATCCAACAATCCATTTCTTTCCCTAAAGTATGTTTCATGGCAATTCCATTTTGCTCAAAAGTGAAATTCAAAGAGAGGAGGGGCAGGAAAGTTCTGCAAAATTTGAGAATGTCGCTCTGCAGATGCTCAGAGGCAAGCAGCGTCTTCCCAAACCTTTCTACAATGCTGCTAGAGTACTCTGGTGTGTAACATCAACCCCCTCAAACCTTAAAAGAAGTGAAGATACAAAAGGGTGCCGGGGGGGGGGTGTAACAGAAAAAGGCAAAAAAAATTAAAAGAGAAATGAAAGAGAAATTATCCTTGTAACAGGGAACAAGAGAAGAAGAGGGACCAATGACTATATCTAGAAAAACAGCAAACTTTGCAAAAAGAAATTCCACTTCCCTTGACAACAGTAATCAGAAGTTGACCCTCCTTTATTATGATATGTAGACACAGATAGATATTGAATTTACAGAGGGAACCCACTGTCAGGGCGTGCCGCCGCTGCCGCTGGGTGTGGCCCTGGGTGGTCTGCTCCTGACATCATAGGGGGGCCAGGGATTCTGCAGGACCCTGCTCTGTGGAAGGAGGGGCGGTATACCTCACCCAGACTCCCTCTCAGTCCACTCGCTGGCCTGCTCAACCTGGCCTGCTTGCCCCCTGTGTCCTTCTTCATCCCTTCCTTCCAGAACTCTCCTCCAAACCTCCACTCTTGCATTGCACCGTCCTCACTCCACATCATCACTCCTCATTCACACCCACCACCACAGGGCTCTTCCCAGCCAGCTTTTATAGGGCTTCCTTCTACTGTCCCACCCCTCTTCCAGCCTGGTCTTGGGCTGCACCAAGCAGTTGCAGCTGGGGTAGCTGATCTGGCCCCACTGACCAGCACCAGCTGTGCCTTGTTCCCTGGCTGCCCAGCCTCCCTGCCTTGGCTGATTGCTGAAGGCCTGTCCAGCTGCAGTTCCCTGGCTAGCAGCCCGGCCTCCCTGGCTGAGCTGATGGCTGAAGGTGGGTCCAGCTGCGGCTCCTTGGCTGGTTGCCCAGGGCTTCATGCCGAGTGCCTCCACTAGCCCCACCTGGAGTGGCTTGGCTTTTGGCAACTCCTGGGCCAGGCTACTATTTTCTAGCTGGGGCGTGGCTTTGGGTTGTTGGGGCTGCTGCTGCTTCTCCTCCTCAGGTAAGGCCTTTGGGTGGGTGACTGCTGGGCCCCCAATCCCTCTGCCCTTGCCCCCTTCCGCCTTGCTTAGTCCCCTTTCTTTTCCTAGGGGAGTGGGACTCGCTGGCCTCTCTCTGTCTCCCCCTGCCTCCTGAGGCCCTGGGCCTTTGCCCCTTGCCCCTGGCACTGGCAGGTTCTGGCCCCATTTGCCCATGGGAGGGGTTGGCCTGCTGTCCCCCAGCTGCCCCTTCTGCCTGCCAATCAGACCGGTTGACCTGCTGTCAGCCGGCCGACCAGTTGACCTGCTGTCTGCTGGCTGACCAGTTGACCTGCTGGCTGCTGGCTGCCCCCTCTGTATGCCTGTCCGCCCAGTTGACCTGCTGTTCCCTCCTACCAAGTCTGGGGGCTGGGACCCAGACCCCGGACACACCCCCCCGCTTGGCTTTGAGTTGTGGGGGTCCGGTTCAGTCTCGAACATGCGGGACATGAAGTCTGCGTCCACATGCTGTGCCCCCTGGCGGTATTTGATGGTAAATTGGAAGGGTAGGAGGGAGAGGTACCACCGCAGCACCCTGGGATTGTGCGCCTTCATGCGGTGGAGCCACTGCAGGGGCGCATGGTCCGTCAGCAGTACAAAGGGGTTGTTGGCCAGGTAGTACTGCAGGGCCCCCACTGCCCACTTGACTGCTAGGGCCTCCCGCTCCACTGTGGCATAGCGCTTCTCTGCGGGCTGTAGCTTCCGACTCAGGAAGAGAATGGGGACGTCTACTCCATCATGCTCCTGAGTCAGCACAGCCCCGAGGCCGGTGTCTGAAGCGTCTGTGGCCAGCGTGAAGGGTCGGTCAAAGTCCGGGTTCCACAGGGCGGTGGCGTTAGAGAGGGCTGACCGCAGGTCTCGGAAGGCCACCTCTAGTTCTGGGGTCCACCGGACTTGGTTGGGCATCCCCTTCCTTAAGCAGTCCGTCAGAGGTGCCGCTCGGGAGGCAAAGTGGGGGATGAACCGCCCATAATACCCCAGCAGTCCCAAGAAACGCCGGACCTGCTTCTTGGTCTGGGGCTGTGGGGCATCGGCTATAGAGGCCACCTTGTCCGGCGGTGGTCGGACCCGTCCTCCCCCGACCACGAAGCCAAGGTACTGCAGCTCCTGGAACCCCAGATGGCTTTTCTTTGGGTTGGCCCGCAGTCCGGCCTGTTGAAGGGCTCTCAAGACTGACTCCAGGTGCTGGAGGTGGGTGGGCCAGTCCGGGCTAAAGATAATGATGTCGTCAATGTAGGCCATTGCGTATGCCCGGCACTCGCCCAGCACCTGGTCCACTAGTCGCTGGAACGTGGCTGCCGCACCATGGAGACCGAAAGGCATTTTCTTAAATTGAAAAAGACCTCGGGGGGTGGCGAACGCTGTTTTCTCCCGATCCTCAGGCCGCACGGGCACCTGCCAGTATCCCTTGGTTAAATCGAGAGCCGACAGGTAGCGAGCGGACCCCAGGTGATCCACCAGCACGTCTGCTCGGGGCATGGGATAGGCATCGAACTTGGCCACCTTATTCAGCTCTCGGTAATCAACGCAGAAGCGGGTGGTCCCGTCCGGCTTGGGCACCAAGACTATTGGACTCCTCCAGGCACTCCGTGAGGGCTCAATCACCCCCAGCTGGAGCATCTCGTCCGTCTCCTTTTCCACTGCCTCCCAGCGCTTTCTAGGGATGGGTCGCCACGTAGCCCGGGCCGCCTGCCCTGGCTCGGTTGGGATGGCATGCTGTATCAGGCTGGTGCTACCCGGTCTGCGGGAGAAGACGCCTGGTACCTGGGCCCATAGAGCCTGTAGCTGGGCCCGTTGAGTTGAGTCGAGCTGGGGGTCCACCTTGGGCTCCTCGAATTCTGGGCCTTCTGTGGTCCACGGCAGTTCACTGGACGGGAGTTCCAGGGGGTCCTCCGCCAGCTGGCACTCCTCGCTGTCCCGCTCGTACCACCTCTTCAGCAGGTTCACATGGAGCGTCCTCCGCCGGCGCCGGCCCGGCCCGCACTGCAGCTCATAAGTGGTGGGACCCAGTACCCTCCGAATTTGGTAAGGGCCCCTCCATGGGTCCCCCTCCTCCCGTGGGAACACCGAGTGGTGTACTAGGACCTTTTCTCCAACTTGGAAGGTCCTCATCCTTGCACCCCGGTCGTAGGCAGCCTTCTGCTGCGCCTGGGTGTGTGTTAGCTGGCGGTTTGCCTCTGCCTGGGACTTCTGCACCCGCTCGCGGAGCTGGCTCACATACTCCTGTATGGGGGGAGCAGGGCTGCTGGCGCGGGGACTCCACCGTTCTGCCAACCGAGAGAGCATCCCCCGTGGCTTGCGCCCATATAGCAGTTCAAAGGGGCTATAGCCGGTGGATGCCTGTGGGGTCTCCCGGAGGGCGAACATGAGGGGGTCAATGTACAGATCCCACTGGTGGGGCTTGTCCCGGGTCATCTTCCTCAGGGCTTCCTTGACGGTCTGGTTCAGACGCTCTGCCAAACCATCCGTCTGAGGGTGGTAAGCCGAGGTGAATACCTGCCGGATCCCCAAATTCTGGCAGAGTTGACGCATGGCTTTGGCACGGAACGGCCCCCCCCCGGTCCGTCAAGATTTCGTCCGGCAGGCCCACCATTGCAAACAGCTTGGACAGGGCCCGTATCATCCCTGGGGTCTGCATTGTCTTTAGTGGGATGACCTCCGGAAACCACGTAGCATAGTCCACGATCACCAGGGCAAAGCGGTGGCCCCGGGGTGTGCGCGGCAGCGGGCCAATAAAGTCCATTGCGATGCGTTGGAAGGGTGTCTCCATGACGGGCAATGGGGAGAGGGGGGCCTTTGAGGGGCGCCGTGCAGCCACCCGCTGACAGGTGGGGCATGAGCGGCAGTGGGCCTTCACGTCCGCATTCACGGAGGGCCAGAAGAACCGCTCGAGGACCTTCTTCAGGGTCTTGTGGTGCCCCAGGTGCCCGGCCCAAGCATGCTCATGGGCCATGCGGAGAACTTCCGCCCGGTAGGCTGCCGGCACCAGTAGCTGGCGGACCTCTCCCTGGCCATTTGGGGCACGGGCCAGACGGACCCAAACCTCTCCTTGCTTCTCGATGCGGGGGAGCCGCTGGGCCCTTCTCTCATCCCGCACTTGCTCCTCCTCACGAGCTGCCGTATCTCGCAGGCGCTGCAAGGACTCGTCTGCACCTTGGGCATTGCGGAACCGGCGGTCTGCTGGAGGACCTGCGGGGTCCTCGGCCTGTGGTTCGGCCACTGGTCCACGGGAAGGGCCCTCGCTGGGGTCAGCTGCCTCCTCTACCTGCAGAGCCACAGCAGCTTGGGGGGTTGCCAACGCCCCCATCGCCTCCCTGAGTAACCGGGAAAACTCAGGGGCATCTCTCCCTAGCAGCATGGGGAGGGGTAAGTGGGCCACCTTGACGACCTCTATGCGGCGGATCGCCCCCAGGTATTCCACCGTGACCCAGACCGCAGGATACGGCAGGGTGCGGCCCATCACATCTGTCACCGGGATCCAGCGGTGCACTGGGGTGGCAGCTGGGACGAGTTGGGTGTGGATCGCCGAGACTGCGCTCCCTGAGTCCAACAGGGCCTGCAGGCTCTGCCGGCCTATCCTCACGGTGGCGCGCAGACTCTCTATCCTCTTGCCAGCTGGCGGGTTAATTTCCCAAGCCAACGCACATACCACTGGTGAGGAGGCTGTGGGGGTGCAGGCTTGCATCCGCTGCTCCACGGCCTGCATTAGCTCTGCCTGAGCTGTTTGGAAGGCCGCCTCCAGCTTCCTCCACATCCTGTCCAAGCATTCCTCTAGCCACAGTCTGAGGTCTGCTGGGGCTACGGCATTGGGATACATCCCTTTGACTGGCGCCTGCGTCGGAACGACTTTCCCCGTACGGGCCACCAACTTGTCAGGGCGTGCCGCCGCTGCCGCTGGGTGTGGCCCTGGGCGGTCTGCTCCTGACATCATAGGGGGGCCAGGGATTCTGCAGGACCCTGCTCTGTGGAAGGAGGGGCGGTATACCTCACCCAGACTCCCTCTCAGTCCACTCGCTGGCCTGCTCAACCTGGCCTGCTTGCCCCCTGTGTCCTTCTTCATCCCTTCCTTCCAGAACTCTCCTCCAAACCTCCACTCTTGCATTGCACCGTCCTCACTCCACATCATCACTCCTCATTCACACCCACCACCACAGGGCTCTTCCCAGCCAGCTTTTATAGGGCTTCCTTCTACTGTCCCACCCCTCTTCCAGCCTGGTCTTGGGCTGCACCAAGCAGTTGCAGCTGGGGTAGCTGATCTGGCCCCACTGACCAGCACCAGCTGTGCCTTGTTCCCTGGCTGCCCAGCCTCCCTGCCTTGGCTGATTGCTGAAGGCCTGTCCAGCTGCAGTTCCCTGGCTAGCAGCCCGGCCTCCCTGGCTGAGCTGATGGCTGAAGGTGGGTCCAGCTGCGGCTCCTTGGCTGGTTGCCCAGGGCTTCATGCCGAGTGCCTCCACTAGCCCCACCTGGAGTGGCTTGGCTTTTGGCAACTCCTGGGCCAGGCTACTATTTTCTAGCTGGGGCGTGGCTTTGGGTTGTTGGGGCTGCTGCTGCTTCTCCTCCTCAGGTAAGGCCTTTGGGTGGGTGACTGCTGGGCCCCCAATCCCTCTGCCCTTGCCCCCTTCCGCCTTGCTTAGTCCCCTTTCTTTTCCTAGGGGAGTGGGACTCGCTGGCCTCTCTCTGTCTCCCCCTGCCTCCTGAGGCCCTGGGCCTTTGCCCCTTGCCCCTGGCACTGGCAGGTTCTGGCCCCATTTGCCCATGGGAGGGGTTGGCCTGCTGTCCCCCAGCTGCCCCTTCTGCCTGCCAATCAGACCGGTTGACCTGCTGTCAGCCGGCCGACCAGTTGACCTGCTGTCTGCTGGCTGACCAGTTGACCTGCTGGCTGCTGGCTGCCCCCTCTGTATGCCTGTCCGCCCAGTTGACCTGCTGTTCCCTCCTACCAAGTCTGGGGGCTGGGACCCAGACCCCGGACACCCACTTAGTTACATAGATAGGTATCAGTCCAAAGCCTTGTAGAAGGGTTTCTCTTCCTGGGTCTGAGAAAGACTACGGTTCATTAACAATGACTGTAACTCGCTCTATGCAGGGCTTCCCTTGAGTCTGGTCCAGAGGTTAGAGCTGGTTCAAAAAGCAGCTGCACATGTTATTGGGGGAGTCCCAAATGGGGCACCTATAACACCTATATTGTGCCAGCTGCACTGGCTGCCGGTGGAGTACCGGATCAGGTTCAAGGTTTTGGTAACCTATAAAGCCCTATGCGGACTGGGACCAGCCTATCTGCGGGACCACCTCTCACTATATATACCATGGAGGATGCTTCGATCAGCAGAAAAACAACTATTGGTGGTCCTTTTCGGTCCTGGCTCTGACCTGGTAGAACTCTCTGTCTATTGAAACCAAGGCCCGGCCTATCAAATGGAGATGATCCACCAGGCATATGGTTGAGGCTGGGCCAGCCATATAGGAGGAGGTGAATGAATCAAACCTCCCTATCAGACCCGTCCACCACCTTGTGTGTGTTTTAAATGAGTTCAGTATTGACTGCTGCCACCGGGGGAAAACTTTATTATAATTCTGTATCAAACCGGATGATTTTATAATGTTTTAATGTATTTTTATGGAATTCTATTGAATTATGTATTGTGTTTTAAGTGATGTGCTCCACCCTGAGCTTGCTTGCGGGGAGGGCGGAATAGAAGCCTAACAAAATAATCAATAAAATAAATAAGGCACAAACTCAAACCGATAAGGATTTATAGAATATCTTGAATACCATCCGTCAATGATACCTCCACATTCGTGGCCTGACTTTCCTTCAATGGAGGGTGACTCCCTTTCTGTTGGTGCGGCCTTTCTTCTTTGTTTCTAAAGAGCTGGGCTGGAACCGCATTCTTCAGGCAATATGGAGAACACCCCTGAGTGAATCAATGTTGAAATAAGAACAAATATAGTCCCAACAAATGGGACGAGAGCGATCAGGTCTGTGGCAGCAGAGACAGAATTATGTTTGCCTAGGGCTAACTCCTCGGGGAGGGAGGATTGATTCTTCATGATTGATGAGTCGGCACCTGAATGCCGAGTCATCAATTCCCCCAAGTTAATGGCCTTGACAGCATCAAGATAACTTTTCCCTCGTGCCTAAACTCAGAGATAGCCTCGCCTGTGTCCCAGCTCCATGGACACAGGTGAAGAAACTGAATCAGTCTCTTTAAATAAGGGAGAAGTGGAAAGTTGGGTTATAAATGGTTATTGCTCTATCCGGAAACGGGAACGAACAGCATTACGGAAAGAGAGACCGGGGGGGGGGGGCGGGGAGACAAGTGCTAACTCACATGTGTCTCATTCAAATCGTCTGTGCTGGCAAGGTGGATAACTGGGCATGAGGTCTCAAGCGAGACTCGTGTGTGGACTAATTCAGTCTTTCCACGCTGACCTTCACTGCAACGACCCCTCTATTTTGTTTCATCGGCTAGTACGGACATAGCAGTTATCAAGGATAAAAAGGGCAATCTAATTTAACCTCTGGTTGAGTAACAGGACTGTCTATCTCTCAGCCCCTTCACAGGTCAAGGTATGAAAACCCGACCACACCGTGCCATGAGCGGAAAAACGGGAGCCCAGAAAAAGAATTAGTCTCTCGTTTCAGAATTATGTATTAATGCACATCAACGCACGAATCTGTCAGGCACTGAGTGAGACCACCGGCTTATCAAGTTCAGTATTTTCTACCGTGACTAGCAATAGCTCTCTGCAGGTAGAGATCTTTCACATTACCTATCATCAAATTCTTTAATGGAACATACACGGGATTGGATCTGGGACCTTCTGTGTGCAAAGCAGTGGCTTTTCCACTCAGCCTCAGTCTCTAAATGCGGAGGGGCCATGTCAGTTATCCATGTTTTAGTTCATGACCTAAGGATGTAAGAGTAACCAGATTAGATCAGGCTATTAGTCTAGCCTTCCTTTTCCAACAGCCAATGATCAACCACTCATTTAAATCGACCTAAGCCAGTGGCAATCATTCCATGCTGTGCCTGTGAGTTCCACAGATCACTAAGTGAAATACTACTTCTTTTTTCTGTTTTGGGTGTAGCCATAGGCTAAGCCCACATTCTATTATGGGAGAGGGAGAAATGTTACAGTTCAGAAACACTCTGTTCACCCCATCTACCTCTTGCATAATTTTGTACCCCTCTCTCATGGTAGCCCCACGAAAGAATGAAAGAACGAAAGAACGAATGAAAGAACGAACAAAAGAACGAAAGAACGAACGAACGAAAGAAAGAAACCCAGATGCTCAACTCATAAGACAGCAAGTACTCGTGAAAACAGCTCCAGTCAATAGCAGCAGCTTGTGGAACTTTAAAGGACCAGGTGATAAAAATCAGGTAGCAATCTCAGAAACTGCCAGTGCCCTCCAATGCTGATCTCCTGCCTTTGGGGAAGTGCTGTGGTTCAGTGGTAGAGCATTTGCCTGGCATGCAAAAGGTCCCAGGTTCAATCTCCAGCATTCCCAATTAAACAAAAAGGCAGGAGGTGATGTGAAAGACCTCCACCTGAGACCTTGGAGAGTTGCTGCTAGTTTGAGTAGACAATTCTGACCTTGATGGACAAAGGCCTAATTCAGTATAAGGCAGCTTTGCGTGTCATGTACACTTCCTTCTATAATATTGTTGTTGTAAGGTCTACAGCAAGTTAACATAGGTGAGACCCTCTGAACATTCTCAGAGTACTATAAAAATATAAAGTGACTAGCAACAAAGCCCATCGTGGGAAAAATACAACAGACTCTTGAAAGGGGAGGGCAGGCAGACAGGCATGCCCTCCTCCTCCATCACTGATCCCAGCTGGATGAAGGGGGGGCAGGCATGGGCACTATTTCCGGCCGAGTGAAAGGGGGGCAGGCATTGCCACCTGCTGTGCAGCTGATCCTGGCCGAGTGAAGGGGCAGACCTTGCTGCCTGCTCTGCACCTGATCCTGGCCAGGGGAAGTGGGGGTGGGCATTGCCTCCTACTCTGCACCTGATTCCAGCTGGGTGAAGGGGGTGGGCATTGTCACTTTCTCCTTACCTGATCCTGGTCGGGTGAAGGGGGGCAGACATTGCCACATGCTCCACTCCTGATCCCTGCCAGGTGAAGGGGGGCAGGCATTTCCTCCTGCTCTGTGGCTAATCCCAGCTGAGTGAAGGGTGGTGGGCATTGTCACCTGCTCCACTCCTGATCCCAGCTGGGTGAAGGCAGATGTGGGCATTGCTACCTGCTCTGCTACTGATCCCACCTAGGTTATGGTGGGGTGCCAGCATTGCTACCTGCTCCACTTCTGATCTTGGTTGGGTGAAGGAGGAGCATGCATGCCCACCTGCTTTGCTCCTGATCCAAGCTGGATAAAGAGGGGATGGGAATTTCCACCTGTTCCACTCCTGATCCCAGCTGGGTGATGACGGGGCAGTCATTGACACCTACTCCTGATCCCAGCTGGGTGAAGGCGGAGGGCAGGCATTGCCCCCTGTTCTGTGCCTGAGCCCAGCTGGGTGAATATGACGGGGCAAGCATTTCCACCTGCTCCACTCCTGATCTCAGCTGGGTGAAGGTGGAGGGCGGGTATTGCCCCATTTTGTGCCTGATCCCAGCTGGGTAAAGGGTGGGCAGGCATTGCCACCTGCTCTGTGCCTGATCCCAGTTAAGTGAATACGTGTGTGTGTGTGTGTGTGTGTGTGTGTGTGTGTGTGTGTGTGTGTGTGTGTGTGTGAGCATTGCCACCTGCTCCACTCCTGATCCCAGCTGGGTGAAGAAGTGGGATGGGCATTGCCCCCTCTCTGCTCCTGATCTCAGTTGGGTGAAGGCTTTGACACCTGCTCCCCACCTGCTCCCCACCTGATACCAGCTGGTTGAATGGCAGATGGGCATTGCCACCTGCTCTGCTCCTGATCCCAGCTGAGTGAAAGCAGAGGGCGAGTTTTGCCCCAGGCTCCATTCCTGATCCCAGGTGGTTAAAGGGTGGGCAGGCATTGCCACCTGCTCTGTGCCTTTTCCCAGTTGGGTGAGGGTGGCAGGCGGGCATTGCCTCCTACTCCACTCCTGATTTCAGCTGGGTGAATGCAGGGGGTGGGCTTTGCCACCTGCTCCACTACTGATCCCAGCTGGGTGAAGGGCAGGAGGACATTGCCATTTGCTCCACTCCTGATCCCAGCTAGGTGAAGGCTGAGGGCAGGCATTGCCACCTGCTCCACTCCTGATCCCAGACAGGGAACGGGCATTGCCACCTGCTCTGCTCGTGGTCCCAGCCTGGGCTTCCCAGTGCAGCAAGTTCTCTGGAGGTCTGGGTGCCTCATCTGGGCTTCCCTCCACAGCAGCACCCTCTGGGGGCACACCAGGGTAGGAAGTGAGTTGTCTTGAATACGCTTAGCCTTTTATATAGTAGGATAGTTTTTTTTAAAAAATGGGCTGTTCCACAACTACATATTCCTAACTCATCCCAGATCAGTATATTTCCTGTAGTTTTTGTTTTGAAGCAGCGGGTGCCAATTTAATGATCATTCCACTGTTGCATTGTAAGCTGTCCAGCAATATTGCACAAAACAAGAGAAAACAGAAGTCAATTTACACTCTAATTTTGATTTAGATGCTTGCTTCTATCTGTCTGTCAAAATCATAAACTAGTATTGCTTGTCCCCCTTCCAGGAGGTGCCTCTAAGGCATTCCCTCCCTTCTTTTAAAGAAACATCATAGGCCCCAAGAATCATTAACAGAAAAATTGAAACGGGAGGAGTTGGGAGGGCAAGAATAGATTGTATTCTCACTGAAATAGAAAACCTCTTTGGTGTAGTGGTTAAGAGCGTGGGATTCTAATCTGAAGAACCGGGTTTGATTCCTAACTCCTCTACTTCAAGCCAGCTGGGTGACCTTGGGTCAGTCCCAGCTCTTTCAGAGCTCTCTCAGTCCCACCCACCTCACAGGGTGTTTTGTTGTGGGGATAATAATAACATACTTTGTAAACTGCTCTGAGTGTGTGTTAAGTCATCCTGTAGGGTGGTATATAAATCAAATGTTATATTATCGTCATCGTCATCGTCATCGTCATCGTCATCGTCATCGTCATCGTCATCGTCATCGTCATCGTCATCGTCATCGTCATCGTTATCGTTATCGTTATCGTTATTATAACACTACAGGCTGCAGGTGGGAACTCCCTTGACCAACTTCTCTTACATTTAAAAAATAAAATCTCAGCATAAAGAAAAATGTCCCAAAGAATGTTTCATGCTTCCCTGACATGCTAGTTTTCAACATGCAGGGGTTTTTATGGCAGCTGATCAAAATATTAGTTTGCCCAATTCATAATTATGCCATCCTGCACAACGGGTGCAGCATTTCCACAAAAATCTGAGCTGACTTAGACTAGAACTCCCTGTCCATTCTCCTGCTTGGTGAAGAAGTCCCCCCATCTCTGTATTGCTACAACAGCTGACAAGAACCCTATGGACGCCCCAGGCACCAAGTATACCATGCAAACCTAACCCAAACATCATACAGAAGCCAGTGTTGTATAGTGGTTAGAGCATCAGGATAAGATGTGGGAGACTCAGTTTTAAATTCCCACTATGCCATGGAAGCTTGCACGGTGACCACAGACCAGTCACACGAGTGTTTAAGTGGCAGCATGAGAACACAGAAATATTTTGTGGACAAACATGGTGGATGTTGGCAGTTAGGCAAAGAAAACAAGCATAGCTGGGCATTAGAGGGAAAACCATGCAGCATCGTCCACTACCCGGTAGCAGGAACAAGGCGACTAATGAAAATGACATTTTGCAAAACTGTTTTTTTTTTCTCTTGGGTACTTTGGGTGGAAGAAAAGGAGGATATTTGTGGCCAAACTTTGCACATGTGGAGTACGTATGTCTGGGACCCAAATATTCCTATGACCAAGGCTGTATTCACATGCTCTTAAAGGGACGGCCCACTCATGGAACGCTGGCTGCGTCTCCATATGCAAAACATTTGCAGGCTGTTTGGCTTCCGCTTTTTCACCATCTTTTCTATGACCACGGAAAGTACATTCCCAGAAAAGGCACTGAAAAAAATGGAAGCCAAACAGCCTGCAACCATTTTGCAAACGGGAATGTCTGGATTCCTGGGGAAAAGCCACCAACAGAGTGTGCTGTCCCTTTAAGGGCATGTGGAAATGGCCCAAATCAATAGGCAAAAAATGGTAAAAAAATCAATATACCTCCCACCCCTAAATATGGGTGTGTGCGCGCTTGTGTGTGTATCTATATGCATACATACATAAACACACTCAAAATATCATTGCGTTTAAATTTTTATGTGTGACCAGATCGAGGGGGAAGGGGACAATATCCATGTTCAACATTTTTTTTTCTTTTCCTTTCAACAGTCCCTTTAATTCCCAGTTACCCGGGACTGCATTATGAGAATGAGAATACCCACTCTGTAATTTGGCCCACTTTAGAGCACAGGAGCACTACCGGAAGGACCCAGAAGAGCTCCTGCATTTCACAGTGGGCCAATTTAGGCCCCAATCAGGTTCAATTTGGCCTGTTTGGGGCTAAAATCTGTCCACTGTGGAATGTGGGTGTGCACCGCCCAGGAGCATGCCTGGGAGGCGTGTTCCCCCTCCTTTCCCCCCAACGGCCAGGTAAGCAGGAGAAGGGGAGAGGAGGGGGAGGAGAATCCCAGCCCCCAGTGGGGGACTGGCAACTAGGGGTGTGCAAGGCTAGCCTGATTCGGCAATCTCCGATTTGGTATTACGGAAATTTTTTCGGTATTCAGAAAAAGTTTCGGTAATACCAAAAAAAAAGCCAAAACGGGCCTGATTCGGGTATTTTACCTGAATCAGAATACTGATTTGCACACCTCTACTGGCAACTCTAGCAGTCCTGCAGGCATGTGGGTTCCAGTCCTCAAAGAGCTTCAACTGTTGAGGAGTGGTATCTCCTTGTATCTGATGAAGGGAGCTCTGACTCAAAGGCTCATAGCCTGGAAATCTAGATGTGACATTCCAGAAACAATATGCAAGGGTTCTTTGAGAAACTGGGTTGCCAGCCTCCAGGTGGTGGCTGGAGATCTCCTGGAATTACAACTGATCTTCAGGCGAGAGTGATCAATTCTCCTGGAGAAAGCAGCTACTTTGGAGGGTCCGCTTTATGGCATTATACCCCACTGAGGCGTGTCCTTTCCCCAAACCCCACCTTCTCCAGGCTCTACCCCCCAAAATTTCAGAATTTCTCAACTCGGCCCTGGCAACCCTATCGCCTCGATGCATGGTAGTTCCATTTTATGAAAGCAGAGATTATTTCCTGTCATTTGGAGACTGTGTTAAGAAGATCATTCTGTTTGGAAAAGTTTTTTTTTTTTAATTTAATGGCATTTGAATGCCATTTTGTGCTTTAGATGATATGACATATTAATATTGCAGCTTATTTTTATTCCAATTTAAAACCATTTACGTGCAACAGTCACACAAAGAGGTCTCAGTTTTAATGGCAATTCTGCTACTCAATTTTGTTAATATAGTTGTGGAAACGGACAGATACAGCGTCCTCTTAAACGTGGAGGAGCCATAAAAGAATCCTGGACTTTCAAGTTGAACCAGAGCGGTCATGAAATCCTTTTATTAAAGGATGTGATCATAAAGTTCTAGGTCAAGCAGAAGCAATGAATGTAGCAAACATGTCAGTGCCAAAGTGACATGTCAGATCTTAACTTTCAAGGAATTGCTTGTTTGTCCCTGCAGATGTCTGAGTCTTGGGGCAGCTATTCCATTTTCTCATCTTTAGTGTGTACCGGTATGAAATCTGTAAGAAGAGAATCCTGCCATACCTGCTTGTGGTAAGGCCACTTAGGAAGGTGGCAGCATTTTGCCTTCCCGGAAGGAGGAAGGCAGAAGGTGAGCCCTGCATACGGAGGCTCAGCTTTGGGGGCGGAGCTCGCAGCCGTTGCTGGCTGTTCCGCCCCCGTGGCTTCTGTTGCGCCTTGTGCTCAGCCCACCCTCCTCACCCTATTTCAGTGCGGGATTAGCCAGTCGCCGTTGGTGGGGCCAGATAGGAATTTTTCTCTCCCTGTCTCTAATTGGCTCTGGTACTGGAGTTTTTTTCGCCTACTTCGTACTGCGAGAACGGTGGGGTTAATTGGCTTGGTGGGTTTGAGTTAATTCCAGGGTGGCAGGAATTCAGTTAGGGGAAATCTGTAGTGGGCCGGTGAGCACCCTTGGCACCTCCCCATTGGTGGGGAATTGGGGTCTGTCAGGAGCAGCTGGCTGCCGTACAGCCCAGTTGTGAGGACAGACACCCTGGGTGGGAAACCCCTGGACAAGCCAGTCTCCCCCCACTGCCGTACAGCTGGGTGGGGGAGCCTTACAGGGGGGAGCCACTTCACCTGGCCAGTCCAGGTTCCATCCATTTGATGGATGGCTCGCACCCGGGGCAGTGGATGTCCCGCCCAGACAGGTCAGGGCGGGGTCCAGGAGTGACCCCAGGGCCTGACCTGTACCGCTAGTTAGGCCCTTGCCATAGTTGATGTTTGCATGTTGTTATTTTAATAAAGCAGCCCATTTTAGAACCCAAACACTCGTCTGCCTTTCATTCCGACTGTGGGGGCAAAGATGACTAACATCCGCCATGCTGCTGTCTTTTATGTATAAATGAAAAAATAGAGGGGAAGTCTCCAAACAAAATGCCAAACAAGAGAGGGGAAAAACCCGGGGAGACAGAATGCAATCTATTCACTAAATACAATAGATCACCGATATTGATATACAAAGTGCAAGCACTACAAAGTGCAAAGATATAACAATAAATGCAATGTATACTGAAATATCTATCGTATCATTTCAATTACAATAATTCAACAGGGTATCCACCCCATGTGTATTTCCAGTAGTCCAACTCAATGCAAAAATCCAAAATCAGTAAGGTAAATAAATAAATTTGTCGAAGGCTTTCACGGCCGGAGAACGATGGTTGCTGTGGGTTTTTCGGGCTGTATTGCCGTGGTCTTGGCATTGTAGTTCCTGACGTTTCGCCAGCAGCTGTGCCTGGCATCTTCAGAGGTGTAGCACCAAAAGACAGAGATCTCTCAGTGTCACAGTGTGGAAAAGGTGTTGGCAGGTCATTTATATCTACTCAGGAGGGGTGGGGTTGAGCTGAGTCATCCTGTAAGTTGAGCTGAGTCACCCTGGGAAACTCTTACAGGATGACTCAGCTCAACCCCACCCCTCCTGAGTAGATACAAATGACCTGCCAACATCTTTTCCACACTGTGACACTGAGAGATCTCTGTCTTTTGGTGCTACACCTCTGAAGACGCCAGCCACAGCTGCTGGCGAAATGTCAGGAACTACAATGCCAAGACCACGGCAATACAGCCGGGAAAACCCACAACAACCATAAATAAATAAAGTTCATCAGTAATTTCTTGTGAATGATACTGTGTTTTCTTCTCACAGGCAAACCGCCGTCACAGAGAAGAAAGACTCATCCAACGTCGTCCCAGGAGGAGCAACCAGACACTGGAGAGTTGGCAAAGGCAATGGGTGTGTTTTCAGTACACATTGTATTTGTATATACATATCTGTGATCTATTGTATTTAGTGGGTAGATTGCATTCAATCTCCCTGGGTTCCCCCCCCCCCTTGTTTGGCTTTTTATGTAGAAATGCCTGATTGCTCCTTCTTTTTGTTCGCAGTTTGCAAACAAACAGCACACCCAACTGTTGTGAGGTTGTGGTTAGCAATTCAGGCGAGGACCTGAGAGATGAGTCTGCGTTTTTCCATGGAAGTGCACTAAATGTCATTCACTCTCAGCCTACCTTACCTTGTTAGGTTGGGGAGTGGAGATTGCCCTCAAGTCATAGCTGACTTACAGTGACCCCAGTGGGGTTTTCATGGCAAGAGACTAACAGAGGTGTTCTGCCATTGCCTGGCTCTGCAACCCTGGTCTTCGTTGGAGGTCTCCCATCCAATTATTGACTTTTAGAAATTACTGCTGTCTTTTAGAAACTGTCTTATGTATTTATTGGTATTTTTATCTGGTTTTAAATTAAAATGTTGATGTATTTTATATATGTTGTATTCCGCTCTGAGCCCATTCGCAGGAAAAGCTGATTAGAAATAACAACAATAACAATAACTGAGGCTGACCATGCTTAGCTTCTGAGATTGAACAAGATCAGGCTCACCAAGGCTATCCCAGTCAGGGCACCTTGTCAGGTTGGACAATATTAATTGTCCCAGGATAGTCAATGGGCTATTGAGAGAAGGGGGGGGGGATTCTGCCTCAAGCCACCTTCTGAGTTCATGGCACGGGCAGACTGGGTGCATCATTTTGCTCTGATTTCCTTTGATACTTTCTATAATTCTGGAATCATATCTCTGTAATTTTGCATTTAATCTCGGTGTGTTTTGCACTAATTGCAGCATTCTATTCCTTTCATTCATTTTGTGTGCATTTCCCCCTAGAAGTAACAGGTGGACACACTGATCACGCACACTGAAACACTGTCACTTTGTTGAGTATGCACACGTGTGCATGAGCACATCACTGCTTCCTTTTTTTTGCTAGACCTCTGAAAATCATGATCCGGAGGGAAAAGCAAGCATTTGAGGAATGTGTTCCCTGCTGGTTTAGATATGGTTATGGCTATCCTTAACCAAGGCCCGCCCTGCCTAAGTGTTATCATCTATTATGCTTATTATTTGAATTATCCAAAACACAATGAACAATAAGCAGAGGTCCTATGTTATTATTGATTACTCTTGCTAAGCTGATACAAGTATCAACCAGATATCGGCGTAATATGTATGCTGTTCCAAGTAGTGCCATCTTTTGCAGTTCTGTAGGTGTTATGTCAGAAAGCTGCAGTTTTTCCATATGAATTGCAAAGTTTTTCGAGATGGTTCCAAGTGCCCCAATGACAGTGGAGACTACTGTTGAATTCTTCTTCCATAGTTGAGTGGTTTCTGTTACCAGATTATCTATATTTAATCATTTTTTCTTGTTCATTTTCTTCGACTCTGGCATCCCCAGGAATTGCAATGTCGATTATCCAGACTTTTCGATTTTCCACGACTGTTATGTCTGGTGTATTATGTTCAAGGTGCTAATCAGGTTGAATTCTGAAATCCCACAAGATCTTGACTTGATCATTTTCTAACACCTTTTCCACCTGATGTTCCCATGGATTCTTTGATACTGGCAGATTATACTTTTTACTCAATGACCAATGAATCAGCTTTGTGACCCTGTCATGTCTAGCTTTGTAGCCCGTCTGTGCAATTTTGCTGCATTCAGAGATAAGGTGGTTACACAGTTTCTTCTTTTTCCTGGCAAAGTTGACATTTTGGATTTTCACTGATTTTCTGAATTTTGGCTTTCATAACATTCATTTGCAATGCTTGTTCTTGTGCTGCGAAGATCAGACCTTCAGTTTCTTTCTTGATTGTACCCGTCTTCAACCATGCCCAAGTTAGGCTGTTGTCACTTTTTCCTTCAATATTTTTTAGATGTTGCCCATATAAGGGTTTGTTCTTCAAGCCATTTAATCTATTCTCAAACTGTTTCTTCTTGTATTCAGCCTTTGTTTTGGTTGTTGTTTTTTTTTTGAAAAATTTTTTTATTGGGTTAGAATATTATTATTTTTACATTACATTCAATTTTCCCCAAATTTTTCATTTCTAACCCCCTCCCTTTCCCCCCCTTTTATTGACTTCCAACAGCTTTCCCACCCTTTGTCCCTTTTCCCTTACTTCTATCAAATTCCTCTGTCTAAAACAGATATACATTCTCCATTATATTAAGCAGTACATCTTTAACTACTTTTCTTTTTATACACCCAAACTGTACGTCTTTAGATAAACAATTTATCCCATTTTCCAGTTTTGAATATTTCTATATATCATAAACCTATATATCATAAACCATAAAAATCTTACATTTAAATCAAACAATTTGACTTGTTCTCTATATATTACTCATTCTATCTTTGGTTGTTTTTAATATGCTGTTTTCACAGCCTGAAGTAATTTTTTGGTGCTTCTACTGATGTAATCATTCAGGCCTCTCTTTTCTTCTTCCACTACCTGATGTACTTGTAACAGTCCTCTTCCACCAATTTTTCGTGGTAAATATAGCCTGTCAAAATCACTTTTTGGGTATAAAGAGTGATGCATATTCATCAGTTTTCACATTTTTCAATCCAATTTTTCTAAACCGCTTTGTGTCTGATCTATTATTCCAGCTGGATATCTGATCACTGGAATTGCTCATGTATTTATGGCCTTGATTGTATTTTCACCATTTAATTTTGACTTCAGAATTTTTCATACTCTCTTGATATATTCTTTCTGAATCAGTTCTTTTACTTTCACTTGCAGGATGTTATCTAATTCTAATATTCCAAGATATTTATAATTTTCATTGTTTGATAATGACTTCATAATGGCACCATTTTCAAGTTCTATTCCGTCAATATTTTTTACTTTTCCCCACTGCATGGAGAATACTGCACATTTGTCTAAGCCAAATTTCATTTGAATACCATCAGTGTACATTTTCACTGTTTTAAGCAATGATTCAGGTTCAGTGGGACTCTTTGCATACAATTTCAAATTATCCATGTACAGGAGATGGTTTATTTTCCCAGCCTGATCAGAAATATAATAACCCATTTTTGTTTTCTCTAGGACCATTATCAAAGGGATTAATGAGTTGTTGAATAATAAATGCGACAAGGAGTTAAAGGAGTTATCATCATCATCATCATCATCATCATCAATAACAACAACAACAATAATAATTTAATTTAATTTAATTTATATTGCGGTCTCCCAGCACACGGGCTCAGAGCAGATTAACAACACATAAATGCATATAATAAAGCAATAAATCAAAAGAGGAGTGATAAAGATTATAGTATACAAAGAACAGTTTACAAAGTGTGTTATAATTATCCTCACGACAATCACCCTGTGAGGTGGGTGGGTATGAGAGAGCTCTGAGAGAGCTGTGACTGACCCAAGGTCACCCAGCTGGCTTGAAGCGGAGGAGTGGGGAATCAAACCTACTTCTGCAGATGACAGTCCTGCCACTCTTAACCACAACACCAAACTGGCTCTCGTTGTTTGACTTGTAAGTCATTTCGAGCAGGACTCTGAAGAGGAGGCATAGAAATATCTTAAATTAAAAATACCAAATAACTATTTGTGAGATTTTATAAATTTGTATATACTGATAGCAATTCTACTCCATTTCTTCCTAAGCCAATGAATTTTACAACCAGCCTACACAAGGTCGGGCTCTACTGTTGTGTATTCACAAAGCCAAGGAGTTTGGTTGTTTATTCCGCACCGCATTGGTCCTTCCTCCAATAATATTATGCCTTCTTTTTCTCTTGCCAACATCAAAAGTTCATAAAAAATCATTAACGGTGTTTTCAGACTCTTCAAAAAGGTATCACCCCTTTTATTTCATTGTGGAAGGAAAAAACATCTACTGTGAACCTTTCTGCCTTTCATCTGGAGCTTCACCCACTTAAAATAAAACCAAGCCCCAAAGCAACCTAAATATACCAACTATCATATATTTATAAAGTACAAAAATAAATCAAACAAAATGTGGGGTGGACGACCTGAAACCTGCATGTGATATTGAAGTGGGGGGGGGGGAGGAATCGTTCCTTGCTTTGAGTTGGAGAAACGTGACGAGTGGCGATTAAAAGGATGATTGTAATAGCGATATCTCCCCTGGCATTAATAAAGGCACCATTAGAAAATGATCCCAGGTAACTATTTGTGACATCAGCGTTATTAAATGATAATCAAGAAAGGGGGTATTGCCAAACAAACATTAAGCACTAACGATCACAGGCACTCAACAGACACAGAGGTGAACAAACGGATATATTTTATTTATGGACTCATTTTATTTATGACTTCTGACTTTATCAGAAATGCCAGGAGTTCAAGAGCAGAAGATGATGGGAGAGTCTGAATCCTGCCTGACTCTCCCTGCATATTTTGGGACCCAGTCCCAGCCTCTTTGGTGATATTACCTAGCAGTTCTGTTGCAAAGAATTTCACACCTCCTGCAGAATTAAGCTGCCTTGTGTCAAGAGGAAAGGCAGGGTATAAATACGATAATTAATAAACAAATATAATTTTTTATCCAAAAATAAAATTAGCCTATTCCAAAGCAAGGAATGGACTCGGGAAATGTTTTGATTCAGTCGCAGTTCTGCAGTGACTGAAGTTGTTCAGTTTTGGGTCTGGTGTATCCATATAACAGTTGAACCTTCACGTTTTAGAGGAGCCATGGCTCAGTGATATAGAATCATAGAATCATAGGGTTAGAAGGGATCTCCAGGGTCATCCAGTCTGGCCCCCTGCCCAATGCAGGAAATTCACAACAACCCCCCTCCACACACACCCAGTGACCCTTGCTCCTTGCCCAGAAGATGGCAAGAAGAGCACATAGAGCACCGTGATATACTAACTAGTCACAATGAAACACAAATAAAGAAACTGAATGTTCGTTAGTGCAAACAAAACATAATACAGCTACAGCTGCCAATACACATCAGGCACGGAAAGTTAATTGAATGACAATAAAGTGCAAAGTGCAAAAATACAAAAAATGCAATTCAAAGTGACCGTGCCAGGTACAAATGTATGCAATTGTAACAGTCAAACTGGAGATGTTCACAAATGGAGATATACACTATGTCCACTCAGGATCCAAATGAAGGTAAGTAAAAGAACATTGAGGCAATGCAAAGAACAATGGTTGTAGTAACCACGACGGAGGTACCGGTGTGTCCACCCGTTTCCTGTTCTCTTCTTCCTGGCAGTTACCACTCTATAAACATTAACATAAACGTTTAACAGCAGCAATGTCTTTTCTTACAAACCCATACACATACCCTGAAGTAAATAAACTTACATGTAGCAGTTATTCAAAGTGCACAGCATAACACATCATCTCCAAATAGTAAAGAATGCTCAGAAGATGGCAAAACACCATCAGGATTCCGAGACAAATTGGCCTGGGGGAAATTGCTACCTGACCCCAAAGTGGTGATTGGCATTACCCTGTAAGAAGGGGCCACAAGAACTAAGCATTGATGTGACCCTTCCTGCTCTCCCTCTCATGATCTGCCCAGGTTCACAGAACCACCATTGCTGTCAGCTGGCCATCTAGCCTCTGCTTAAAAACCTCCAAAGAAGGAGAGCCCACCACCTCCCGAGGAAGCCTGTTCCATTGAGGAACTGCTCTAATTGTCAGGAAGTTCTTCCTAATTTTAAGCTGAAAATTCTTTTGATTTAATTTCAACTCGTTGGTTCCGGTCCGACCTTCTGAGACAACGGAAAACAACTCTGCACCGTCCTCTACATGATAGCCCTTCAAGTACTTGAAGATGGTTATCATTTCACCTCTCAGTCATCTCCTCTCCAGGCTAAACATACCCAGTTCGTTCAATGTTTCCTTATAGGACTTGGGACTTCTATCTGTTTGGAATTCAGAAGATCCCAGCATCATCAGCTAAAGAAAGAATCAGGTGTTACATGATGTGAAAATCTCTACCTGAGTTGCCAGAGATCTGCTGCCAACAGTCTGATTCTTTATAAGGCATCTTCATGTGTTCTTCTATTATACGATATTCTCTTTCGTATCTGAAGAAGAGAGCGTTGACTCTCAAAAGTTTAAACTCTGAAAATCTTTTGGGTCTCTAAGGTGCCGCTGGACCCAAGTCCTGCTGGTCTACTGCAAACCAGAAGTACTCAACCCAAGGTGGTAGATTTTTTAAAAAAACAAAGGTAGTGATACTTATTTCCACGTAAGCCTCCAAAATCTGGCTTCCTTTGGACACCCAATATAACATGGCATGACTTCCTTATAGGAGACCAGAACTTTTAACAAGCCATTGCTTCTCCCATATGACCAGGGCCGGCACGCCCATTGAGGCCAGGTAGGTGGTTGCCTCAGAGTGTGGGGCGCCGGAGGGAGCACCAGAGGAGGCGCTGGGGGTGGGACCGTGTCCCACAGAGCTGCAGCCTCCCAGCCCTCCCTCCCTGTGCTGCCACCGCTGGCAACACACACACACACATACGGGCCGGGTGCAGCAGCCACAGGCAGGCATCTGGGGCGGTACAGGGCAACCAAGCGTGAGAGCTGGGAGGCCACCCTTGTGCCATCCCAGCCACCTGCCACAGCAATTGGGCCGGCTCGTGTGCACACCCATGATGACGTCACACGTGACGTCATTATGGCAGCTGGTGTGTGTGCGAGCGTGCCCAGCCAACCATCTGGCCAGCCGCAGGTGCCGGAAACCCTGGCGCCACTCCTGCATATGACTCACCTTGGAATTAAGATCACAGGACCTTCTGACTGTCCCATCAACTAAAGAAGCTCCCCTAGTAGTACACGAAAGAGGGCCTTTTCAGTGGCAGCCCCACAATTATGGAACGGCATCTCCAAGGAGGTACGCCTGCCTCCTTCACTTCTGATCTTCAAGAGGCAGCTGAAGACTTTTTTTTTTAGGGCTGCTTTTAATTAATTTTGTTTTTATGTCACCAGCAACCCTGAACTGTTGTTTTTTTTTAAACTTTTTTTCAAGCTGTGATTGTTTTTATTTATATTGTAAGTCGCCTTGAGTTCCTCAAGAAAGGCAGCTATCAAATGTTTTAAATACACACATACGTGTACACACACACACACACACACACACACACACATTGAAAGCAATGTTGGCTTCAAAGGAAAGGAAAATGGAGAAAATGCCTCCTTTGGGAACATTTAAGATTGTCTTACCTTGTTTATTCACTTAGGTCATTATTTTGCTCCAGTCCCTTAATGCTGTTGCTGATTTGTTGATCGTTTTAATTACAACCGCCCAATCATGGGATGGCTTTGCTTACTCCTTCCAGTGTTCCTTCCTATTAAAATCTTATCAATTCTTTAATTGCAAACCACAGAGAACTCTTAGTGACATCTACCTTGCTGGCTGCAGAGGTTGTAGCTTAGTCTTGCAAGACAAGCGCATGAAATCTGTTCCTCTTACTTTTCAATTCTCTGTTAAGCTTGTAATTCACAGCAAACACAGAAAAACAACAAAAGGTTGGTTTCACCCAGCTTGACCTGTTGTGGAAACAAAATGCTCTTTTGGTACATGCAATGTTCTTGGAGAACATCTACTCCAAACTTCGAGAACGTCTACTCCAAACTAGAAAGGTGGCAGGTACCAAGGAAAATTTTTCCAAAAACATTCTGCAGAAACTGATGCAGCCCTTGCCCTTGTAAGTTCATCTGGTGATCTCTTTGCAGGTTTTTTTTTTGGGGGGGGGGTAAGTCAAAAACTCATATTCAGTCTGAATGGCCTTTGAAATTAATCACCCATCAACTTTGCCACTCTGCGGTCTATGGTGTTGTTGTTGTGTATAAAATGAATAATATATCACACCGTCCACATTTCAAAGACAAAATATACTTCCCTATATTTTTTAAAAAATGCTTCTTATGCTGAACATCAATGGTTAAACTTTTATTTCCCAATTGCGCATTTTCACCATGCACTGTATTACACTGATAGATCTATCCTGTCTTGCACTGGCTTTGTAACTGGGATGTGTGTCTTATGTGCCATCAAGTCTCCTCCGACCTATGGTGACCCTATGAATGAAAGACCTCCAAAATGTCCTATTGTTAACAGACTTGCTCAGTGTCATATATGTCTGCCTACAGATCTGCCATGAATATTTTCTGTATTCTGTGCTTTGTACTGATCCTCTGAGAGTATGTGAAGGACCTGAGTACCTGATACTCAGGGCCAAGCTACACATGACGAATGACACTTGAACGGCAAGTGGATTGAGTGGAGGGCAAGTGAACAGGGAGAAATACACTTGCCGTTCAAGTGTCATTCGTCATGTGTAGCTTGGCCCTCAGATCCTGAAAAATGGAGGATGTGGCTTCCTTTATTGAGTCAAGCCATCTTGTTTTAGGTCTTCTTCTTTTCCTACTACCTTCCACTTTCCCTAGCATTATTGACTTTTCCAGAGAATCTTGTCTTCTCATGATGTGAGCAAAGTACGATATCCTCAGTTTTGTCATTTTGGTTTCTAGGGAGAATTCGGGCTTGATTTGATCTAGAACCTACTTATTCGTCTTTTTGGCCATCCATGGTATCTGCAAAACTCTCCTCCAGCACCACATTGCAAATGAATAATTTTTCTTCCTGTCAGCTTTCTTTAGTGTCCAATTTTCACATCCATACAAAGTAATAGTAATAGTTTGGATTATCTTGATCTTGGTTCCCAGAGAGACATCTTTAAAGATCTTTTCTAGTTCCCTCATGACTGCTCTTCTAAGTCTCAATCTTCTTCTGCTTTCTTCATTGCAGTCTCCCTTTTGGTTGATGATTGAGCCAAGGAATAGAAAATCACGAACCATTTCAACTTCCTCATTGTCAACTTCAAAATTGTGTAATTCCTCACTAACTGGGATACTATTTCCATTTCATTCATTATTATTTTTTTGAGTTCTAAGAAGAGTTCGTTTTTTGAGTTCTAAGAATCCTTTTTGAGAGATCTGGAACCTTTCTTGAAAACACAGTGGCCATGATCCCTAGTGTGTGTGTGGGGGGGGGGAGCCATAATAAGCCATCTCAGGTTTGCCATGTAGACATGCCCTCATGAGTCAACTCATCCACTTCACCTTTTAAAGGTCAGCTCTTTTCCACATGCTGATTTCTTCTCCCTCTTAAAACGATTGCCTCCAACTGACTTTCCCCTCTGCCTCCCCACTTCTTTGATCCCACCAAATTTCTTTCCATTTGCCGATTCATAAATAAACAAAAAAGGAAAACGAAGTAAATAAATCAGGGCTTTGAAATCCTCTTTAGAAAGCTTTTCATAACATCCTCCCCCCCCACACACAAGGTATGCATTATCCCTTCTTTCCCCCTTCCAGCTCACAGCATGTGTGAAGGTAAGAAAACACCTCTTTCAAGTTATCCCTTAGGGGTTTTTTGTTCTTCCTATTCAAGGGATCTAAACATAGAAAGAAAGGGGGGGAGTCAAGAGGAAAAGACAGGGAGAGGCAGACACCCGAGAAAGGGAGAAAATGTGGACTTTGGAAATGCTCTCTAAAAGCCCCTTCAAATTACGTAAGAAGCTTCGGTCTTAAACGGCTTCCTTTTAGCACAAAGGTACAACAAAGTCATTGATGTCTTTAATCACACTGCCTTAATCACACGCCGGGTAGGTTTGCTCTGTCTGTAATGTACCACTTGACAGTTATTTACATAATGGATAACTTTACTCACATCCTTCACATGGTGCAGTTTCCCAATAACATTAAACAAGAAACGTACATCTTCAGAACTCTCCGGGATGAGACAGCTCAAAAGCGAGGGGTGGAGTTTGGTATGCTGCAAACTGGAAGTATCTTCTTAAAGGCCAGACTGGAAGTTAACGGGAGGAGGCAAAGGGTGGTTTGCACACCAACAAATTGTGTAGACTACCCAGAAGAAAATGGCTCAGAAGGAAACAGAGCCAGGGCACGGAGAGTAATTAGGGTAGGGACCCTTTGGCTCATCGATGGATTCTGTTTTCCGTGCTTCTGCAGGCCCAGAGCGGATGAACAACAATGAATAAAACCACATTGAAAACCATAAATAAAGACATATAGTTTAGTAAGCAGCTCTTGATGGCAGAGCCACTTTACCCAACCTCAGCCAAACATCCCATGGGAGTGGGGGATGGAGAAGTGAAGTTAAATCAATTGGTGGGAATGCTGGGGCGAGCGGGGCAGGAGTCCTACCTGGTGGAACACCTCTGTCTTACAGGCCTGCCAGAAGATAACAAGTCTGTCCGGGCCCAAGTCTCCATGGGGCAAGGGACCAGCAGCAGCTGTTTATAAGCAGATTGAAGTACCCTCTGGGGCACATATGGTGAGAGGCAGTCCCTCAGACCTGCCAGCTGCATCAACCGTGGACATTAACGCACCCCTTCCCTCCTCCCACACAGCCTCCCCGCCAACCCATGTTGGTGTCAGATGTGGTAGTTAATGAGCTGACACTGATCTTTGCTTTCAGTGAAGGTCTGAGCCTTGTGATTTCTGAGACTCTGACAGAGACACTGTAGCTTGCCTCCTCTCACCCTTGGCTGCCACTGGATGTCAATAGTACCAGACCATCAGGATCTTTTCCTGGAAGTTAAATGGGTCAGGAGTCCACCTGGAACTTCACTTGATCTCCAGACAGAAAAGATCAGTTACCCTGAAAGAAATTCAAGTCCAGTAGCACCTTACAGACCAACTACATTTGAACAGTATGAGCTTTCAAGTGTCAAAGCCTATACCCTGGAAATCTTGTTAGTCTTAATGTCCTACTAGACTTGCTCTTCTATCTGCTACCCACCTGAATTTATCTTCCTGGAGGAAATGGCAGCTTTGAAGAGTGGACTCTATGGTATTCAGGGTCGTTTCGTAGAAAAAGAGCTGCAGGAACTCATTAGCATGACTCATTAGGATAACTCATTAGCATATGGCACACCCCTTGCCACCACCAGAAGTGTTGTTAGCATAACTGATTTGCATATGCCACACCCCTGACATCACCGGAAGTGTGTCAGAAGGCAACACCCACCCCTCAGGCTCCACCCCAAAAATCTCCAGGTATTTCCCAATTCAGAGCTGGGAAGCCTACCTGGAGAAAAAATTGCTTCAAAAGCACAAAGAAAACAGTCAAGATGTTAAATGGTTTTATTATAAAATCAACAGCTCTACAAATAACTATTAAACTTAATAGCATACCTGAGGAGACAGGATCTTCAGTGCCCCGCAGAATGGGCACCCAGAACAAAGGCAATTTTAGCGACAGCTTCCATTGGCAAAAAGAAAGATAAGAAAGTCCCAAGTGTTAAAGAAATGGAAGGCTGCTTCTTCCTCACATGGTTCTGCTGTTGCAGATCTTCCTCTGCTTTGGGCCTGCAAAGAAATTAGCGGTTTCCCTCTATTAAGCAATGGGGCTTCTCTCCTGCTGCTGTAGGGCCAGACTGGTTTAAATGCAGGGGAGAGTACTCACCTCCACTGGATCTGGTCATGTTCTTTCAACAGCGGGGCCGGCTCCGGGGAGAAAAAGGAATCATGTGGGCGGGGCTACCACCCATGTGATCTCTTTTCAGAGGTTCTAGAACGGCGTCCTGGCATGTTCCCCCTCAAAATGAGCCCCGATGGTATTATATCTCCACTAAGCTCCCTTCTGCCTCTAAATTCTACTCTCCACAGGTGCCAACAGGAGTTGGCATCCCTAACTGCAGGCTACTCATATGCTAGGTCAGGGGTCATTTAGTAGAAAAAGAGCTGGAGGAACGTATCAGCATAACTCATTAGCATAACTCATTAGCATATGCCATGCCCCTTGCCAGTGCCAGAAGTGTGTCATTAGCATGACTGATTTGCATATGCCATGCCCCCTGACATTACCTATCCTGGATGTTTCGGACCCAATCTTAGCCATTCAGGGCCGAAATTGGGCCCAAAATGGCAAAAAAGGGGCTGAAAATGGCCAGAAAGGGGCCCAAAATGGTTAGGTTGAGCCGCTGCTGAGTGGGAGACTGATCCACCACCCGTCAGAGGCCCAATCCGGGCCATTTCGCCCCCAATCCAGGCTGAAACGGGCCCAAAACAGCCTAGAGTCGGGTAGGTGGGGCCACCTGACATGTGACCTCTTAGGGGAACTGCCGGAACTGTGTTCCTCCGCATTCCCCCTCAAAATGAGCCCTGTGCTAGGTACAGGAATATGAATCTTGGGCCTGCAAATGCTTCATTGCTAGACACTATGAAGGCTGGCATCCCAGCAGGACTGGGATTCTGGTTGGGATAGGCTGCTATTCCAGAAACCTCGGAGAGCGTCAAGACTACATGGAGGCCATTCAGGAGGATAAACGCAGCATGGATTGCCAGCAAGTGTCCAAGCCAAAGATTTAGACCAACGAGTGCAAAGATGAGACAGGAGAGAAGCTGCAGTGACTTCTCTGAGCACAACCGTCACTTTGAAAAGGGCATGTTTGTTTTGAAATCCCTCACTGAACATTCACATTGTTTCAGAGATCATCAGGTCCTTTTTGTTCCTCAGCCTGTTGTGTCTTCTGCTCATTACCTTTCCTTCTTCTCTGATCTCTTTATCTTCTGGCTCATTTGCCCACATTTAATCTGAATGTAGAGACCCATGGAAGAGAGGTTCTTCAATGATGAGTACAAGGAACCTCCATATCTAGAAAAGAGCAAGAGTCAAGTAGCACCTATAAAACTAACAAGATTTGTGGTAGGGGATGAGCTTTCATGAGTCACAGCTCACTTCTTCAGATACCTGAAGAAGTGAGCTGTAACTCACGAAAGCTCATACTTCAGATACCTGGCTTCTTCCGGTATCTGAAGAAGTAAGCTGTGGCTCACGAAAGTTCCTACCCTAACACAAATTTTGTTAGTCTTATAGGTGCTACTGGACTCTTGCTCTTTTCTACTGCCACAGACAGACTATCACGGCTACCCATCCTGATCTATCTCCATATCTAGAGGCAGCAAACCTCTGAATGCCAATGCTGGGCAGTAACAACAGGAGAAGGTCTTGGCCTCTACTCCTTGTTCATTTGGCTTGCCAAGGCAACTGGTTGGCCTAGGGTTGTCAGATCCGGACTGGGAAATTCCTGGATATCTGGGGTGGGGGTGGGGTGGAGCCTCAGGAAGGTGGGACCTCAGCATGGTATAATACTGAGGTCATAAGATCCACCTTTCAAAGCTCCAGAGGAGTTAGCCGTGTTAGTCTGTAGTAGCAAAATAGAAAAGAATCCAGTAGCACCTTAACAACTAACCAACTTTACCGTAGCATAAGCTTTCAAGAATCACAGTTCTCTTCGTCAGATGCATGGAGGGTAAGAAGAAACTGGTCAGAGATACAGGTGGAGAGTAGATGCAATCAGTAGCTTCTGATAATGGGATTAGTTTGCTTCTGATTAGTCTTAAAGGTGCCACTGGACTCTTTTCTACCTTTCAAAGCAACCATTTTCTCCACCGGTGTGTGGCCTGGAGATCAGTTGTAATACCAGGAGATCTCCAGCCACCACCTGGAGGTTGGCAATCCTAGATTGGCCACTATGTGAAAGAGAATGCTGGACTAGAAGAACCACTCGTCTGATCCAACAGGGCTTCTCTTATGTTCTTATTTTGTACATGGACATCCATTATACCCGCACGTCATCAGAATCTCATGTAGCTGTTTGATGTCCTTGACCTAGCCACATGAGCCTCCATTGGCTTTGGATTAAGAGGAAATGTACACAAAATATATGAAGGACTGGGAGGGCAAAGAAGGAGGAAGATGGCACTAAGAAGCACAGTTATCAAAACAACATAGTGCAAGAAACCATCCCGAATGGGAAGCTCTTTTCCACGCTCCCCAAAATAAGTGTGAAATAAGGTCTCGGTTCAGCCCGATGGAGAAGGAAAGAGTTAACCCATAAGTCTAGTGTCTTAAAAATAAACCCAAATTACTGAGTACAGTAAAGGAGTCTATTTCCAGTTGTGTCAAACAGCTGACTCGGTGTCTATGCACACTTCAATTACAGGAACCAAAAGCGTCTGTAGTTCACATTATTTTGGGGAACCAAGGAATTTTCCTGCCAAAGAACTGAGAGAGATGGATGCTGTTATGGACCAACTGTTCCGTGCAGCTGTCTAGTGAAGTCCAGCACATACACCCTGCAATTAATGAGTGTGGGCGCATTGCAGTGCATTAAAGAGCCCTAACCAAGGGAAGCACAGTTGGGTAAAGCTGCCAAAGGGAGTGATACTTCCGAAAGAGATCTTGCTTATTGCTCAATTTGCAAGCCCATTAGAATGGAGGACGACTCTAATGGTACTTTCCCCCGTTCCCATTTCTATGATGATTTTAGAATGGCTTTAAGAAAACTCACATATGATGTCACATCTGTTACAGTTTCAGGTGCGACAAGGGCTCCGTATTTCTGGTTTGCCCTAACAGGCGAATGCAGCGGCCCTTCTGGAATTCAGCTAAAACGTCTGACCGACAACGTAAGTCAAATTGCTTAGCACACAACTAGAAGGCAGCTAATCTATTACCGATATTAACAACATTCCATTGGGAGAGGAGATCCAGAAAAGTGGAATTGTTCAAGAGAAAAAGCAAGATTTTGCCTTACCAGAAATCATCAGAGCTTCTCAAAAAAAGAGCAAGTAGCACCTTAAAGAGAATGACTTAATGACTTCAAAGATTTAACCAGGGTTTGTTTGTTTTTAAAGAAGCCAATACAAATGGGAGCCAACAGACAAGTGGTTTTCAAAGTCTGTGAAAGAACCCCTTGTGATGCTATCGTGGAACTCCTTCCTGTGCCAGAGCATTCTTGGGAGCAATCTATGATGGGATTTCAGTACACATGGCACCCGGGCCAAGTTGTTCATCCTCGCCATAATCCTGCATGAACTGAGAGTAGTGTGTCCTAGAACGCAACCAACTCTTTCATATAGAGGCACACTGTAGGGGAGTTACATAGTGGAAGACGAGCTATTGGAAGACAAGCTATTGTTCAGGGAAGCACAACCTATTATTCTGCTGTGGAACCACTGTTCACAAGTAGAGATGGGCATGAACAGAAAAAAAAACGAACATGATGTTCATTGGTTGTTGCCATCCACAGATAGGGACTCACGAACAACCACGAACATGGCCCTGTTCATGAACATGTTCGTGGTTGGCTGCTCGTGGGGGCCAGCAGGCTCTCCTTCAGCCATCATCCAAGTTTGGTCAAGATCCCTACTGCACCACTCCCAGAAACCTTACCTGAGCAGGCAGCAGGAAAGGTACCAATAAAAAAGAATACCTTGGCCCAGAGCCTGGCAGCAGCCTTGGAACCTGAAGGGGTAGATCCCTATCCCACCACACACAAAGAAAATTCAAGCTCCAATGCACTCTCTCTATCAAAATGCCAACAGCAACTGTCTCTCCCTCTCCACTGTCTGCAAACTAAGCCAGAGCTGGGAGCCCCCCTCCCCCCTGCTCTTTGCTCCCTTGTAACAAATTTTGAGCTCCACACTTGAAAGGAAGACCTGCCTATCAAGCTAAATTGGGCTTAGATTGTGGTTTCCAGGGCAACAGCAGGAGTTCAGACAGAGTTCAGACAATCCCTGTCTAAGGGCCAAGCTACACATGACAAATGACACTTGAACAGCAAGTGTATTTCTCCCTGTTCACTTGCCCTCCACTCAATCCACTTGCCGTTCAAGTGTCATTCGTCATGTGTAGCTTGGCCCTAAGTTGCCAAGGGAATTGATTGCAGGTGCCAGACTGTCTGGCTTGATGAACAGCAACGAACGAGGCTTGCGACGACCACCTGTTTGTTTAGAATGGGGCCTCACGAACAGCTTGTTCATGAACAGCAGATTAGGCTGTTCATGGCTTTTTTTTTTTGTATTACTGTTCGTGCCCATCTCTATCCACAAGTTTCTAAGGAACTCCCGAGTTCCCCACAACACATTATTAAAACTAACATAGGAGATAGGATGAACCCAAAGGTTCTACATGGCTAATGGTGGAGTTCTCCTCTGCTGCAATGTTCCATCAGAAAGGCTCCACCCTTAGAAGAATGAAACTTTTCGATCCATCCCTATTCATTCAGATAGTTACAAAACTGTGATGTTCTCCCTGGTCAAGGCCGTGTGAGCCTCGTTCGGCTGTGAGCTTCCCTGCCATGAGAGATCTGCCAGACCTCAAATTGGAGAGAGGAAGGGAATTTACCATTCTATTCCTCCTTCCTTCTGTATCCTCTGCTCTTACACACTGCCTTAGCAAGAACTGTGTTGGTCTCCAGTCAATGAGCAAGTTTTGGGTCCTAAAGCATCTTAACGCCCAACTAGATTTCCAAGGTATGAGCTTTTGAGAGTCAGAGATCTGACGAAGGGAGCTTTGACTCTCAGAAGCTCATACCATGAAATCTTTGGAGAGTGAACTGTATGGCATTATATCCAGCTGAGGTCTCTTCCCTCCCCAAAACCTGCCATCCCCAGGATTCCACCCACCAAATCTTGAGGAATTTCCCATTCAGGATTTGGCAACCCTGAGACTCAGCAAAGGCAAAAGGACAGGCTCTACACCAGATGCCAAGACGACCTACTTGTCAAGGGTGCCAGAATTGCCTTTCTCTACTCTTTTATACTTCGCCGACAGCTCAGATGGTTTTAAAAGACAGTAGTTAAATTCATGGGGGATAGGTCCCTCAGTGGATATTCACTATGTTGGCCAAATGGAGCATCCATGTTCTTGGATCTTGGAATATCAGTGGCTGTGGGGTAACAGCAGGGCAAGCTTTGGTCTCTGTGCCCTGGATGTGAGACTTCTGAGGTTATCTGGCTGGCCACTATGGAAAAGAGGACAATGGACCCCATAGGTCATTGATCGGCCTCTGATCCTGCAGGCCTCTTCTTATGTTCTTTTGTCTAACTTTTATCCAGATGTAAGGAAGCCTTTATAGCCAAGGCAGTTCAGGAGAAACGATTGGGATACCCTTCTAGACATCAGAAGTCAATACTGTTAGCAGTCAGACCCTACCCTCATGCTACAAGTGCAATGTATGGATATGAAATATCCTAAACACCTTCCTCAATGTGCCATAAGCACAAAGCACTGCCCAGCCAGGCAGAAAAGATGCCGGCTTCCTTCTGGGAGATTGTAAAGTTACCAGAATGTGAGTCATGAACGGGTTGATTGACTATCTGCCTCAATGCCCCGGAGAGCAGCAAAGATAGTGAAGGCTTGCTGAGACATCTCCCTGCCTAATCCCATCCATGCCTTCATCTACCATTTACCTAACCAAGGGCTATTCAGTAAATCTGACAACCTCCCTGTCTGATAGTTACCAGGTCATCAAGCAATATTTTTACCTATGGTGTAACCCTAAGAGTCATATCACACCTTTCCCAGCTTATTGTCTACCTTTGGAGACAGCCATTAAGCTATTGTACATTTTGCACTATAATTGGACTGCCTCATGCCCTAGGCTGCTGTGTGTGTTCTGGTCCCATCCTCAGATTATCTCTGAGCCCTCCCTTCTCTTCAGCAAAGCACTGGTCAGCTTCTCTGCTCCTCCGCAGACTTCTCCTTCTTCAAGACTGGTAACTACAGCCCTCTCTGGAACTGCTTTCCCATTTCCGCACTGTTTTCCTAGTTAGCCCTGTGTGTATGCTGTGTGTGTGTTCTCTGTGTGTTTGCTCTTTTGGCTCTGTTAATAAATAAACTGTTCCTGTTGAACAGCAACCTGTTTACTTGAGAGTTCTCTATGGGAAGCTTCTTGGTATACATTGGTGGAAAATCTCACAGTTACCCCCTCTTGCAGCATCTCCTTTTATGCTAATTCCCCCAACTCACAAGAATAACCCCTTTAGGGTAACAGTAGAACTCCTTCTTCCATCCTTCCACCTCTGTGAGTAGCTCACCACAAGATGTGTGTGTGTGTGTGTGTGTGTGTGTGTGTGCTGCCTGCAAGTCATGGCTGGCTTATGGCAACCCCTTGAGGGGTTTTCATTGCAAGAGATGATCAGAGGTGGTTTGCCATTGCCTGCTTCTGCAACCCTGGTCTTTGTTGGAGGTCTCCCATCCAATTACTAACCAAGGCCAACCCTGCTTAGCTTCTGAGATCTGACAAGATCAGGCTCACCTGGGCTATCCAGGTCAGGGCACAACAAGATATATCAGGGCACAAAGGAGTCAAATTCTGACTGGAGTCCCAGCAGATGCTGACTCCTGGCTACCTTATAAAGGGAGTTTCAGATAGGAAGCCATGTTGGTCTGCAGGATTTGAGTCCAGTGGCACCTGAGAGATCAACTAGATTTTCAGGGTATAAGCTTTCGAGAGGCAAAGCTCTCTTTTTCAGAAAAGCTCCTGTATCTGATGAAGGGAGCTTTGACTCTCAGAAGCTTATATTCTGAAAATCTTGTTGGTCTCTAAGGTGCCACTAGACCCAAACCCTGCTTATAAAAGAAGTTTCCAGAAAAAGACACTACCAGTTCTATCCCCTGAGTCATTGCCAAGAACTAAACCTGATTTGACCCACTGAGGCACTGCACTGACTTTGCCTGCATTGGCAGAATATGTAAATTTGCAGTCCATGGACCGATAACTTTCTAATTAAATGGGGAAATGAATAGCCCGCTTATTTTGTTGCTTAAATTTGTCTCTGTTTATTCCTTTTCTTGAAAATTTCCTTCAATTGTGTGCTTTGTGCAAATTAAGGGGTGGGGGAGATTGGATCTCATGTGCCTTCCGTTTCTAAATTGTTTCCATTTATGTTCTGTTCTGAAATATAATGAGAGGCGCATTTTGAGTCTGAAAGGTTCCGCTTTTAAATGTACTACTTCGGGCCTGTAATCAGAGACTATTTTGAATATGTGGCACCTAGCATACATATGAATATGCTAATCAGCTAAACTTAATAGTTCTCATTTGTATTAATGCAAATGAGGAGGAATGTACTTTCTGCCAAATATTTTCCTTGATATTTATGGAGGAAACCACAGAGCCCCAACCCATCCTCCACTCCGAACTGCAACAAATCCTAACATTTCCTTGGGACACCTTAAAAGGGTGTGTTTGATTTCAGCTTAATCTAATTTCATCAAACAGAATTGCATCTAAAGGCAATATAAAGTTACAATTTGTTCCATGTCAAATAATAAAAATGGCCTTTAAATTTTACATGATTTTGACCTTTTGGATTTTGTGTTCAATTAAAACGTTGTTCGTAGTGGGAGAGCTATAAAGAGCTTTGTATTAGCTTAGGCCTGAACTCAGGTGCTTAATCAGAGAAGTTATTTCTGCTGCCTCCGTTGTATGTATTTTTACTATTGTAATGTACGGTTTTCTTTTTCAATATTTCCATATCCTTAAGACTCGGTGAAGGTCACGACGTAAAATTTAAAAATGTAAAATCGGAGAGTGAACTTTTTTGCAGGTTTGTTTTCATCAGCTAGCATGGAGTATCTGAGGGCCAAGCTACAAGTGATGAATGACACTTGAACAGCAAGTGTATTTCTCCCTGTTCACTTGCCCTCCACTCAATCCACTTGCCGTTCAAGTGTCATTCGTCACTTGTAGTTTGGCCCTCAGTCAAAAATTTTCATCAATATTTCCACTGCAACCTCAAGATCCCTTTCAATTCAGGGCCAAGCTACACATGACGAATGACACTTGAACTGCAAGTGTATTTCTCCCTGTTCACTTGCCCTCCACTCAATCCACTTGCCGTTCAAGTGTCATTCGTCATGTGTAGCTTGGCCCTCTGAGGCCCGCTTTTAAGAACTGGGTTGACCTTCTGAGCTCACAGTAAGATTCCATTGAATCACTACAGACTTTAAGCCAAAATTTGACCCTTTCCACATGCCTTTAAAGGGATGGCCCACTCACTGAACGCTGCCATATTTTCCCCTTCTCTCCACACGTCTCCGATTTCAAAACAGTAGCAGGCTGTTTTTTATTATTATTTAATTGATAGCCCGCCCTTCCTGCGAGCAAGCTCAGGGTGGGTTACAGTGATAGATAAAAATACAGTAGGTAAAAACAATAAAACCACAAACCTCACAAATATAACATTTCAGTAAATCAAGATTTGACAGACATAAATTCCAGTATCCCAAGATGGGGCCCCCTTCATCCTTCCCTGCACCCCATATATTAGAAAGGGTGGAGGCGTGAGTTGGTATTCTGCAATTACTCATGTGTGGGGGCAGATGACCATATGTCCCCCCCCCCGCTAATAGGAGATGGGCAGGGAGGCTTATTTGGTGGACTTAATGCTGGCCTCAACCATATGCCTGGCGGAACAGCTCCGTCTTGCAGGCCCACTGAAAGTATCCAAAATCTTGTCCTCCAACAGAGGGTTCCACCAGGTCGAGACCAGGACTGAAAATGCCCTGGCCCTGGTCAAGGCCAGTCAATCCTCCCTGGGGCCAGGGACCACCCGAGTTTTCCTGCTGATCTAAGTCCTTTCCAGGAAACATACAGGGAGAGGTGGTCCCTTAGGTATGCTGGTCTCAGTCCGTTTAAGGCTTTATAGGTCAAGACCAAAACTTCTGGTTTTGGCTTCAGTTCTTTTTGGCACACTTTCTGAAAACACGCTTTCCCACGGTCCTTGAAAAGGCACTGACAAAACAGAAGCCAAACAGCCTGCTACTGGTTTGAAATCGGAGATGTCTGGTTTCCTGGGGAAAAAAACAGCAGCGTTCAGTGAGGCGTTCCATGAGTAGGCTGTCCCTTTAAGTACCTGCGGAAATGACCTTTGTTTCTAAGTGCTGGTGAGACATTTAGGGCCATTTCACACATTATATAAAGACAAACACAGCTTCCCCTCTGAGGCCCAAACTATATGTTACCTCTGACTTGCGTCAGATCAGAGTTTTCCTAACTTTGTTTCCACAGCGAAACATTACATCAGGAAACCAAAGTTCCCAAGCAGGGAAGCCAATTTAGTTCAGAAATGTGGCATGGGAAGTAAGGTTGAAACTTCTCCTTCCTCCATGTCACTGTACCGAGGTGAATTGGGCCCCAGCACACTTGGGAACTTCAGTGCCCCAATGTAACATTTGCCTATGAAAACATCTGAGTCAGGTTGTGTGTATTTGCAGCTGCAGAAAATCTTTGCCCCTGGCAAATATGCCACTATGAATACACCTTTAGAGATAAAATGGCGGGGACATGAGAAAGAGAAGCCAGGCTGCTTCTCCCATCCAACCCACCAGAATCAGAAGCACGTCTGTGGGTTATTATATTTTTTATTTTGGGTGCAATGGGTAGATCCACTGGGGAAAAGGAAGGGACAGCTACGAGGAAAGCAGTGCTAGAATGTGCATGTACATAATACTTGCTATTAAATGTGACTTCGACTCTTTTGATTTCATTTCAGCCCCTTGGTTCTGGTCCGACTTTCTGGGGCAACAGAAAACAACTCCGTGCACTTACTCTAACAAACTTTTTAAAAGGGACCCACCTCCCAATGTTCCTTTTAAAGGGACATTTTTTTATAGAAAATCTTTTTGCCAGTAGTAGGAATTGCAAAGTTTGGACATGCCGAAAGAGGAACATATGGATTCTTCTATGCAACTTTTGCAAGCACTTCCCGCATGGAATTTCTCCCCTCCATGCTCACCAGAAGCTTCATTTTAGATTTCAAATGGCTAAAGCTGACATTTTTAGGTAGTGAGTGCAGACATGTGTGGGCAGGGAGTTGCTCAGAAGAATCTGTCAGAGTAGCTCAGTAGCACCATTAGAATTCAGAGAGCTCCAAAGTAATTACAAAACAGCTGTAATGGAAAATTGGTAGTCAAACCCATTTTCCACCAACTAGAACAGTGAATGGGCTCCATTATGCTCCTAATTCTCATTAACTTAATTTGCATAGGAAACAATGAAAGAATACCTAATGAGCTACAGGCAGACCGCGGCAGATCAATATCCTCTGAGCAAAGGGACGGCCCCCTAATTAAGAGACAAGTTGCAAAGAGGGGGTTCAATTTACCTTTACATCTCGGTTGGAGACAGCCAATGGATGGAGCACTGGAAAAGGAGATGACATAGGGTCTTCCTCTTGCCCTTACAATTCCGGGCTGGAATCACACATTGGATGAGGAAGGTTCTGCTTTGTTTCCTTCACACATGAACTGTCATGTATCAAATTTCAGATAACACATTTACGCATGCATGATCAGCTCTTGGTCGCTGAGTGGCATTTTTTATGCGCAAATTGGCCTTTTGTTTTACTTATTTAGGATGTGAGGGCAATCTGGCTGCAGCACTTATTTATTTATTTATTTATTTCATTTATAGTCCGCCTTTCTCAGTGAGAATCAAGGTGGATTACACCGGGTAAGCTTAGTACAGTCAATATCAAGGACATTTCCATAAACAATGCCATAGGGTAAATAAACACATGTTTACAAAGACATAACATTAACAAGAATCCAATACAAAGCTGATGAAATGCTGAAAGAGAATATAAGCACTTCTATGTCTGACATTAGACAACATGAAGCGCAAGTAGCTCATGGGAGCACCTATTTAAAACAACAGATAGTACATAAGGCAACAAAGTGGTGAAGTCTAGTGAAGCATCTGAGAGCGGGACCACAAGTGATGCCTGACCCAGGTTGGACACTTGTTAGCTTCCCTCAAGTTTTGATGGGAAATGTAGGCATCCTGGTCTTGCAGCTTGACTCTCTGACTGCTGTCCAATGGACTTTTCAACTGTCACTTGTCCAACATTCCGCCAAGCTGCCTACATTTCCCATCAAAACTTGAGGGAAGCAGACAAGTGTCCAACCTGTGTCAGGCGTCACTTGTGTTCCCGCTCTGAGACCCCCCTCCCTACAATACAAAAGCCTTTTTGAATAATTCAGTTTTGCATCATTTGTTGAAATCTAGGAGAGTGGAGGCTCTCTTTACCTTCTCAGGCAGGCCATTCCACAGGCTAGGGGCCACCACAGAGAAAGCTCATGTATGGGCTGCTGTTGATTTCACCCATATGCAGGCTGGCACCTGCAGGAGACCCTGTTCAGATGAACATCTGTCACCCCGTTGATCGGCAGGGTTGATTTGGCTGAACTGGCTTGCTAGGCAGCTGTCCCCTTCCTCACTTATTGTTCCATGCACATCGCTCCTGAAGCTGTGAGCTCGGTGGAAGAGAATAATTGCCCCAGATAGAAGGAGTATACCATTCTTCGGTCAAGGACATATTCGTTGGTTGGTTGGTTTATTTGTAACATTTGTGTGCCACTTTTCCACCCAACTAGGGCTTTCAAGATGGAGAACAATTAAATAGACATCAAAACATGTAATGTTTGAAAAACAATACACATATAGTAAAGACTCTAGTGGCACCTTTAAGATTAACCAACTTTATTGTAGCATAAGGTTTCGAGAGCCACAGCTCTCTTCGTCAGATGCAGCAACAAGAAGCAACAGCTCTACACAGCAGCCCATACTGACAAACCCAATCCAATACATCCCTTGGGGTAGAAGAAGGCATACAATATTAGGTGAGTCAGTGGACAACCCAGGGAGGGGGGTTAGGCTCCCCCCCTCAACAGGAGACTGGCAAAGGAGCTCGCCCATACCCCAACCTCAGCCATATGCCTGGCATAATATCTTTGTCTTACAGACTCGGTGGAAGGATAATAAATCCCACTGGGCCCTAGGTTCCACAGACAGAGAGTTCCACCGGGTTGGTGCCAAGACTAAAAAGGCCCTGGCCCTGGTCAAGGCCAGGCAAACATCTTTGGGGGCAGAGACCACAATGAATAATTTGGGCTGCAGTCAGGGGGGTGGAGATGTTATCCCATTCTGCTGATGGAAATCCCTTCGACTGAGAGAAAGTTGACATGGGATCCAAGCCATTGCAAAACAGAAAAAGGAATGACTGAAGATAAATATGGGTTTGATTTGTAGGATGAGAAAGCAAAAATCAAATGGAGATTTCTGACTCGAAACAGCAAGATGAAAATGTTTGGCAGCATCCTATGGACAATCATGAATCGGCCAGCAGAGTCACCAACACAGGTACCAGGCCCTGCAACAGACCCAGATGCCAGCTCTGCCCCTATATCTACCCAGGGAATACAATTACAGGACCCAATGGCATCAACTACACTGTCTCTGGGTCTTACAGCTGCTCATCCTCCAATCTGATATATGCCCTCATGTGCCAACAATGTCCTTCTGCTCTGTACATTGGACAAACCAGCCAACCTCTACGCAAAAGAATAAATGGACACAAATCTGACATTAGAAATGGAAACGTCCAAAAACCAGTGGGAGAACACTTCAATCTACCAGGACATTCCATCAAGGACTTAAAGGTCATTGTGGTTCAACAGAAACCTTTCAAAAACAAAATCCAACGGGAGGCTGCTGAATTGGAATTCATATGCAAATTTGACTCTGTCAAGCTGGGACTGAATAGAGACTATGAATGGTTATCACATTATCACAGGTAACAGATTCCCTTTACAGAGGCGTGGTCTGGGGGAGCCCAGTGACGTCTGGTGTGGGCTTTCGGGGACCACAGTTCTCTTTGTCAGATGCAGCTGGCAGGGAGAGCTGTGGTTATCGAAGGCTTATACTACATAGGAATTGGATACTTTCACTGCTACAAACTAATATGGCAAACTGACTGCACACCAAAAGGAGATGTTTACATTTCCAAGCAAAGGAATGTTTTGATTGCCTCCACGCTAATTGCATTCTGTCCCCTTGTGATATATGTCCCCTTCTTTCCTCTCTCTCTTCTCCCCTCCTCTTCTGTATCTGCCCAGCTTGGATCAGGCATCTGACGAAGAGAACTTGATTCTCGAAAGCTTATGCTACAATAAAATTGGTTAGTCTTAAAGGTGCTACTGGACTCTTTTTGATTCTCTTTCATTTCTCTTTGAAGATGAATCAATGCACCCTTTTTTAACTTTGGCCTTTGCAATTGTTTTCTGTTACACACCATGAAGATTGTACTCAGAAGGTCTGGGAAGGCTTTGCCTGCCTCTAAGCATCTTCAGAGTGAAATTCTGCAATTTTGCAGAACTTCCATTCCTGCCCCTCCTCTCTTTGAATTCCTCTTTTATCAAACTGGAATTGATTAGGAACTGACTCCAAATTTCTGAAAAAGGAGAAAAAGTAAAGCCTGGAGAATAAATGAGGACTTGTTACAGGAAAGTGAGAATATGGAAATATTGAGAAGAGAGACAAAGTTTTTTATACAATACAACGTGAATAAAGAAGTACCAACCAATAAAGTTTGGGATGCTTACAAGGCGGTTGTAAGGGGCATACTAATGGACTTAAATGGCAGAGCAAGGAAAAAGAAAGAGGAGAAAAGACAAGAGATTGAGGAGAAAATAAAGGCCAAAGAAGCACAGTTAAAAAAGAGACCAGGGAAAAAGAAAATATATCAGGAAATCAAAATTCTTCAAGAACAGTTAACAGCAATGAGTAATAAAGAATTGGAGTGGAACCTTAAAAGACTGAATCAAAAAGCTTTTGAGGGTGCTAATAAACCTGGGAAATATTTGGCATGGCAATTGAAGAAGAAAAGAGAAAAGAAAATAATAAATAAAATCTGTGAAGAAAATAAAACGTATCTGGAGCAGACTACCATTAGTAGAGCCTTTTATAAATTCTATGCTAAGCTGTATAATAAAAAAGAAGTAACCAAAGAATCAATAACATCATATTTGGAGAAAACCAAACTTCCAGAGATCTCGGAAGCTTGGAGAAATAAGTTGAATAGTGAAGTAACCGATGAGGAAATAAGTAAGGCAATACAATCCGCAAATCTAGGAAAGGCGCCAGGGCCAGATGGACTTACGGCTAAATTTTATAAGACAATGGCCAATGAACTGGCACCATTCCTAAAAGAGGTGATGAATGGAGTTTTCAGGGATCAAAGGATTCCAGATACTTGGAGCGAAGCGAATATATCATTGATCCCAAAAGAGGGCCAAGATTTGACTAACGTGAAAAATTAGAGGCCTATATCATTACTTAACAATGATTATAAAATTTTTGCGAAGATATTGGCGGAGAGACTGAAGGGGTGGCTCTCGGAAGTCATAGAGGAAGAACAAGCAGGCTTTTTGCCAGACAGACAAATAAGAGACAATTTAAGGACAGTGATCAATGCTATTGAATACTATGATAAGCGTTGTGATAAAGAGGTTGGTTTCTTCTTTGTAGACGCTGAAAAAGCGTTTGACAATTTAAACTGGGACTTTTTGTTTGCCACTATGGAAAAGCTACAATTGGGAGAAAGATTCATCAGAGCAATTAAAGAAATTTATAGAGACCAGACTGCAGCAATTGTAGTGAATGATGAACTGACCAAGAAATTGACGATTAGTAAAGGAACAAGACAAGGTTGCCCATTATCTCCATTGTTGTTCATTTTAGTATTGGAGATTCTGATGATACAAATACGACAAGATGAGGAAATACGAGGAATAAAAATAAAGGACTATTCATACAAGGTTAGAGCATTTGCTGATGACATAATGTTAATTGTAGAAGATCCATTGGAGAACATGCCAAAAGTGATAGATAAGATCAAGGAGTTTGGTGACTTGGCAGGTTTCTTCATTAACAAAAAGAAGTCAAAGATATTATGCAAAAACATGACTAAGCAGAAACAACAATTGTTAATGGAAACAACGGACTGTGAAGTAACTAGTAAGGTGAAATATTTGGGAGTTGAACTGACTGCAAAAAATATAGATTTGTTCAAGAATAATTATGAAAAATTATGGACTCAGATAGAGAGAGACTTGATTAAATGGAATAGACTGAATTTGTCATGGTTGGGCAGGATTGCAGCAGTTAAGATGAATGTGTTACCAAGAGTAATGTTTTTGTTACAGACAATACCAATCATCAGAGACTCTAAACAATTTGAAAAATGGCAGAGGAAAATATCAGATTTTGTTTGGGCAGGCAAGAAGCCTCGAGTGAAAGTAAAAGTTCTACAAGATGCAAAGGAAAGAGGCGGAATGCAACTGCCCAACCTGAGACTTTATCATGATGCAATCTGCCTAGTTTGGTTAAAAGAGTGGATGACGTTAAAGAATAAGAAACTATTAGCCCTAGAGGGATATAAAAAAATTTTTGGATGGCACGCATACCTATGGCATGACAAAGTAAAGGTCAACTCGATGTTCCTACATCATTTTGTAAGGAGAAGTTTATATACAATCTGGAAGAAGTACAGAATTTACCTACAAGAAGGAACCCCCTGGTGGGTGGTTCCATACGAGGTGATAGATCCGAGAGCTGTTGATAATGAACAACAATGTTTAACATACAAAGAAATAACTAAAATTGAAGTATCTAAACTTAGAATAAAGACGCAAGAGGAACTATCACCTAACTATGATTGGTTCCAGTATAGACAGATTAGAGACTTATACAATTCGGACTCTGCAAAAGGGGGCATACGAACAGAGAACTCGGAACTAGAGCAGACCCTTCTTAAAGAAGACAAGAAAAGAATATCCAAGGTATACCAAGTACTGTTGAAATGGTATACTGAGGATGAGATAGTTAAAACACAGATGGTGAAATGGGCTATAAATTTCAATAAAGAAATAACAATGGAGGCATGGGAATACTTGTGGAAAACTACAATGAAGACAACGACATGTATTAATATTAAAGAGAACATCTTCAAAATGATTTATCGTTGGTACATGACACCAAAGAAGATTGCGCTAGGGAACTTGAATACTTCTAATAAATGCTGGAAATGTAAGAAACATGAGGGCTCCCTCTATCATATGTGGTGGTCGTGCGAGGTAGCTAGGCAGTTCTGGGGGGAAATAATAAGAGAAATGAGTGAAATTTTACAGTTTCAAATAAATAAGAACCCAGAACTCCTGCTGCTAAACTTGGGAATGGAGGGAATTCCAGCCCATCATAGGACGTTGATTTTCTATATGACTGCAGCAGCTAGACTTTTGTATGCGCAGAAATGGAAAGTACGAGAAGTGCCAACTATTGAAGATTGGATCTACAAATTGCTGTATATGGCTGAAATGGACAAGATGACAAGAAAACTGAGAGATCTGGACTCAGGGCAGTTTAACACAGACTGGGAGAAGCTGAAACAATATCTGGAGAAGAAATGGGAGGTGGGAGGAAAACTGTGGCAGTTTGAGAACTACTGAAGTATAATAATAGTATAAAAGAGAGGGGTGACTTTACCGGGGGAGGAAGAGAAATGTGAATTTATAAGCAGTTAGATTAATTGATTGAGATATATATAGATATGTATAGGTTAACTGATAGAACATTGATAGAGAATAATTAATGATAAGGTTTAAACATGAGGATTGAGTAATTAACAATATTTTCTTTCTTTGATAAGATTTATATGCACCAAACTGAATGTACAGAAGAGTTAAATTGATTGATTATGCGAGGAGTTATATAGAATTACCATAAAAAGATGAAATGAGTAATATATAGAGAACAAATCAAATTGTTTGATTTAAATGTGGGAAATTTTTATGGTTTATGATATAGAGGTTTATATAGAAATATTCAAAACTGGAGAATGGGATAAATTGTTTATCTAAAGACGTATAGTTTGGGTGTATAATAAGTAAAGGAGTTAAAGATGTACTGCTTAATATAATGGAGAATGTATATCTGTTTTAGACAGAGGAATTTAATAGAAGAAAGGGAAAAGGGACAGAGGGTGGGAAAGCTGTTGGAAATCAACAAAAGGGGGGGAAAGGGAGGGGGTTAGAAACGAAAAATTAGGGGAAAATTGATTGTAATGTAAAAATAATAATGTTCTAACCCAATAAAAAACTTTTTTTTAAAAAAAAGGAACTGACTCCAAATTTCTAAAAAAAAACAGAAAAGAAACTGTTGGATTTCAGGGAGAAATTGGGTAAAGGGGATTAAGAGAACGTCTCTTAACAACCTTAGATTATACTATATTCAGATATTACAGAATTTGTTTTATTTATTTTATTCAGCTTCTATTCCACCCTACCCCGCAAGCGGGGTCAGGGCAGATCACACCATTTAAAACACAATACATAATTAAATATGGTTCCATAAAAACACATAAAAGCATTATAAAATCATACAATTTGATGCAAAAATTACAACAGATAGCTTCCCCCAGTGGTGACAGTCACTGCTTAGTTAATTTTAAAAACGCGCACCGAGCAATGGACAGATCTGATAAGGAGGTTTAACTCATTTACCTCCTCATCCTATATGGCCAACAGAGACTTGGCCCAGGCTCAACCATATGCCTGGTGGAACATCTGTCTTACAGACCTGGCGGAAAGATAACAAATCCTGAGTATAGGACTATAGGATGTTCCATGGTAATGGAATAAACTCATTTGGAAGGTCTTAGAATCTCTTTTCTTAGGGGTCTTCACGGTGATGATTATCAAAAGAAATTTTTTTGCGCTCATTTCGAGGGGGAACGCACAGGAAAGCAGTTCTGGCAGTTCCCCAAAGAGCTCACATGACAGGTGGCCCTGCCCACCTGACTCTCGGCCATTTTGGGCCTGTTTCGGCCTGGATTGGGGCTGAAACAGCCTGGATCGGGCCTCGGATGGGTGGTGGATCACTCTCCCGCTCATCAGCCGCCCAATCCTGACCATTTTGGGCCCCTTTTCAGGCCCCTTTTGCCATTTTGGGCCCAATTTCGGCCCTGAATGGCCAGGATTGGATCCCAAACTGTCAGAGTAGGTGATGTCAGGGGGTGTGGCATATGCAAATCAGTTATACTAATGACACACTTCCGGTGATGGCAAGAGGCATGGCATATGCTGATGAGTTATGCTAATGAGTTATGCTAATGAGTTCCTCCAGCTCTTTTTCTACGAAATGACTCCTGAAAAGATCGTTTGGTGTAATTTCAGCTGCATGTCCTATCCCAGCACAGAAGTGCAATAGTTCTCCATTCCTGTAACGTTTATAACGGCTGATGTCTTCAGAACACAAAACCCAGAGCATCTTGGGTGAGAAACTGACGGGTTTCTGTATATTTTGGCGCCGACAAATGCCATCCTGTGAAGCTAATCATATTTGTTTAATTAAAGTAACACATCTGTGTAGTAAATAGCCTGTGAGCGGTCAGTAACATAATGCTGTACAAGTACAGCAATAATTGGATAATGTAATGAAATGCACGGAAGATTTTTTTTAAAAAAGAAAATATAATGAGATTTCATCGTTTTATACACACAGGTAATTAGTTCTTAGAAATATGAGAAGAGTGAATGATCCTCAGATCTGAGCTATCAGCAATTAATTCAGACAATCCAAGTGAAGAGGTTCGAGAAAGGCGATACAGTTAAGGTTCCAGGGTGTTCCAAGGGAAGAGAAGCGTGGTTAGAATTTAAATGAATAAACAAACTAGGGCAGGAAGGGTTAAAAAGCAACCGTCACCTCTCCCTTCATAAAGGGTGTGGTTAGTTGCAGAATTATTGGTTTATTTGACGCACGGATGTACATGACTGGATGTATGTATACTTGGTGACTGGAAGCTGCACGTACGATCAGTACCTATAGAACGAATTTTGCTTCTTTGGGGGAGAAAGCCTGGCCGAATTATGGGAAAAGTTTTAAGCAAAGTTTCAACCTTTATATAGAAGTGTATTCAACAGAGCTTTAGTGTGATGAAAGGTTACCATTTAACAGCAGAGCCAGAAGCCTTGAATATATCCAATAACCTACAATTAAGTCAGAAAGCATAAGGGAAATGTGAAATACTGATTTGAAAATCTGAAGATTATGGCACTCAGAAGCAAAATGAGACATTTGAATGGTATAATTTCCGCAAGTGAAAATAGAACATGGCGAGAAACTTGATGCATTTCTGACAGATCATCTGTCACATATACCAAAGTCATTAAATCTGCCCTGCCAACGTTTATTTATTTATTTATATAAAATCACCGGCTCCCTTTCCAGACACTCAAGGTGTTTAACATTCAAGAGCCAACTAATCAGCGAAACAATGGAAGGAATTGTATAGTTCGAAACTATCTGCATAATGAAACCAGCAAGAACATCTCATCTGGCCAGATTACAAGAGCTGAATAAATGTAATTTATATCTACCCATCCCTAAAAATCAAGGAAGGCTTATGGGACATCGTTCTACAGTCCAAGGGCCACCACAGGAAGGACCCACTTCTTCCTGCAGGAACTTGTTCCCTGTTCACCAGAAACGTCTCAGGTTGCCCATAGCCATATTGGTCTTCAGTAGAACAGCAGGATTTCAGTCCAGTGGCACCTTAAGAGACCAACAAGATTTTTAGGCTTTTGAGAGTCAGAAGAAGGGTGCTCTGACTCTTGAAAGCCCAAAAATCTTGTTGGTCTCTAAGTTGTCACTAGACCCAATCCTGTTATTCACCAGAATTCTTAACAGGGCGAAAATAATAGCTTAAGGAGTATTGGTAACACATTCTGGTACACAATTCAATTCCTTCTATTTTATTCATCAAGCTCTGGAAGGAATTTTCCATGGACCGGAAGATTCTTCTGAGGGCCAAGCTACACATGACGAATGACACTTGAACGGCAAGTGGATTGAGTGGCGGGCAAGTGAACAGGGAGAAATACACTTGCTGTTCAAGTGTCATTCGTCATGTGTAGCTTGGCCCTTAGTGGTTCAGAAACTGAATGCCAACCCATATCCTTCTACAGTAGAAAAAGACATTTCATTTTGCTGATCCCCAAACCTGCATGCCCACTCTCTCACAGAGAATACATTGAATTATATTCTTAAAATGCAGAGCGGTAATTTACATTCAAGAAACCCAATCTTAGAAAATCCACACTGGTTAGAACTGTTCACAAGACAGGAGAGACCCAAGTATCTTCACAAGGAAACTCCTCACAGCTGATGACAAGTCCAGCCATGGACCGGTTCCTATTCTTCTTTTAAAGTCATTTGAGTGATGCATCACTGTTGACAGTGTGTGTGTGTGATGCACTATCAAGTTGCCTCTGACCTACGGTGACCCTATGAATGGAAGACCTCCAAAATGCCCTATCATTAACAGACTTGCTCAGATCCTGCAAACTGGAGGATGTGGCTTCCTTTATTGAGTCAAGCCATCTCATTTTAAGTCTTCCGCTTTTCCTTCAGCTTTCAACTTTTCCTAGCATTTCCAAAGAGTCTTCTCATGACGTAACCAAAGTACGAAAGCCTCAGTTTTGTCATTTCTTCTAGGGAGAATTAAGGCTTGATGTGATCTAGTACCCACTTATTTGTCTTTTTGGCCATCCAGGGTACCCGCAAAACTCTCCGCCGGCACCACATTTCAAATGATTCAATACTGCCCCTTTATCAAAAACTGGTGTTTGCCCACCTTTTAAAAATAAGATGTAAAGCTTGTAGAGAGTCCAAAGGACTTTATAGACTTTTACTTGATTTTTTGGAGATTTGTGAGTGGAGTGGAGATGGTAGATTATGATGACTTTCCTGTCCTTTCCCTCTACAGGCCATGGAGCTGACCAAAATTCTGTTCATGTGAGTCATAAGGGGGGCAAAATAAGAGACTGAAGCAGAAAGGGATAGCGACAGACATGGCCCCCTCTGGCAACTGGAGAGTCAGTTTGGTGTCGTAGTTAAGAGCGGCAGGACTCTAATCTGGAGAGCCAGGTTTGATTCCCTACTCCTCCGCTTGAAGCCAGCTGGGTGACCTTGGGTCAGTCACAGAATAATAATAACACACTTTTTTTAAGTGCTCAGATTTTGTCCTAGAATTAGGGGGCTGGATAATAATATTAGTTTCAAAGCTAAACCTGAACCGATATGGTATATGACATTTGACTCCGAAGATTCAATGGCAGGGCATATGGCTCATAGTTATTTGTGAACTACCCGATCTCTCAGAGCCAGTTTGGTATAGCGGCAGGACTCCAATCTGGAGAGCCAGATTTGATTCCCCACTCCTCCATTAGAAGCCAGCTGGGGGACCTTGGGTCAGTCACAGCTCTCTCAGAGCTCTCTCACCCCACCCACTTCACAGGGTGATTGTTGTGAGGATAATAATAGCACACTTTGTGAACTGCTCTGAACAGTGATACATACATTGTTATTGTCATTGTCATTGGAGTCGTTGTCATTGTCATCGTTTTCATTGTCGTCGTCATTATTTTCAGACATTTCTGTTGTTAGAAATGAACTGTAGAAGTTACCCATCATCTTGGTGAAAGCTTTCTTAAGTTTCTGATGGCATTATGCTACTTGCCCCTCCCCCCCCCAAGAAACTTAGGCCAACAAGAGAACAGGTGCTTGCTTTGTTTGTTTAATTGGGGAGGGTTGCTGGCCTGGATGGCAAGAGAATTGGGGGGTTTTGCCTTTAAAGCACAGCAGTGCAAAGCATCGTAATGGAACCACTTCCAACCTCTGCAAGGTTGTTTCAAGGACCACATCTCTGACGTACGGACAGCACGTAGGCATCACAATGATCGATACCACAAAGGACACCCCTGGGAGACCCATGACTCTGCAGGCACTTGGATATGAAACTTAAGGGCTCTTTGTGGCCACTCTTGTCTCGAAACCCCTTTCCCCCGGTTCTTATCTGTGTTCTCCAAGCAGGTTCATCTCACAGTGGGCGGCCTGCCACTCTAGCATCCAGGTGGCCCTGCCGCCGGCAAGCCACGATAAACGTCTTCGGTGGAAATTTGCATCGCTTTTGTTCTCCCTTCCCATCTCTCCACCGTTCTCTGAATTCACACAAACAATGCCAATTTGAAAACTGCAAACAAACAAACAAACAAAAAAGAGATCAGAAACTTTCTCTGAAGGCTGCCTCGCCCCCTTGAAGACGGTCTCCCTGGAGCAACGCTTTCTTGCTATTTTTGCTTAACTCTTCTGCACACTATTGTCTTCTTGCCTTTGTACTTTGATGTTTCTTTGGGGACTTGGGGAAAGGAACAATAAGCAAAGCGTGAGGCATCTGCGGAAGATTTCCCCCCACCCTTTCTTGCATGCTACAGGCCTGTGGAAACAGTCAGGGAGAAGGAAAGAGAGGGAGGGCGAGTAAGAAAGCTGTAAGATGCTCATGCAAAGAAGCCGTATCTTTTGCAAGAGGACGCAAACGGCAGGTGAGATAAAGTCAGCCAGAAGTAATGCTAACTCTCTGAAACTGTATGTGCATCCAAGGTGAAAATGAGCATAAAGAGTGCATCTTGTACGGGGATAAACCCCCAGTTACAGTTAAAGAATGGGTGATCACCAGAGATCGTTCTGCTAAACAGGGTGGGGGAGTGATAGTTGAATAGACCTTGCAATACCTCTCACATGTAACCCTGAAACAACCATTCCTTGGCAATGTAAATAAACATTAACAAAAAAGCCGCCATTCTCCAGACATCCATATAATCAGGAAATTCCAAAACAATGGCTCGCAACCAAAAGAAGCCTGGGATCTCAGATTCCTCGCACTCATCTATGCACTGGGTTTTCCAAGGAGAAAAGGGGTAATACTCGTTCTAACCATAGCTTTTGTCCTGCCATCTGTTTGATGGAAGGGCACTTCAGTCATTGGAGGAAAGGCGGAATTGCCTCTGCTTTCCCCTTTCAGCACAGACCCCAACTTTGCCTCTTCTGCTATTCGTGCGGGCCTGCTAAATCCCTAGTGCAAAATTTTGTGGAGGCTCCATAGACTTCAGTTGGAAGGCGGGTGGGAAAACCTGTTTTTTTTTTTAAAGAAATTAAATTTGTATTTATTTATGCAAAGCAAAAAGGAGGAGGAGGAGGAGGAGGAGGAAGAGGAGGAAAGAAGAAACAACAAACCAAACCAAACAATGCTGGTGAATCTGTACATAAGTTTCTATAAAAGGTCTCCAAATAAGTCCATAAGCAATTGTTGTCGGTATGCAATATGTTGAAATTTTGAAAAGTTTGTAAGGTTTTCAATCCAATGAGTGATGGGAAGTGGGAAAATTCTTTACAAGGTGGGAAAATTCTGCTTTGCTCTACTTGTGGATCTCATACGATAGGAGCCAATAGTACTAACTATCTTCAGGAAGCGTTGCCAACCTTTTTCATCCACCCTGCTACTGTGGTTTTGGTGGTGGAGAAGGCCCTCAAGTCACAGCTGACTTATGGGGCCCCGATCGGCCCAGTGAAAAGCATGAGAATGCTCACAGGCCAGCGTAATGTTACTTCCCGGAAGTGACATCATCTCACCACCACAGGAGCATGTGTACATGAAGACAAAGAGAAAGATGAGTGATAGTTCCCCCTAAGGGTCTCCCCTCAGGGTGTCTCAGATCCCAGTCTGAAATTCTAACCACTGCTAGCTTTTGTGGGGTCAAAAATACTGAGAGGCGTCCCCAAGGAACAACCACAGATACAAACAAACACACACTTGGGGATAAACAACTTACCAATTTATAAATAATATAAATAATTATTTTTATATTTATTGAAGTGCACTGAGCACTTTAATTATTTTTATATTTCAAGTGCTCAGTGCAATTATATAAATATACAATAGATAAGTTCAAAAATATTCATCCAACAATACAAAAGTGTATTCTTCCATCAATACAGATTAATTACAGGATGTAAGTTCATGGAACAGACCGGAAACCTCCAGTAGAGTTCCCCAGCGTTGGAACAAGTCTCCAAATAAATACTTGTTTATTCCCAACTGTCACAATTATCCAAACTCTAGAGGGTCCCGTGTAGCCGTAAATTCAAAGGATATGTGGGCATCCAGAGCCTAGTGCGAATCGCAGTACCTCGGTAGACCGTAGAACACACAATAAATAACTTCAATCTCTGTTTTCTTCTGCAGGTGGAGAAAAACAGATGGAACGTAGGATCCCGAAGGATCCCTGACTTGGCTCTAGAAGTGGCTGGCAATGTTATTCATCTTGTTTCATCCTGAAAGAACTTCCTCAAGAGCCAACAGAAAATCCACCCATAACAGACTTTCACCAATTCCAACAGAAAATCTCATGTGCAGTTCATTCAAAGCACCCAGAGGTCAGCTTTTGTGGTGTAGCTGCTGTTGAACACTAACAAGCAGCTGGGCCTGGGTCATGTGGTATCAAGTTGCCTGGTCATCCCTGCCAGGTCTGGTCCCAATGAGTGATTGCTGCCAGGACTAGTGTGAGACCCAATTAAATGTATTTACACCCAGTTGTTACCCACCTTGAGCCCGCTTGCAGGGAGGGAGGGCTAAAATTCCAATAAAGGAAATGAAAATGAATGAGTGCTCCTTCAAAGGTCAAGACAGCCCTGGAAAGGACCTTCCCCTCCCTCTACCTTTTACTGACAGAATCCAAGACTTGATGGTTGGCGATACTGTTGTAGTTGCCTAGAGATGGCTACTGAGGGCATCTATTTCTTAAAGCTACAGGTGCTCCTTCTACTATTTTGGGGATTAACCCACCTGATTTCAGGTTTTTCTGCAAACCTGGGGCATTTTTCAGGTTTGTAGAAAGATCTTTCCTGCCTGTTCATGGTTCCAGTCTCTGGTTTTAAGTTCCCAAAGAGCTGGCCACCCTGAAAATTAGATGTATTGATGATACCCCACTCTTCTCTCCAAAGGGGGCACAAAGCAGTTTACAACTTTGTTCCCCCCTCCTCCACCTTATCCTCACAACAACAACCCTGTGAGGTCAATAGGCCAAGATAAAATGACCAGCCCAAGGTCACACAGAGAGCTTCTGTGGCAGAGTGAGGATTTCAGCCTGGGTCACTCAGCTCCTCATCTGACACTCTAACCACTACACCACACTGGCTTATTTACTGAATAAGCCACACACAATGCTTTACTATGGCAGTAGTTCAAACATTCAACTCGAAGTCATTGTATGTTGAGTGGTAAAAGAGTGAAGTACGTTCATGTGTCAACTGGCACTCAACGCACATGTCTATTTTTCCACAAGTACTTTTGTCTCATGGATTGCATTCGGTTTGTTCTTTAACAGTTTAGTGGGGAGGATATTTGCTCAATAAAGCATATGCCTGATATGTGTATTGTATTTTAACATGGTGTTTTTATTGTATTTTGTATTTTAATTTGTTGTTATCCACTCTGAGCCCACGCGCAGGGATGGCGGAATAGAAATTTGAAATAAATTAATAAATAAATGTGGAAAATTCCAGGTTCAGTCCCTGGCATCTGCTCTTAAAGGGTGTCAGGGATATGATTGCCACATTCCAGGTGGAGATTGCTGATCTCCCAGAATTACAACTAGAGATAGGCACGAACTGAAATATGAACCAAAATTAAGTATGAACCAGGCCGGTTCGTGGTTCACGAACCACAGTTCATCAGATCCTATTTCTAACAAACTGCCACGAACTTTAGGCTGGTACGTTTGGTTCATTTTTTGGTTCATCACTGCAGACAGCCTGGTGCCAATCAATCAGTTTCCTAGGCAACAGAGGATGGACTTCCTGCAGACCTTCTGCTGACCCGGAAGTGACCTTCTTCTGACCCAGAAGTGACCTTCTGCTGACCCGGAAGTGATGGTTTTATGACCTGTATGCCACGTTTTCATGAACCAAATGAACCGGTTCGTGAACCAGGGGCAGGTTCATGAAAGTTCGTGGTTCATGAAATTTGACGAACCACGAACCACATGGTTCAGTTTTTTTCCGGTTCGTGACCATCTCCAATTACAACCAATCTCCAGGCTACATTGATTATTTCCATAGAAACATGGCTGATTTGGAGAGCGGACTCTACGGCATTATACCCCTCTGAGGACCCTCTTCTTCCCAAATCCACCCTTAAATCCCCAGGAATATCCCAACTTGGAATTGGCAAGCCTAGCTAGGAAATACTTTTTTCTGCAGAAGAACCTCTGCTGCCTCAGTCAAGCAGGACTGAGTCAGAGAAGCCAGCAATCTGGCAGAGAAGCATCATAGGTTCAAAGCAAGGGGAGATGCACCGATCCACATAATCCATAGAGGCCTGCCTCTGCCCTTCCTTTGTCTGAGAATTCGCCTTCCAAGTCCCATTTTGGTTTTTATTTTATTTTTTTAAAAAAATCTAAAGAGAAGAAGTAATAAACAGCAAGTGATTTATTTGTGTGGACAAAATGATTTGATGTTGTTCCTTGTTGACAGAATGATCTGTCCAGAATTACATTCTATTGATAAAACTGTGAAGAAATGCCATTCATCGACCGCACAAAGTTAGGGGCTGGCAAAAATGCATTTGTCCAGAGAATATGGGATTCCCCCCTCCCCCGAGCTGTCAGCCGTTTCCAGGGAGTTGAGCAACCTCATGTTCATAACTGCAGACACATCCACTCTGTCTTTCCTTTCTCTTTTTAACCCTTTGGAGGATTTCTGGCACATATTTGCTATCTAGCAATGGTGTCCTGGAGTGCATTTTGACAGGTTGAGTGTGGTGTGGTGGAACAGTTTGCATTGAACGCCTTGACTGGGGAATGGTCTTGACTCTTGCCATTATATTTCTTCTGCAGCCAGATCTCTACCTCTTCCTTGGGAGGTGGTGGGCTCTCCTTCTTTTGAGGTTTTTAAGCAAAGGGTAGATGGCCATCTGACAACAATGCTGATTCTGTGAACCTGGACAGATCATGAGAGGGAGGGCAGGAAGGGCTACATCAGTGCTTAGTTCTTGTAACCCCTCCTCGACTCCCAGGGTAATGCCAATCACTACTTTGGTGCCAGGAAGCAATTTTCTCCAGGCCAGTTTGGCTAGGGATCCTGACGGTGTTTTGCCATCTTCTGGGCATGGAGTAATTGTCACGGAGGCTGTTTCCACACTACTCATCTTCTTCCGGAACGGGGTGCAACGTCACAAAAAAAAACACGATGTCGCACAAAACTCGTGCAAGAAGATGCTATCTTCCGTGGGTTTTTTTGTGACGTTGTGCTCCATTCTGGAAGAAGGTGAGAAGTGTGGGAAAGGCCTGGGTGTGTGTATGGGAGGGAGGATCTGTGAATTTCCTTTATTGTGCATGGGGTTGGACTAGATGACCCTCGATGTCCCTTCCAACCCTATGATTCTATGATTCGATGAATGCCCTAACTGTTGATCATATTGTATTTTTACTCTGTGAACCCCCAAGAGGTCCCTGGGGGTGTGTGAGAGAGAATGTAGTTGTGAATTTCCTGCATTGTGCAGGGGATGGACTAGATGACCCTGGAGCGCTCCTTCAACTCTATGATTCTATTATTCTGTCTGGCAATGGTGTCATGGGGTGCATTTTGACAGCCTGGGTGGCATGTGGTGGAACATGTTGCATTGAACACTTTGATTGGGGAATGGTCTTAACTCTCGCTGTTGTATTTCTTCTACAGCCAGATCTCCTCCTCTTCTGACTGGGTGGTTCTTCTGATTTGGGTGTCTCCCAAGGAAGCCACTTGGCAACAGTTTCAGGCCTTCTGCATCCATTAGTGGATGGGATTGGCTACCACAAGTCATGGTGATGATTGCCATCATCTTAGGAATTGGATAAATGAACAAAGCGGGTGAAATCAATACCTGTTAGTCATAATAAATAAATGAATCTATAGAAAAGAGCAAGAGTCCAGTAGCACCTATAAGACTACCAATATTTGTGATAAGGTATGAGCTTTCTTGAGTCACAGCTCACTTCTTCAGATATGTCTTCTTCAGCTCTCTGAAGAAGTGAGCTGTGTGACTCATGAAAGCTCATACCCTTCCACAAATTTTGCTAATCTTATAGGTGTTATTGGACTCTTGCTCTTTTCTATTGCTACAGACAGACTAACACGGTGACCCATGTTCATCTAAATGAATCTATGTGCAGATTCCTATGTGTTGGGATATAGATACATACACCTATATAGGCACCTTCAAAAGTAATGAATTTATTGTGGCAGAAGCCATTGAATGCCAACCTCCAGGTGGGGCTCTCCCTGTGCCTCTATACTACAGAGATCATTTCCCTGGAGAAAATGGCTGCCTTGGAGTGTAGACTCTATGACATAATATCCTACTACAGTCCCCTCCCCCAATTCTACCCTTCCCATGCTCGACCCTCAAATCTCCAGGAATTTCCCACCCCAGAGTTGGCAACCTCAGTAAAGAGTCCTATACAGCTGCAGTCTTGCTCAGAATACCGGAAGGGAGCAATTCATGGGGGATTCGACAACATGATTCTTTCATTTTTTTTGACATCCTTCTACAGGGCTTTTCCGCCCTTGAGATAAATGCTAATCTTGATTATGGTTGTTGTGGGTTTTCCGGGCTGTATTGCCGTGGTCTTGGCATTGTAGTTCCTGACGTTTCGCCAGCAGCTGTGGCTGGCATCTTCAGAGGTGTAGCACCAAAAGACAGAGATCTCTCAGTGTCACAGTGTGGAAAAGATTTTGGCAGGTAATTTATATCTACTCAGGAAGGTGGGTTTGGGCTGAGTCATCCTGTAAGAGTTTCCCAGGGTGTGGAATGCAGTGAAGCCTCCTGCCATTAGCATTCCACACCCTGGGAAACTCTTACAGGATGACTCAGCTCAACCCCACCCCTCCTGAGTAGATACAAATGACCTGCCAACATCTTTTCCACACTGGGACACTGAGAGATCTCTGTCTTTTGGTGCTACACCTCTGAAGATGCCAGCCACAGCTGCTGGCGAAACGTCAGGAACTACAATGCCAAGGCCACGGCAATACAGCCCGGAAAACCCACAACAACCATCGTTCTCCGGCCGTGAAAGCCTTCGACAATACATCTAATCTTGATTAGCTAGGTTGATCTTCCATCTCCATTGAGAGAGATTCTTTTGTCTCCTGGCCTCTGAAGGAAGCTGGTGCAGGGTGGTTGAAATGCCATGGAACCACGAACTCGGAAAAGGTTGGAAGTTCATGGTTCGAGGTTCCGTGGAATGCTATGAACCAAGAATAACATGCTTCAGGGGGTTCTTTTTTAGTTCATGTCCATGTCTACCTACTGCCCATCAACTGCACCGTGGGCCCCAAATTCTAGTATTTCGGGAGAAAGAGAAAAATGTCTCTATCTACTTTCTCCACTTCTAACCTGCCTCCCCCTTAGCCTTTTTTCCTAGTCTGAAAAGTTTCATACTCTCTAGCCTTTCCTCATAGGAAAGGTGTTTCAACCCCTTATTCATTCCTCTTTTGTGCTTTCTTCCAACTCTGCAGTGTCCTTTTTGAGATTTGGCAACTGCTGCTGCATCGGATAAAGCTGCTGTTGTGGTAGGTAACACAAAAGCTTCCCTTCCTCCATTCCATGTCACACCATTTGGTACCTGGAATACTGTACAGTAAAGCTGAAGAGGAAACAAGGTTTCCTCTTTCTCACAAGGAAAACATGCATGGGCAAAAATGGATGCTTGTACAGACTGAAGACTACATGACCCGTGATGCAGTGTAACTACCAGAAGAATATTCTTTTCCACATCTGTGCACGTACAAGTCTGGAACCTTTCACTGATATTCTTGACAAACCTAGTCACTCACATGGATGAGATTTTAAACAGCTGGACTAGTTTGGGAGGAAATTGACTGCTCAGCTCCAAGAAAGGGAGCAGCAAAACAAAATACCTTTCATGGGTTTTGCACCTGCCTTCTCGGCTCTCGTGATGCACCGTTCTTCAAAACGACTATCAAGGTGACATTATTACTGCATTTTTCAGAGTCCTTCATCACTAAGGTCAACTTAAAGGAACTCATCTTCCCATAAAAGGAATCATGGCCCACAACAGTAATGTACTTGCGACTGAAATACATCACTAACACTCATTTTTAGGCTGCAAAACCTCCATCAAAGTGGCACCCTTAGACTACAGGTATTTCAAACAAATAAAGGTACTACTTTAAGTAGGGGCTCCTTGGCTTGCTTAAAGGGGAGATTTGAAATTTTAATTCTTTTCTTTTCTTCCCTTCCTCCCTCTTCCCTCCCAGCCCTCCATCCTCTTTTCATTTCATATCCAATCAATATTATTTGACAACACGCAGGTCAGCAGCGATGGCAGCATGGAAATTACAAAAGAAACTATTGTTTGGCTTGAAATTAAGGGCTAGTGGAATCAATAGTACATTTGAAAATTGATATCGATCATGGCATGTGTATGTATGGAATGTGGGGGAGAAGATACTTGGGGCAATGTCCCTTCTCATCTATGCGACTTCTGCCTCGTTCCAGCAAAGCCGATGAAATCAACCTAAAAATTATACACAGAGAAATCTCTCTTTTTTTAAGCAATTGGGGAGGATGGTGGAGAGAGAAAACTATTGACGTCCCATAATTGGATTTCCCTACTTATAGCAGTAACAGGGAATGTTTTTGTTATTATTTTGCAAGGTTTGGATGTCAGGCGATTGTTTTCAAAGCCGGCGTTATTTACTTAAAGGTTTCTAGCTCAACTTGCATTGAAAAGGAGGCGGTAAGAGTGAAGTCAACAAATGCCACTCATTTCAAACAAGCTGGGAATTGCAATAGTCATTGTTTAGCACGTTGGAGAAGTATTGTGTGACAAATTGATTTGGAGTCATCATTTGCTTAAAAAGGCAGTAAATGAAACTTTATGAGATGGGGACGAAATAACGACATGAAATTGTCCATCCAGAACTCCTGGTGGTGATCAGTAAAATGAAATAGATTAACTGCTTTGTTTCCCACCCCCCTTTGTTCCTTTCACCGCACGTCTTTGCTATGACAGTATAATGTAATAGCATAACAGAAGACATAGTGGTTTTTAAAAAAAATCCTTAATCCAATGTGAAATAATGGCTTACCTACTTTTATGTTAAAGCTGTTATTTATTTAGCATATTTATATGACACTTTTCTCCTTTAATTGCAGGACTCAAAGTGGCTTACAAACTGTAAAATCACAGACCATCCAGAATAAGAACAGGATCACTTAAAATCCTGTTTTCTTTATTTTAGACCTCACCTTTCTGCCCAATGGGAACCCAAGGCCATTTGGGGCCCAAATCGGTTCGCTACGAAGCTCAGAGGAGTTCTCAGGCCCTGCGTAATGATGTCACTTCCAGGAAGTGAAGTCATTATGCCACTGCGGGAGTGCAAGGACTTCAAAATAATAAGTGCAGAGTCCCCCCTCCCACCGGAAGGGTGAGGGAACCTGGTGACCCAAGCCTGGTTAGTACTCGACTGGGAGAGCACCAAAGAAGCCCAGGATCACTATGCAATGGAAAGCAATGGCAAACCACTTCTGTTCATCTCTTGCCTTGAAAACCCTACCAGGTCACATAATTTGGTTGCAACTTAACAGCACTTTACAAACATGCAAAGAAAAGACTCTAGCAGTTGCTGAAGCCCTGAGATTGGCCCAGATTGACAGGTAGAAGAGAGCGATGAGAATGATCAGAGGTCTGGAGACTGAGCCGTTTAAGGAAAGGCTGAGGGTGTTGGGAATGTTTGGATTGGAGAAGAGCAGATTGAGGGGGGACATGATTGCTCTCTTTAAACATTTGAAAGGCTGTCATTTGGAGGAGGGCAAGGAGCTGTTCCAGTTGGCAGCAGAGGGTAGGACCCAAAACAATGGGCTTAAATTACATGCAGAAAGGAAAAACTTTTTCATGGTCAGAGTAGTTCCAAGGTGGAATCCGCTGCCGAGGGAGGTGGTGAACTCCCCTTCACTGGCAATTTTCAAGAAGAGGCTGGATGAATATTTGTCAGGGAAGCTTTAGGCTCATCCTGCATTGGGCAGGGGGTTGGACTAGATGGTCTGTATGGCCCCTTCCAACTCTGTGATTCTGTAAATCTTTATTGTTCTGTCTACCCATTACATTCTAGGGAGAGTGACTTGAGGAAGGCGAGCTAGTTGGCTGTCTTCCCAGGCCCTCGAAACAACATGGGCCTTGAGAATTTCAAACTCCTATTTCTGCCTGCCCACCTTCCCCTAGCATGAGCCATGCTAAAAATTCCTGTTCCTTGCTTATGATGGATGGATCCTTTATATAACAAAAGTGCTTGGAATGGCGTGATGAAGCTCATATTCTGATGGTGTCCTGCTCTGAAAGTGACTTCAAACCATACATCTCCAAATAACTCCACTGGGGAGTTCTACAACGGCTCTCTTGAAGCGTTATCCTATCAGCCTTGACTGGATGCAACTTACACAGTCCCAAATTGAATCTGCAAGACCAGAGCATCTTTAAAAATTTAATCATGAACGATCGTGTTCAGTTATCAGGGAAGTCTAGGAAGATAAAATAAGGGACATCCCAGAAAGAGAGTACTGTATCAATTTCCTCGGTTGTATGGCCTGGCTCAAACAATTTAATATCTCCAGGGGTAAAGACCAACCAAGATTTTTTTTTAACGTACATCCTTTGTTTAATGTAGGAAGTATTTCAGTACCATTGACAGACTTGCTTCACTTTTCCTTTTGAAAGCTTCCGGATTTGTATCTTTTAAAGCATTTAGTATCTCAGGTTTACTTAGCAATAACTAACAGAGAGAGAGAGAGAGAGAGGCAAAGGATGCCGCTGATTGAGGATGTATTTATTGGAAAGAAGTTGCTTTAATAATAGGTATCATTTTACCTCTTTTGTACAGACAAACAGGAAGTGCAAAGCATTCATATCCACAAACCTGATTAGCTGAAGAAGCAGCCCTTTTGGACAGGGCTTACTGCCAGCCGCCTAAGAACATGATACCTAGTTATACGAGAAAGCCTCCTGAGAAAGAACTCTCTAGTCTTTCGGCTTCCCTTGAAATCTCTCAGATGGTGTCCTTGAGGAAACCTCTCCAAGTTCACTTTGAACTTAATTTTAGGGGACACTAACCCATGGGTGGACAGCATCTCCTTGCAAAAACGGAGTCATCACATGGACTTATTGTGGCGAGAATTTTGGCAGGACCCGACCCCCTCGGATCCCACTCGCATCCGGGGTTCCTTGCTCAGGGTTGCCCCTCACCAAGGCATGTATATGAGTGCGAATAACCTTGCTCTCCCTAGCACTAATCTGCAATTCTGATGTAAAGCAGTACCCTTTGCACAGAAAAGATCTTAACCAAGACTGATAAGTTTATTTTAGAAGCAAGCAAGAAAGATACCAAGTAGCAAGTCAAGGCACCTGTCTGCCCTTGACTATTACAATGCTAGCAAGATACATAAAGACACATAAGTAATAATACAAAGTACAGTTAAACTGCAATGTCCCTTCCCCAACAAGACCAGAGTGCTCCTGTGACTACCATTGATAACCACAGGTCTCTGTGTGCTACCAAGAGGCAGTGCTGTGTGCTCCGTGCCCACTTCTTTTGTAGGGAAAAATCCCCAAAACGTGCGTAGTTTGACACTCATCAATTGCGTAGGTTTTGTTCTTCAAAGGTATTTCTGATGTAGGGATGTTACAAAATCAGGACATTCTCTTCTTTAAGATAGACAGTTTTCTTGATATGCATACTAGCGACAGTTGTAAATAAGAAAGGAATTTCCACACTTCGCCAGTCCCGGTGGGGCCAGTTTGCCCCTGCCGGAGATAAGATGCCCCTTCAGTACCTATCTCCCTGTCCTGTTTGTAATTTGCATGTAAAGGCCAAGAGGCCTTCAGAAACTATGTGCCAATTAACAGCTATTTTATGACTCTATCTGTTCTATGTCACAAGGGGGTGAGGCCTTCAGCCAGCTCCCAAGAAATGAAGCTTATATGCGGAGCGCTTTAGGAAGGTCCTTTCCCAGCTAAGACTGGTTCAATGTTGCATTTGGGCCTGGCCCTCGACCCAAATTCAAAATTCTCCCCACATTTATCTTGAACCAATTCCAAGGTGATTTTCACCTAGTGCTCTGAGTTGGCACTAATCTGTCTAGAAACGTGGTATATTGTTAAATAGAGCTGCTGTAATATAGTGGTTAAGTGGTTGGGTTGCGTATCAGCACTCTGCTAGTTTGAATCCCACTACTGCCATGAACTCCACAGGTGGCCTTGGATGAGCTACTCCCCTCAGCCCCAGCTCTCCAGATCTACTGTGGGGATCTACTGGCACACACGAACCAATTCCAAGGTGACTTTCACCTCACACAAAATTCACCAAAGCAAGTAATTGTCTCACATTGTATACAGCTAGTCAAATATTGTGGAAATTGGCCTCCGCTGCTTAGCATAGTGGTTAAGTGGTTGGGCTGTGCATCAGCACTCTGCTGGTTGAAATCTCGCTACGTCATGAGCTCAGCAAGTAGTCTTGGGTAAGCCATTCTTCTCAGCCCCAGTTCCTCAGCTGTATTGTAGGGAGAATAATAACACTGACTTTGTTCATTGCTCTGAGTTGGCACTAATCTGTCTAGAAAAGTGGTATATAAATGCAGTTATTGTTAAATAGAGCTGCTGTAATATAGTGGTTAAGTGGTTGGGCTGTGTATCAGCACTCTGCTAGTTTGAATCCCACTACTGCCATGAACTCCACAGGTGGCCTTGGATGAGCTACTCCCCTCAGCCCCAGCTCTCCAGATCTACTGTGGGGATAATAATAACACTGACTTTGTTCACTGCTCTGTGGAACTACTCTGTTCAGAAAACCAGTGTATAAGCACATTGTTGTTGCTGATGTTATTAAATTGGCCAACCATGTCATCTGTACAGAATGTGGTGCTCCACAAACACAGGGGAAGATGGATACTTGCCCCTTTTGCTGTGGTCTGTCAGAGACTATCCTCTTCACCATGCCCAGCTGCCCACAGCTTTTGGCTTGGCTCAGTTGCCAACCGTTATTGGTCGCTGACCTTGATTGTTTCCTTGTCCCACTTTGCTTCCACCTGCTTCAAAGTCCCACATGATGTGAGAGAATCCCCATGTCTCTCTGGAGTCCTCTGGCACACACATGATGCTCACGAGAAGGGGAGATAGATCTATTACATTGTGTGGAGAGCAGGTAGAAGGAACATGAAAGATTGCACTGGCCCTGCCTACTGTACCTGCACACCATGAGAGACTTCCTCACTTCCAATGCCTCTGCAAAGGACCAGCACGTACGGGCTGTGGATCAGTGGAAGAGCATCTGTGTTGCATGCAGAAGGTCACAAGTTCAATTCACAGGATCTCCAGCAAAAAGGATCATGTGGTAGGTGATGTCAATGACCTCCAGATGAGACCCTGGAGAGCCACTGATAGTCTGAGCAGATATTGGATGGATGGACCAAGCGTCTGATTCAGTAGAAGACAGTCGTATGTTCCACGTCACAAATAGACCTTTTGAGGAGGTGCAGACTTCCAGAAATAAGTGACCTATGCAAAACAAATCCCCTTATTTCTGGAAGTCCATACCTCCTCAAAAGGCATGGTACCTCAAAAGGTATTTCAAGGATGAAACCTCTGCATAGGTCACTTATTTCTGGAAGTCTGCACCTCCTCAAGGATGAAATATCTGCCTGTGGCTCATTTCCAGATAGCTTCAGACCTGGATTCAGGACTGGAACTGCCCTATTGGCCTTGGTTGATGATCTCTGACTAAAACTGGATAAGGATAAGCCATCACTGCTGATACTATCTATCTATCAGCAGCATTTGGCCAATTGTCTGTGATATTTGGGTGGATCAACTTCAATTATTGCTTGGGATAGAAAGGATAACCCTCCATCAGTTTTGTTCTTGGAGTGTTGGTAGGAAACAAAGTTTCTACAGGAGAGGCAGAATCATTCAGTTATTATTTTATTATTTATTATTTATTTATAGCCCCCCTTTCTCACTGTGGATTCCACCGTGAGAGTGAAAATACAATGTAATCAACAGCTAGGACATTCACTGAGCAAAGTACAATAATGGATTACAGTTAGGACATTTCAGGAGAATATACGACAGGAAATGATAGAAAAAATTTAAACAAGCATAAAACATCTATCTGAAAGCATAACTAATTTCCATGGCATGCTTAGCAGCATGGAAACTCCCTAGTAGGTACATATCTTCATCAGAAGACAGAATATTGCATTGTTTTTACCCCTACCAATGCATTTCTATGAGCTATTTCTTATAACCCAGCCCTGGAATCTGGGTAAAATATCCAGTTGGGACTTCTCGTGCAGAGTGCCCTAAAGATCCATTTTATCTCTAATGCTCATCATTGTATTTATTTATTTATTTAGAATATTTCTATGGCCCCTCTTCAGAGTCCTGCTCCAGGAGCCTTCCAATTAAATAAAAGCCATTAAAAAACACAAGCCGTTAGACGTAAGCTGCATAAAAACTATCCCTAAAATAGAAACAAGACTATTAAAACTCTAAAGGTGCTTTACAGTGAAATCCTAAGCAGAGTTACTCCAGTCTAAGCCCATCACAACAGCAACAGCAATAGCAACATTCGATTTATATACCACCCTTCAGGACAACTTAATGCCCACTCAGACCAGTTTACAACGCATGTTGTTAATATCCCCACAACAAAACACCCTGTGAGGTGGGTGGAGCTGAGACCTCCAGAGAGCTAGCCGAAGGTCACCCAGCTGGCTTCAAGTGGAGGAGTGGGGAATCAAACCTGGCTCTCCAGATTAGAGTCTCACACTCTTAACCCCTACACCAAACTGGCTCTCAATCAATGGGCTTAGACTGCAGTAACTCTGCTTAGGATTTCACTGTTAGCCTGGTAAAGTATGCATCAGGCAAGCCTCAAGTGGGAGAGCATTCCAAAGGCAAAACACCACCACAGAAAAGGCCCTGTCTCTAGTGACTATGCGCCTAACCTCTTAAGGTGGGAGCAGAGAGAATATGTTTTGAGAGGTAAAAACTTTATTGGCAGGCTGGATAGTATGAGAAGAGAAATGAATGTTCAACAAAATGTTATGCCACCTCTCCAGAGACTATGTGTTTAACCTCTACATTCAATCTTTGGCCAAGGTCATCCAGAACTTCAAAGTAGATTTTCACCAATATGAAGACGACACCCAAATTTATATTTCATTACCTAAGTATCTGAAAGGAGCTGTGAAATGTCTTGATTGAAGCCATGGTCTAGTGGCTGAGGGTAAACAAACTGAAGCTTAATCCAGACAAGACAGCAGCGATACTGCTTGAAAACCAGAGTGTGTGTTTGGCATTGATTCAATGAGCTTAGATGAGATTTAGATTTATTTAATGGATCAAGTAAAGAAGTGTTCTTGGCCTTGTTGATGGATAAGTAGGTTAGTGCTGTTGTTGGTAGCTAGTAGGGGTGTGCAAGGAAAAAACTTTCGGCTTTCTTGTTTCGGGATTACCCGAAACAAGATTCTCTACCGTTAAAGCCGAAAGCCGAAACAAGAATCTCTTTCGGGATTCGGGATTCGGGATTCTTTCGGCATTCTTTCGGCATTCTTTCGGGTTTTTTTTTTGGGAAAATGCCTCCGTCTTTCAGGACGCCTGGAGGAGGCATTTTCCCACCTAATAAGCCCAAAATTGGTGGGGACCTTCCTCTAACCCTTCTCTAACAACCACCCAAGTTTCAGACAGATTGGACTTTGGGGGGCCATGTTATGGCCCCCCAAAGCAGGTCCCCCCATCCTCCCATAAGAAAGCGAAGGAGCAGCATATTGTTAGCATGCTGCTGCTGATCTTTCTTCATTATTTCCTATGGGGAAAAAATGAAGAGGCAGGCTTCCTTTGCCAGGGGTGGCATTTTGCATGCAAAATGCCCCCCTACCCTCAGGGGCCCTTCTCCCACCCCTCCTCCCACCCCCCACCAAGGCTCAGCCTGCTCCCACTTGGGGGGGGCATTTCATGGCCTCCCCAAGTCGGTGCTCTGCTCTCATCTCTACCACTGACTGCTGGGGGAGGCTTGTGTTGCCAGGGGTGGCATTTTGCATGCAAAATGCCCCCCAGCCCTCTGGGGCCCTTCTCCCACCCCTCCTCCCACCCCCCACCAAGGCTCAGCCTGCTCCCACTTGGGGGGGGCATTTCATGGCCTCCCCAAGTCGGTGCTCTGCTCTCATCTCTACCACTGACTGCTGGGGGAGGCTTGTGTTGCCAGGGGTGGCATTTTGCATGCAAAATGCCCCCCAGCCCTCTGGGGCCCTTCTCCCACCCTTCCTCCCACCCCCCACCAAGGCTCAGACTGCTCCCACTTGGGGGGGGCATTTCATGGCCTCCCCAAGTAGGTCCTCTCAGCCCCTAAAGTCCACCCCTTACAGCCCCACACAAACCCAATTCCCCCCCCAGCTGCCACACACAGACCCAAATCCCCACATTAGCCCCTCACAGACCCAAATCCACCCCCACCTGCCCTACACCCATAACCCCAGGAACAGGCTGGCAAAGGCCAGCCCTCTCCCTTTGTTCCCTATGCTGGGAACTTCTAAACTCTCTTTCCCTGGGCAATTCTGCACAGCCCAGGGGTGCCACAATGGTGGGCACACTTCTGAGTGCCAGCTGGTCCCTGTGAAAGAGCACCTGAACCACAGACACCCTCCCTCAAATTCCCCCACCACCTACAGAGATGGCTGGCCAGCCAGCCCCATTGTTCCCTATGATGGGAACCAACTGCACAACAAAGAATAAAACAAGAACAACACAAAATAAAGTTTTAAAAAAATTATATTCTCCCTTCCAAAGTACAAGTAGGCAAAGCATTATGACACATTACACCAGCAGTCCCCCACACAGAAAAATTAAAACAAAACTCACTTAACATCAGAGAATCACAAAGCATGATTCCTGTCAAAAACACTTTATTTCTTGAACAGCTTTAGGTTACACAGCAGGGGGGAACACCAAAGGGCATGGCAGCACTATCTTACACAAAAATAACACAACTCGCTTCACATTAAAGAATCACCCCAAAAAATTGCTGTCAAAAGCACTTTATTTCTGTAACTGCTTTAGGAAGGCACCACAGAGCAGGAAAGCAGTGTACTACACAAAAATAACACAACTCACTTCACATCAGAGAATCACACAAACACAATTGCTGTCAAAAACGGTGAAGTGGGTTGTATTATTTTTTGCAGTACATTGCTATCATGCCCTGTTGTGCCCTCCTACTGTGTAACCTAAAGCTGTTCAAGAAATAAAGTGTTTTTGCCAGGAATTGTGTTTTTGTGATTCTCTGATGTTAAGTGAGTTGTGTTATTTTTGTGTAAGATAGTGCTGCCATGCCCTTTGGTGTTCCCCCCTGCTGTGTAACCTAAAGCTGTTCAAGAAATAAAGTGTTTTTAACAGGAATTGTGCTTTGTGATTCTCTGATGTGAAGTGAGTTGTGTTATTTTTGTGTAAGATAGTGCTGCCATGCCCTTTGGTGTTCCCCCCTGCTGTGTAACCTAAAGCTGTTCAAGAAATAAAGTGTTTTTGACAGGAATCATGCTTTGTGATTCTCTGACGTTAAGTGAGTTTTGTTTTAATTTTTCTGTGTGGGGGACTGCTGGTGTAATGTGTCATAATGCTTTGCCTACTTGTACTTTGGAAGGGAGAATATAATTTTTTTAAAACTTTATTTTGTGTTGTTCTTGTTTTATTCTTTGTTGTGCAGTTGGTTCCCATCATAGGGAACAATGGGGCTGGCTGGCCAGCCATCTCTGTAGGTGGTGGGGGAATTTGAGGGAGGGTGTCTGTGGTTCAGGTGCTCTTTCACAGGGACCAGCTGGCACTCAGAAGTGTGCCCACCATTGTGGCACCCCTGGGCTGTGCAGAATTGCCTAGGGAAAGAGAGTTTAGAAGTTCCCAGCATAGGGAACAAAGGGAGAGGGCTGGCCTTTGCCAGCCTGTTCCTGGGGTTATGGGTGTGGGGCAGGTGGGGGTGGATTTGGGTCTGTGAGGGGCTAATGTGGGGATTTGGGTCTGTGTGTGGCAGCTGGGGGGAATTGGGTTTGTGTGGGGCTGTAAGGGGTGGACTTTAGGGGCTGAGAGGACCTACTTGGGGAGGCCATGAAATGCCCCCCCCAAGTGGGAGCAGTCTGAGCCTTGGTGGGGGGTGGGAGGAAGGGTGGGAGAAGGGCCCCAGAGGGCTGGGGGGCATTTTGCATGCAAAATGCCACCCCTGGCAACACAAGCCTCCCCCAGCAGTCAGTGGTAGAGATGAGAGCAGAGCACCAACTTGGGGAGGCCATGAAATGCCCCCCCCAAGTGGGAGCAGGCTGAGCCTTGGTGGGGGGTGGGAGGAGGGGTGGGAGAAGGGCCCCAGAGGGTTGGGGGGCATTTTGCATGCAAAATGCCACCCCTGGCAACACAAGCCTCCCCCAGCTGTCAGTGGTAGAGATTAGAGCACCTACTTGGGGAGGCCATGAAATGCCCCCCCCCAAGTGGGAGCAGGCTGAGCCTTGGTGGGGGGTGGGAGGAGGGGTGGGAGAAGGGCCCCTGAGGGCTGGGGGGCATTTTGCATGCAAAATGCCACCCCTGGCAAAGGAAGCCTGCCTCTTCATTTTTTCCCCATAGGAAATAATGAAGAAAGATCAGCAGCAGCATGCTAACAATATGCTGCTCCTTCGCTTTCTTATGGGAGGATGGGGGGACCTGCTTTGGGGGGCCATAACATGGCCCCCCAAAGTCCAATCTGTCTGAAACTTGGGTGGTTGTTAGAGAAGGGTTAGAGGAAGGTCCCCACCAATTTTGGGCTTATTCGGTGGGAAAATGCCTCCTCCAGACGTCCTGGAAGACGGAGGCATTTTCCCATAGAAAAGCCGAAAGAAAGCCGAAAGAATCCCGAAACGTTTCGGCTTTTTTCTTTCGGCTACCCGAAACGTTTCGGCATTTCCCGAAACGTTTCGGCATTCCCCGAAAGAAGCCGAAACACTTTTGTTTCGGCATTCTTTCGGCATTCTGAATGCCGAAACGCACATCCCTAGTAGCTAGAGATGGTCATGAACAGAAAAAAATAAACAAACATGATGTTCGTTGTTTGTTGCCATCCACAAACAGGGACTCACGAACAACCACAAACATGGCCCTGTTCACGAACACGTTCGTGGTTGGCTGTTCGTGGGGGCCAGCAGGCTCTCCTCCAACCATCATCGAAGTCAAGATCCCTACTGCACCACTCCCAGAAACCTGACCTGAGCAGGCATCAGGTCTAGTGCCAACAGCACATCTCTCCCTCTCCACTGTCTGCAAACTAAGCCAGAGCTGGGAGTCTCCCTCCTCCCTGCTCTTTGCTCCCTTGTAACAAATTTTGAGCTCCACACTTGAAAGGAAGACCTGCCTATCAAGCTAAATTGGGCTTAGATTGGGGTTTCCAGGGCAACAGCAGGAGTTCAGACAGCGTTCAGACAATCCCTGCCTAAGTTGCTGAGGGAATTGATTGCAGGTGCCAGACTGTCTGGCTTGACGAACAGCAACGAATAAGGCTTGCAATGCCCACCTGTTCATTTAGAATGGGGCCTCAGGAACAGCTTGTTCACGAACAGCAGATTGGGGTGTTCGTGGCTTTTTTTTGTTCGTATTGCTGTTTGTGCCCATCTCTATTGGTAGCACCTTCTTTCAGATACATAAACCAGAAGTGGCCCTTTATTTCAGCTCTCCTTTCTCAATCATGCCAATTCATGCTACCATAACCTCCACACTGGACTACTGGAATGAAGTGTATGCAGGACTGCCTTGGAAGTTTCTCGGAACCTTCCCTTGTTACAAAATGTAGCTGTAAAACTTTTGTCTGGGCCCATGTCTTGGTATGTATAGGTTTCCTTCTTCATCAACTGTGCTGGGCTATAGGACACTGCACTAGATGGACCTGAATGTGTATGACTCTTTTTGTGTGTGTTCTTGTGATGGAAGTGCGAAAGAGAAAGGCTAGAGAGTGGAAGGTGGAAGAGGAGCAAAGTATGAACAAGAGTTTTAGTCAATGGATCACAATCTCACTCTGTCAGATATCACATGGTGGTTGGGGTGATGTCGCAGTGCTATGTTCCTAGCTTGATGTGAGCAAGAGAAGACAGCTGAGAAAGAATGTAATGTAAATGAACAGTAAAATTCATCCACCCACCCCCTTTGCAAAGTGCTTAAAAATCACCACAAAAAGGAAGATTTTTGAGGCATTGTTAAAAAAAAACAAAAAGACTGCACACAAAAAGAGGAATTATGACTCAGTTCTAAATGAAGATCACCTTGTTCTTGGTAGGACTGTCTCATGGAAAACTTTGGCAGGCAATGGCAAGATGCCCCTCAAATGAGTAAGTATTCTAAAATAGATGCGATAGAGGCAAAGTTTAGAAAAAAGTTCCCTCTTGGAGAAAAGCAGATTGAAATATTAGCTCAAATATTCAAAGTTTCCGACCCTATAATCAAACAGAATGGAAGGTTGGGGGAGTCTGTAGATATTTCATTTGCTGTTCTTAATGCAACACACACACACAACACACACACATGGACAAATGTTTATATTTACAGATAAGTGTCCCCAAACAATGACAGGATTTTCATCAGGTCAACGACAAAAGCAGTGATTTCATTGTAAAGGGTGTGGACAAATGTCCTACACCCCAGGATTCACGTCATAGTTACAATAACTGAGTGTATTCTTTACTAGAGATGGGCAAGAACAGCAAGACGAACCAAAAAAAGCCATGAACAGCCCAATCTGCTGTTCGTGAACAAGCTGTTCAAGAGGCCCCATTTTAAATGAACAGGTCGTCGTTGCAAGCCTCGTTCGTTGCTGTTTGTTGCTGTTCGTTAAGCAGACAGTCTGGCACCTGCAATCAATTCCCTTAGCAACTTAGGCAGGGATTGTCTGAACTCTGTCTGAACTCTTGCTGTTGCTGTGGAAACCCCAATCTAAGCCCAATTTAGCTTGAGAGGCAGGTCTTCCTTTCCAGTGTGGAGCTCCAAATTTGTTACAACAAGGGAGCAAAGAGCAGGGACAGCACCTCAGCCATAGACTTGCACCTAGGAGGAAAAGAAAGAGTGATCCACAAGTGGACAGTCAGGCAAGAGGTTATCATATCTCTGGACACAGAGAAGAAACTCTCTTCATGATTTACTCTATTCTGCTCTTAAGCTCTGTCCAGTATATAAGAGGGATTAATCCATGGACACCATCTTGAGCATGTGTTGCTGAACAAATGGGAAGAAATCCCAACCCAAGAACATAAGGTAAGGAAGGATTAATGGATGCTCTAACTTCAAGAAGTAGAAGCCTATTCTAAATTTACCATCGTTTACAGTATGTACAGAAGAGGAGACAGAGGATTTCCAGCTATCCTTCCTCAGCTTGCTGTGCAAATAGACCATGTTTGTGCTTTGATTTCTTTATTAAACTTTTTAAATAATTGAATGCTGGTAGCCTGATGTCAAGACTTGTATTGTGTCTAATTCAGCCACACTTACCCAGAAGTAAGGGTAGCTGGTGGATGTAGATCCCATCATCCTTTGAGTGCATAAGAGAGCATGCTGGTCCCCACTGGAGCCGGTAAGTGTGAAGTGGGAGACACAGAAAAGAAATGGAGTCTGTTGTTGTTGTTGTTTGATGTTTCCTAGTCCACCAGATGTTTGTGGTGAAATGTTTTGGTTCTTCACTGACATGGATTTTATCCCAGACTCTAGGAGTCAGTGAGGATTTGCCTTAGTATGTGGCATGTTCTATCATCATCATCATGATCATCATCATCATCATCATCATTATGAGTATGATCATCATCATCATCATCATCATCATGAGTATGATCATCATCATCATCATCATCATCATCATCTGATATCCTAGTCCACCAGATCTTTGCAGTGAACTTTTTGGTTCTTCGCTGACTCAGATTTTATGCAAGACTCTAGGAGTCAGCGAGGATTTGCTTTAGGATTTTCCCACCCCTACCAGGGGATCTGGGATCCCTAGTGCCAATCAACCATAAAAATCATAAAACCATAAAAAATCAACCATAAAAAGGCTTGTTAAACCCGCTTTACTAGTGGAGATAGCTCAAGATGGGTAGCCGTGTTAGTCTCTCTGTAGCAGTAGAAAAGAGCAAGAGTCCAGTAGCACGTATAAGACTAACAAAATTTGTGATAGAGTATGAGCTCTCGTGAGTATCAGAAGAAGTGAGCTGTGGCTCATGAAAACTCATACCCTACCACAATTTTTGTTAGAATTATAGATGCTACTGGACTCTTACTCTTTTCTACTGCCTCTTTACTGAATGATGTCTTCATTCGGAGAACTGGGGCAGGCAACATGCAGTACAACATTGATCCAGATTCATATTATACTACAAAGAGCAAAGCTATGCTTTCAGAGTTGCCCACTACAAGCAATTAATCCAACGGCAGATTCTTACAGATCAGTGAAGCCAGGCATTCATTGCGTTACACTTTAGTCCGTTGCAGATTTACCCCAATGTAAAGCTACTCAGTATAGATACTGTGTATAGGATCACGCCGCAGAAACGGAAAGTGGAAATGTCTCTGGGAACAAAGGGAGAGGTTTGGCATATCTTTTTAAGAGTCTGTACTTTCTAGTACTCTAATTTCCTCTGCTAATGGGATATGCCAAAACGACTGGGAGAAAAACACGCCTGGTGGAGACACACTCCAAAGTTGCCACATAAACAAAGATTTCTTTGGGATCTGTTCCTCTCTCCCCTCCCCTTTCTCATCTCATCCCCGGCCTGTCTGGAAGCAGCAAGAGTGACATTTGTAATATCCTCCCTCTCAAACTGTCGGCCGGCTGGGGAGAAATGAAAGGAGCTTGCCTCATTTCTCGGCTTCCTCGGGAGAGATCAAGATTTCTAATGGGAAAGTTGTGATGGAGATTGTCTGAGCGCTTGTGCCCTCAGCAGAGATGACTTAGTCAATGTCACAATGCAAGCCATCACTCAGGAATCCTCGCTAAGCTTCCGTGACTGCGGCAACATCCCATCCGGGGAAAGAGTTACCCAGTCCGGCTCTCTTTTTTAATGGGAGTCTTTACTCTTAGCAAGGAGTACAGTGAAGGCTGCTAGTCCGAGGGCCATTTCTCACTGGAAGGAACACCAGCTATTGGTTTATTTAAAATATTTATAAACCCGCCTTTCTCCCCACCAAGTTAGGACAGAAGGTGCGTAACAAGATTGAGCGAAGAAAATACCCAGCGATAAATCAATCGCTGCAAACCGGTCCTCGTAAACATACAGATATAGGCGAGAAGAGTCAACACATACAAACCTGGACAGCCAGCAATAAATTATTCCAAAACCACTGACTGGGCCCATGTAAATCTGAAATAACTTGTTGAGAAGCAGCTGCCCGATATAATAACAGATTGCTGCACATGAACACATGGAGTTGCCTTATCCTGAATCCGAACCTTGATCTATCCATGTCGATATTGTTTAGGCAGGTAGCCATGTCAGTCTGCAGTAGGACAGCAGGGTTTGAGTCCAGTGGCACCTTAGAGACCAAAAAGATTTTCAGAGTATAAGCTTTTGAGAATCACAGCTCCCTTCTTCAGACATGAAGGGAGCTCTGAGTCCTGAAAGCTTACACTCTGAAAATCTTGTTGGTCTCTAACGTGCCATTGGACTCAAATCTTGCTGTTCTACTGTAGACCAACATGGCTACCCACCTAAAACTATCTTCAGGTGGACAGGAGCAGCAGATTATAGTTCATTGTTTGAGTTAGGAACTAATAATAATAACAACAAGGTGTAAAGGTACAATGCAGCTTGATTAGATGGGAAAGGTGTGGCAAAGGAAGATGTCAGGAATGGATGCCAATGAACAATGCAATTGACTAGACAAAGAATTAGCATCTGGAGTGAGAGAAGAATCCTAAATCTCGGTTCAGCCCTGCGGGCACCATTCTTCTAAATTTCTGAATGAACTTGATTTCAGCAATTTCACATTGTTAATCTTTCCTTGAGGTTTCTCTAAACTATCCTCATGGAAGGCACAGAGTAACTTCAAGGGAGATTACAAAATGAGATTGGTGACATGGCGTTAATTCACAAATTCAGAATAATGGAATCCCACTCCCCCTGGGGCTGAGAAGAGATTTAGGATTTTTCTCTCGCTACAGTACAGAGGCTAATTCTTGCTCTATTCACTTGTATTGTGCCTTTACATTTGATGCCCTCCCTTGAAACACCCCACCCACCTTTGGCTGGGATATAAAGGCTCAGTGCTTTCTCTTCCTGCTGATGTCTGAAGAAGGGATCTCTGACTCTTGAAAGCTTACACTCTGAAAATCTTGTCTGAGTTACTGAGCAGTTTAGAGGGAGTCAGGATGCTGAGTATACCCCAAGCATGGGCTTCCACAGACTGCACCCTAGACAGAGGAAGGACAGAGAAGATAACCTTTTGAGTGGAAAACAATTGTTGCATGGATTCATCGAGGGATAGGCAGTCCTGTTAGTTTTACCATACTTGGACCCAGTCCAGCAGAACCTCCTTGCTTGGCTCCTGAAGTATTCAAAGGTCTCTGTTTCGGGGAGGAAGGGGTAAGCAACTACCATTCTGAACCTATAAATATTCTTAGATCAGAGGCAGAGCAGACCTTGTTCTGTGCTTATGGGATGCCTGTTTTGGAAGGTATGGTTCTGTTTGGAAATGAGCTCAGAGTTATGAGATGGTGGGGGAACTCTCGGTTCTAGAATGCCAGAGCTCACCCCTAGGGGCAGTGCTAAGATATTGGGAATGGGAGTGGGGAGGTAAGTAAAGAACTGCCTGGGATCTAAAATCAGGAGTGAAGGTTGTTGCACGTGCCTTTCTACAGCAAAAAGTTTCACAGATCATAGAGATGGACACAGACACAGTAACCTCACGTAGTACTGCACACCTAATAATAGCGACTTGTCGTCATCATTTTTTCTAGCCATGTTTAGCAAAAATGCCAGTACCGACTATTATTGCTCATTATTATTAATGTATGAATATATTCCTGATCTATAGTGCCATCAGTGCATGTGGCAAGTCAGAGAATAACGTCGGCCAAGGTAAGCTCCAGCCGTAAAGATTCTTGCAATCTAACCATCGGAGGTGGAATCGCTCATTGTCTCCAGAAGTGAATAATTAAGTGGTAATCAGAGTCATAACATGAAATGATCGTCAATGTGCAAGAACTCTTGAAAAAGCAGAAGTGCATTATTTATACAACAGATCTTTTTTCAAAATATGTAATCGTAAAAGACTGTATGGCTACATCAAGATCCCTCATCAAGCAGAAGTGGTTTTATTTTTTTTAATCGGTATTTCTTACAACCCGTTATTAAAACCAGACTGACTGCACAATTCTAAGAAAAGTTGCACATTTCTATGCTCATTGACTCCATGGAAAATACCAATGAAAACCAAACCAGAACTAACAATAATACAATTCTTTCTAGCTCCTCACTTTCAAAGGGTACAAAAACAAATGCCCATATTTACCCATCTAGAAGCATTTCAGATTTTCATGAGCATTGAAATATCTGGAAGGAAACATGCAATTACACATCTTTCGAGAAGTTGCTCTACAGTCCTGGAACTGCTAAAGAAAAGCATCTGCTCCTTGATACATATGATTTCACCTCTCTTACCCATTGGGTTGCCGGTTCTCTAACTTTAACCCAAAGAGCTTTAGCATGACTTCCCCAAACGAAACAGCTAAACCTCAAAGTGAGAATCAAGAAGCAAAGGGCTGTTGTCACAGAGCTGTTCCCAGTTTTCTCTTCTCATTATAATTAGAGATGGGCACGAACCACAAGAAAACCGAATCATGAGGTTTGTGGTTCGTTCACGAACCAGGAACCAGGAACTGGCATGAACGGGGGGCAAGTTTACGAACCAGTTCATGGTTCGTGGAGTTTAAATGCCCCTTTCCAGCTGCTTAGCAGCAGCAGGGAAAAAGGGCATTTGACAGTTTAAAGAGCCCTTTCCTGCCTTGCAAGTGGCAGGTCCCTTTAAACTGCCCAAACTCCAGCCGCCAGCCCCAGCACTTACCTTGCCCTGAGGCATCCTCTCTCTCTTCCCGTGATGGGCAGGAAGGCTGTTTCTTGCCTCTTCTGCCACTGTGTGGGCCCGATAATGGCCTTCCCACCCCTTAAATGGCTGCCTGTTTTGTGCGTTTTTTGGGATCGTAATTCAATTTGTGCTGATCTCTAATTCTAATCTTTAGCCTCTTCCTTTTGCAGAACACCCAGTCAGTCACAATAACTTTCTGTGTGGCAGTAGAAAAGAGCAAGAGTTCAGTAGCACCTTTAAGACTAAGAGCCAAGCTAAAAGTGATGAATTACATTTCCCTGGCAAGTGAATAGACTCACTGTGTATTCCTCCTTGTTCACTTGCCCTCCACTTGATCACATAGTGATCAAGTGGAGCGCAAGTGGAGCGCAAGTGAACAGGGAGGAATACATGTGAGGGCCAAGCTACAAGTGACGAATGACACTTGAACGGCAAGTGAATTTCTCCCTGTTCACTTGCCCTCCACTTGCACTCCACTCGCTCCACTTGCTGTTCAAGTGTCATTCATCACTTGTAGCTTGGCCCTGAGTCTGCTCACTTGCCAGGCAAGTGTAATTCATCACTTGTAGCTTGGCTCTAACAAAATTTGTGGTGGGCGATGAGCTTTCGTGACCCACAGCTCACTTCTTCAGATACAGCTAGAATGTAAGTCCGTCTGTCCTTATATCTTGGAGAGTGGAGTGATTTCAGATGCCAAATGACAACAACAAGTGAATGACGATAGTAGGCATGATTGGATAAGGGTGGGGTATGCAGAGGGGCAGTTAGCTTTCAAACAATGCTTAGTTGTTCTGTCTCATAGTGTGGTTTGACCTTCCTTCCTTCCACTGGAAAGGCTGAATTTGAACACCTTCTTTCATTGTCTCTTAAGGGTCAGAGAATCCTCAGCCACTTGCACTTTTCGAGGCCCCATAACCCAGATTAATGTCACCTAATAAACAAAATAAGGCATCGTAAAAAGAAAGCATGGGATCAGTTGCGAAACTTATCCACACACACCCCCAAATTAAAAATTTATGTTCCCCCCCCTTTTGAGGTTCAGCATTTGAGCATGAGGTTCAGGAGGAATGGCCCTTGTGCAACCCCCCTCCAGCCCTTCCTTCTGTGCAATCCCAAGCAGAGTCACACCCTTCTAAATCCGTTTAAGTCAATCAGCTTCCAAAGGTGTAACTCTGCTTAGGACGGCACTGTTTGAAAGGACGATTGCAGTTCACATTGTTGTCTACCAGCAATTTAGCAAAAACTGGAAATGCTGTCAGAGGGGGGCCTCGTAAGGTTTGACAATGGTTTAACCATGGAGTTTTTATAAATCTTACAGCATCCTCACAGATCCCCAAAGTTCTCCTGGGGGTTTCAGGCTATGAATTAGCTGATGAGACTCAAAATGAGGACCATTGATGCTTTTGTTCCTCCTTTCTACTACTACTACTACTAATAACAATAATAACATTCGATTTATATACTGCCCTTCAGGACAACTTAATGCCCACTCAGAGCTGTTTACAAAGTATGCCACTATTATCCCCACAACAAAACACCCTGTGAGGTGGGTGGGGCTGAGAGAGCTCTGAGAGAGCTATGACTGACCCAATGTCACCCAGCTGGCTTCAAGTGGAGGAGTGGGGAATCAAACCCGGTTCTCCAGATTAGAGTCCCGCGCTTTTACACCAAACTGACTCTCTACTAATTTTCTCCCAGCCCACACTAGCATTTTTTGCTACCAGATTCTACCTTTTCTCCATTCCCCTAAGGCTACCAAGTTCCATTGCACTATAAAGTCCTCATTTGTGCCGAGTAAAGCGATAGTTTCGCAGGCTGGCTGTCAGGCTCTCTGCGGCCAGCAAAGGTTTTTATGAAATTAGACATATTTGTCTTGAGGTTTAGTAGAGAGCATGAAATTCAAATCTGGGTGTTTGGCAGCGTGTGGGCCAGTCCTTTAATATTCAATGACATAACTTCATTGTGGTTTTGACAACACTCTCTAGCAGTTTGTGCTTACCACTGGAAATTAAAGTCACAGAAAGAGTTGACAACGGCAGAACCATGAACGCTCCCAAGCTCCTGAGGTGTTTGTTATTCGCGTTTGTTGGAAGTTGTTATCGTGCTTGTAAGACCGTCACATTCTATTTAGAGGCCTGCTAGAAGTCAGTATGATGCAAGGGACTGGTAGAGGGAGGAGTAGACTGCTGTTTTTTTCTCTGACAACATTTCTGTTTCAACAGCCTGTCTACATTTTCAGTTACTTAACACTCAGTTGATTAGATCATGATCCCAAGCTCCTTGGGAGAACTTGGTGTGCAGAACACACAAACGTTTCTTCTTTGCCTCTCCAGTTGGAATAAAGAGGCAGACACGAGGCTTGGGTACTAATGAGCCACTTTTATTTAACAACAACATTAACTGCAAACAGAGCAAGGGCCTAACAAGGGGTACAGGTCAATCCCTGGGGTGCCCCCTGGACCTCCACCTTGACCTGTCTAGGTGAGCCCCACTGCCCTGGGTACGAGCCATCCATGTGCATGGGTGGGACACGGCCTGCTCCAACCACCCCAAGCCATGGAGCCTGAGGGAAGGACTTGTACAGGGGGTCACACCAGGTAGTTTGCCCTCACAACTGGTAGCCGTGAAGCCTACCAGCTTATCCTGACTACAGATGGGCACAAACAGCAATATGAACTAAAAAAAGCCACGAACGGCCCAATCTGCTGTTTGCGAATAAGCTGTTTGTGAGGCCCCATTCTAAATGAACAGGTGGTCATTGCAAGCCTCATTTGTTGCTGTTTGTCAAGCCAGACAATCAATTCCCTTGGCAACTTTGGCAGGGACTGCCTGAACTCTGTCTGAAGTCCTGCTATTGCCCTGGAAACCCAAATCTAAGCCCAATTTAGCTTGATAGGCAGGTCTTCCTTTCCAGTGTGGAGCTCCAAATTTGTTACAAAGGAGCAAAGACCAGGGGGGAGGAGGCCTCCCAGCTCTGGCTTTGGAGAGGGAGAGACAGCTGCTGTTGGCATTTTGATACAGAGAGAGTGCATTGGAGCTTGAATTTTCTTTGTGTGTGGTGGGATAGGGATCTACCCCTTCAAGTTCCAGGGCTGCTGCCAGGCTTTGAGGCCAAGCTGTTATTTATTATTGGTACCTTACCTGCTGCCTGCTCAAGTCAGGTTTCTGGGAGTGGTGCGGTAGGGATCTTGACTTGAATGATGGCTGGAGGAGAGCCTGCTGGCCCCCACGAACAGCCAACCACGAACATGTTCGTGTACAGGGCCATGTTCGTGGTTGTACGTGAGTTCCTGTTCGTGGATGGCAATGAACAACGAACATCATGTTCGGGGTTTTTTTTGTTTGTGCCCATCTCTAATCCTGACAGACCCCAATTTTCCCAACAATGAGGATATGCCAAGGGTGTTCACTGGCCCGCTCACTTTCCTCAAAATCTATCCTGCCAGTGACCTATCTATTTACATCTCCACCTTAAACCAATTACCAAAACCCATGCATGCAGTGCAGGTAGGCAAAGAGAAATGCTCCCTGACAGCCAATTCGGGAAAGGAGGAAAAAATCCCACCTGGACTTGGCAACCAGCCACTAGCTAAACCTGCCCTGTTACAGAGCGGGCGGGTGGGCCGAGCACGATGCAGTAACTGCTGGGTCAGGGGGCAGAGCCACATTTTAAGGCACCAAGCTCTGCCCCCCCCCCATCTGAATACCCAGATGTCTGGGTAAAGACGTTGCTGGGTGGCAAAGGTGGCCCCCAGCCCTAGGAGCCAGTGGGTTTTATATTCATTAATATTTTTCTTAGTGATTTTGGATTTCCATTTTTCGTGGTTAGCAACATACATTCATTTGTAATCCGTACCCACGGTTTGAGGATGCAAGGTATATTATTTATACCATACTTGTAATGCATCGTGCTGATTTATTGACACACAAGTAAAGTTGAAATATGCATATATTTTATGGGACCAACTTGTTGCGAAGAAACAAAAAAAATTGCAAAACTACAGAGTCATGGGTTCAGTTTCCACAAGGGAGAAACAAAATGAGATCTAGTGTGGTAGAGTGGTTTGAAGGATAAAATAGGATCTAGGGAATCCAGGTTCAAATCCCCAGTCAGCGATGAAGATTATTTGGTGTGCCTAGCATACTCACTGTCTCTCAGCTGAACCCACCTCACTTCATGCAGGGAAGCAGGTCAGTTAATATCAGGTTCTCCTTCTCCTCTACCCTCTCTGGATGACAAGCGAGGGTATACAGCCCAAAGCAAAGTGTAGGGATTTGTCTTCTTGTCATATAGGAATTTGACAGCATTCTCTAATCATTCCGGGTGCTGGTGAGTAGCTTGTGGGTGAGATTGTATTCTAGCTCCTCAACAATCTTGCTGAAGGCTGTTGTGGGTTTTCCGGGCTGTATTGCCGTGGTCTTGGCATTGTAGTTCCTGACGTTTCACCAGCAGCTGTGGCTGGCATCTTCAGAGGTGTAGCACCAAAAGACAGAGATCTCTCAGTGTCACTCAGTAACACTACAGCCCAGAAAACCCACAACAGTCATCGTTCTCCGGCCGTGAAAGTCCGGAAAACCCACAACAGCCATCGTTCTCCGGCCATGAAAGTCCGGAAAACCCACAACAGTCATCGTTCTCCGGCCGTGAAAGTCCGGAAAACCCACAACAGCCATCGTTCTCCGGCCGTGAAAGCCTTCGACAATACAATCTTGCTGAAGACTTCCATAAAAGTAGAGGGAGGGAGTGCATGTGGGGAGGGAGTGAAGCTCTTGAGCATTAACTACGAAGTCTCCCATCACTTAGAAACTGGAAGTGTAGCTTGCTATTTGAATCATTAGTGCAAAAGTTCCAATTCATGTAAACATTTGCAAATGTCACTTTTGAAGCAAGTGTCTTGTTGTTATTATCTTTGCTTGGTGGCTACTGAGCCGTTCCTGGATAAATCCCAATTGCAAAGTTTAACCTGTCCTCTTGCCACAGGCTTTCAATGAGCACAGAACTAATGCTACTTTTCACGTTTCAGACTCATTCTTGTGAATATCAAAAAGAACTTCCTGTTCCTCATCAACATGGATGCCTTGTTCTGATGCAGCTCTTCTTGTCACCATCTCCCTGAATCAATTTTGCCCTCACTGCCTTCACTTGCCCTCACCGTGATTTAACCTTATCGGTTATCACAAGATTTTGTTGATGATGCTATACCTAATGTGACAACATCACAGATGCTCATAAACAGAATTGAAAGGGGGGAATCACATTACTTGGCAGTGTAAGCAAATGAGGGTAATGACAGTGAGGGCAAAGAAGAAGGGAAATAGTACTGAAAAGCAGCGGCAGAGAGATAAAATAGTGTCAGCCTTCACAACAGCAATATAAAAGTTTAGCAAGCCATTACAAAATAACATGCATGTGTTACTGCTTGATTTGCAATTTTCCTGTTGGATTTGACTCCTTTTTAGTCAGGCCCCAGTGGTAGCCAACCTCCAGGGGGAGGCTGGAGATCTCCCTGAATTACAACTGATCTCCAGGTGACAAAGATCAATTCATCCGGAGAAAATGGCTGCCTTGGACAGTAGATTCCATGGTATTATAATAACCTGTTGAGCTCCAGCCCCTCCCCAAACCCCACCCTTTCTAAGCTCTACCCTCCCTGGAGATGGCAACCCTGGTGTCATGGCCCAGTCTGAGAGTGAGGTCTCCTCTGGAGGAGAGGAGCCTTGTGTAGCCAGCCAGGACTCCTCAGGAGAAGAGGAGCCCTGTGTAGCCAGCCCTAGCCCTGATTCAGCAGAAGCCAGCAATCAGGAGCAACAGCTGCTGGCTGATCAGAGCTTGCAGCCAGCAGCTGAGGCACCAGCACCCTCTAGCTCCAATACTACAGAGGAAGCTCAGCCAGGGACTTCTACAGGTGCAGCGCAGGCAAGAGCCTTCCCCCCCCAGGTTCACCCACGCCCAAGGAACGCCGCAGGCAGCGCCAGAGACTGGAACTGCAGGAGAGATGGCGCAGTGCTCGCCTCTTGAGCCAACGCCAGCTGCTGGAGAGTGACAATGAGTAGTGGCAGGATAGAGCCCCAGCAGCTGGCTGAAAACCACGCCTGGCTATAAGAGCCAGTTTGGAGGAACTGCTGGGTGTGGAAGCAATGTGTCTTCTGTCTGCAACCACTCTGTGTTTTGTGAACCTTGCCTGTGCCTGCTTTTGGACCTGACACTATTGGTGACTGACCTTGGACTGTTCCTGACCTCGCTCTTGGACTCTGGACTCACTCCTGGCTTTATCTCATGCTTTGACCACCGGTTTGACTTGGCTTTTGCTCTTGGAACTCCCCTTTGACTTTGGCCTTAAGGTTTGGACTTGAACCACCCTGCTTGGGCTGGCCCAGCCCGTGACACCTAGTCCATGCTTTGCCCTGTTCCTTATTTCCAGACTACCCTCCTGACAACTTGCTCTGGAATTCATTGTCCCTTTTTATCCCACTCCTTGAGCTCTGAAGGATTATCTGGAGCTCCCAGGTTCTAATCCAATCTTGGGGCTTAAGTTTCAGAAGGCTTTGAAGTCCGATCCAGACAGTGAGGGCAGGAGAACTGCAAATATCCATGATTTTCAACCACTACCATAAAAAAACCCTCATATCTGCCTAAATTAAGCATCGGGGTTGACAATGCTTTTGTTTAATTGCAGAAGCCGTGGTCACAATTAAGGCAATTGCACAAGGGGGCACGACAGGCTGCTGTTATTCTTGTGAGAAAGATGGCTTTTCTATACGGGAAACCATTTTTGCAAATCATGCACCACAGCAATTCAAAGCCATGAATCTGCTGTTGTAAAAATCCCATCACTGAAAATTGCAGATCAGCTTTTGGCAAAAAAAAAAAAGTCTCTCGGACGTGTGGTGGCAGTGTTCAATAAACTGGAAATATTTGTGACAATAAATGGAATGGGTTTGCACTTTCCCAGATTGGAATGATTCACATAGAGAGCTTTCCCACCATTTTGGTCCTCAAGTGGAGCAGCCATGACACAAAAACGCATTTTTTGAGCACAGTAATGCGCTTGTAGCTCATTCATTTCAAAGGGGCCTGGAGAGGAGAATTTGGCAGCAGGTCAACCCCATTATTACTGTTGATGCAACCCAGAGATTGTAATCACATCTGAGCAAACATCTACTTAGGGTTTTGACTGTGGGGGGGGGGGGGACATTTTCTGCAATGCATAAAAAAAATGCCTATGCTTGATTGGCAATTTTCCAGAGCTCCTTGTGAAAAGGTCTGCTTGTTTGTTTAAATTTTCTTCACTTGTTCTCACCCTCAGTTGCCCTCACTTGACTTTTGTGATATTCCATACTCAAACCTGATTATAAAACATTGTGACATCATCCTCTTTACTGCTGATAGCTGAAGAAGTAGGATTACACTCGTGTCTTAGAGGTGGGCATGGACTGGAAAACGGACCAAAATTTTACACAGATTTGCCCTGTTCAGCATTTGTGAACAGGCGGCCCATGGGACGTTCTTTTTTCACAGACCCAATATACCTTTTGGAGGCATTCTGTCCATCTGGCCATTGGACCATGAATCCAGTCATCCCAGCACCGAGCAATCAATTCCATAGGAAACAAAGGGGAGTCGTCTCTACTGCCTTTGGAACAGATCAATCTTAGCCCTGAAAACTTTGATAGGCAGCTCTGGTTGCCACCGGAGAGCTCTCATTATTGTCTATGTGAGCGTTTAGTATGTAAGACACAGCACTGAGCTGTGATTTCACTTTCCAGGTGGCAGTCACCAAGCAAGGTTTTTTTGCATTGCATTGCTTGTTGCGGGAGGGTTTTTTGCATTGCACATCAACTCTACCTACGTGATGATAGCGCATCTGGTGGAACAAAAACATATTGGAGGACATCATGTCCTCTATGCTCATCATGCATGCAGGAAATGTGCTCAGCATCAGTTATGTGGACTGGCTAGTCCTCTCCCAAATGGTCCATATCCTAAAGCCATTTTGGGACACCATCAACCTCCTCTGCTCTTACAAATCCAGCTTGGGGCAAGCCATCCCCCTGATCTGCAGGCTGGACTGGGTGCTGGCCAAAGCACTGCACCTATTGCAGCAGTCACATGAGGGACTCCAAATAGCCTTCCATGTTCTTCATATGGGGGAGATACTCAGGCACGAAGCTAACTGAGTGCCTTTAGATCAGTCAGTCTCTCTCAGCTTAACCTACCTCACAGGGTTGTTGTGAAGATTACAGGCTGCATCCGAAGAATACTTTCATGGGAGTACCCCATTATAAGTACTAGAGCTTACCCAGGATGGGGGGAACTGGAGAATATTGAGAACAGCTTTCCATTGTAACTTCTGAGCATGTCTAAAAGGCATGACTATATATGCTCATACTTCTTCAAATATCTAGTCTTTGAAAATCAGAAGAAGATTGAGACCTGGAAGAGCAGCCGTGAAGGAACTAGAAAAGATCCTCAAAGATAAAGATGTCTCTCTGGGAACCAAGATCAAGATAATCCAAACTATAGTATTCCCCATTACTATGTATGGATGTGAAAGTCGAATGGTGAAGAAAGCTGATAGGAAGAAAATTGATTCATTTGAAATGTGGTGCTGGAGGAGAGTTTTGTGGATACCATCGACAGCTAAAAAGACCAATAAGTGGGTTCTAGACCAAATCAAGCCTGAATTCTCCCTAGAAGCTAAAATGACAAAACTGAGGCTATCGTACTTTGGCCACATCACGAGAAGACAAGATTCTCTGGAAAAGTCAATAACGCTATGAAAAGTGGAAGGCAGTAGGAAAAGAGGAAGACCTAAAACCAGATGGCTTGATTCAATAAAAGAATCCACATCCTCCAGTTTGCAGGATCCGAGCAAGTCTGTTAATGATAGGATGTTTTGGAGGTCTTTCATTCATAGAGTCGACATAGGTCGGAGGTGACTTGATGGCACATAACACATACAAATGAAATTGATTCAGAGAAGACCCCCTTCTGTGCCTATCTTCCCCGTCCCACCATACTGCACGGCTCCCTTATTTCTCCTGATCACCTGCTGCAGCTGATGTTCACACAGAGAATAGTTCCTTTACACTATCATCAGGTGTGTGTTTTTTTAATCCCACAGACTGATGTGTGTTGAAAGTGGAAGGATTATACAATACATTACTTCAAACACTGGTCATAGCTTCTGGTTAAAATCATACCATTTGCAAGATGCACCTTGATGCTTAATTTATGCAAGGACTAGAAACTCTACAACCAGAAAAACCTTTTCCGCCCCCTTTTATCATACCCACTCCTCTAATGTATTATAAATTATTACCTTCTCAGCCAGCATCCCACAGCCAGTAGTACTCTAAAGTGGGCATTGCTTTCCCTCAAATGGCTCTTTTTTTAAAGAAAAATTCTACTCAAGAAACTGGTGAGGTTGATAATCTGTGTGAAGAAGGTGGATGGATAAAAGAAGAGGTGGAAGCTATACAGGATAGCTGCAAAAATGTAAAGCCTTATAGCCAGATATCTCAGCCCAAACTGACCTTCATTACTGAGCTCATTCACATAATTGTTCTTGACTAAGCTTGCCATTTACCTGCCTGCAGAGGGTAAACCCACACCTCTGTCCCCAGAATAACAACAACAACAACAACACTCAATTGGATGAATGAATTTATTTATTTCGGTTCACGACCAGCTTTAAACAAGTAAAATAAGACATTGCCTTATTTGGTAAGTATTATACAAGTTAAAACTTCAGTTAAAATAGTACAAATATAAATATTATAAAATCTAATTAGCATACATCACATATCTTATAACAGTTATCATAAATATAAATATAGCCCTGCATAAACACTCTAAAATTAGGAAGCAGAGATCTTAAACAGCCACCATATAGTAACCTCCTAAAGTGGTCTGAATTAAAGCCCGGATACGCCTGGTTGGTGTTTGTTGCGTAATTTGATCACCATTGCACAAAATTTAGCTGTTGCCTTAGTAGTGGCTAAAGATTCGTCTTTTAATAGATTATCTAAACATGCACTGTCCGTCACTATGTCAGCACTATTTATAATTGGAAAAATCGTCTAAACTCGAATTTCTTTATAGAGGGGACAGCACAAAAAAACATGTCCCATGGTTTCCACCTCAATTTAGATACCACCCTTCATGACAACTTAATGCCACATTCAAAGCGGTTTACAAAGTGTGTTATTATTATTCAGTCCCCTGCCCTTGAGAAACTGAGAAGAGGCGGGGGGGACAGCCAGAAAGTGGCCTCCTTTAGGGATTCTCTATGAATTTCCTCATGTCTCTGTGATCTTTACCATAGAGATTAGGGGAGATTCCGCAAGCCTCACCAGGAAGTGACATCATATCCTCCCCAAACTCCACCATTCCCAGGGACCACCCTCAAACCCTGCTGGCAACCCTATTCCTGACCTAATTAAAGGATTTCATGTTTTGGCCATTAGCAAAGTTTATCATTTAGCAGTGGAACCATGATTATAGGCAGTTGTGAGCTGGTTCTGCTGGCTGGTGTGTGTGTGTGCAGGATTGAAAATAACAAAGCATACACTTGCTTATATTTAGAAAGGAAATAAGAGTTCTTTATTGTAGGAACTCCATACTCTGATAGGAAAGGAGGAGAGACAAATCCTATCTACTTATCTAGTCTAAGGATGCACATGGATGTCTTGCATCCATGGTTCCAAGATGGAGGGAGGAGAAGGAGAGATGGTGCCTCGAACAAAGCCAAGAAGAGAAGAGTCCCTGATTCCTGACGATTATGATATTAAGACACAACCAATGTGCATGGCATTTGTCAGCTGCGAGAGATACCCATGGAGAATGTTCTCTGACATTCCTCCTGTAGTATCGTCCCTTTTTGGTTGGCAACTATTTGCCCCCATTGGCTCTCTCACACCTGACACGGGCTAGTGATAATTGGTGTGTAATAGAAATATTGTTTTGCTTGGATTTTAAAATATATTTTTAAAGCTTGCAAAGATAATTTAAGTATTCTTGTAATAAGTTATGGCCTTTTACGCAGTTTAGGAAGCTGGCGATCTCTTGCCTGTTAACGCAAGTTTGCTTAAGCAGGTCAGTCTTTAAATATGCTTCTTTGACCTTTCGTCTAATTAATGATTTGTTCCTCTGACAACCACAACTGCGTTCTGTAAGTGGATGTTTGTTTCCCACTGGAACCGAAATTGAGATCTGCTTTCTTGCTTGTGTTGGTGGAAATGAGAGACATTCGTAAGTTGTACAAACGTAATGGATAACCACAAACACAGAGGTCACAGTGTTGGCCTCTTCCATTTGTAACCGTAAGCATTCTGTACTTACTCCAGTTCAGAACAATCATTAAAATGCAGTCGACATTCTCCTCTGTGCCAATGAAAGCTTTATATGAGTCTCTTTCGGACCTTACTCTTGGGGCCGATTATTTTAATCACTGATTCCAAGGACCTTCTGCCTGCAAAGCAGATACTTTACCACTGTGCCACGGACTATCCTCAATGACTCATAGCTGAGGCCTGATCTACGGAATGAGACCACAGAATCTGGAAAAGGAGAACTGGAAGTGGCAAAGTGGGCTACATACCACGTTATACAACAAATGGGAGATGCCATTTCTGAATATTAAAAACTCTGTAAGTTTTAAGAAGTTGCATGCATATGGCAAAAATATACACATAGCCAAGAAAGCTAGCAGAGATGGCCTCTGGTCTGGTGTTGAAGACCCTATGCCAGACTGGTGGCTCTGGAGCCCTTTGAGAGCCAGTTAGGCTCTCAAAGGGCTCTAGAGTGGGAGGACTCTGATCTGGAGAGCCAGGTTTGAATCCCCATTTCTCCACTTGAGGAGGAATGGGGTGAACTTGGGTCAATCACAGCTCTCTCGGAGTCTCTCTCTACACAGAACTTCTGACTCATGAAGAACACATGTCAGGAGAGGCAATGTTAGCCGGGAAGGGTAGTTTAAAAAGACAGAGCCAGGGACTGGGCAAAGGCTTTGCTATACACTGGAGCTGTGTGAAGGGGCTGTGAAATGCAAGAAGGGAAACTTCAGCCCATTATAACCACTCCAGGTCCAAGCCTGGCTCTGGAAGGCAGCTCCAGCCCATTTCCATTCCTCAGAGCCCTCTGATTGTGATCCCACACAGTTTCAGACTGGAGAGGTGAAATTAACAGAACCTTCAGGAGGCAAAGATGAATTTTACATGAGGAGCAATCTTCACCAGCTCTGTCTTTTTAAACTGTGCTTCCCAGATAACAGTGAGTATCCCTACACTTGACAAACATGTGCCAAGGCATCTCATGTAGAATGACTCTCAGCCCTACTCTCCGAATCACAGGGTGATACTGCTTAAGGTTTTGTGGCTGCCCTGGGTACCATGAGACCCAGTTTGGTGTAGTGGTTAAGAGCGCGGGACTCTAATCTGGAGAGCCGGGTTTGATTCCCCACTCCTCCGTCTGAAGCCAGCTGGGTGACCTTGGGTCAGTCACAGCTCTTGCAGAGCTCTCTCAGCCCCACCTACCGCACAGGGTGATTGTTGTTGTGGGGATAATAATGACATACTTTGTAAACTGCTCTGAGTGGATGTTAAGTTATCCTTTAGGGTGGCATATAAACTGGACATTATATTATTAATATTATTATTATGAGTCTAATCCAGATTGAACTGACACAGTGTATGAGAAAGGGTGCACAATTTATTTATTTATTTGACTCATATCCCGCCCTCCCACGAATGGGCTCAGGGCAGCTCACATCATCATTAAAACACAACAAATTAATAGTCAACTTTAAAAACACACTTAAAAACATATTAAAATACTCCAGCACCATTATACATAGGCTAATTTGAATACTAATAAAAGACCTGCATAATGGATTTAATCTTTCATCCTGGTGGTCCACACCATGGTCAGATCATCATCAGCTGAAAAATCAGTGGGATATATTTTTTTTTAATTTTTCATGTATTTATTTCAGATTTGTATTCCGCCCTCTCCGCGAGCGGGCTCAGGGCAGATAACAACATATTAAAAATAAAATTTAAAAAATCATGTACATTAAAAACAACACATTTAAAACAGGATGGTGGACAGCCTGTTTTAATGGATTTAATCTTTTGTCCTGGTGTTCCATGCCATGGTCTGGTCCTCATCAGCTGACCCCACCTACAGACACACCCCTACAAGGTCAGCAATCCAGTTAAGATCCTGTGCCACTGGAGGCTGATGAGATTCCAAGAGATCCACGGAGGGTGGGATTGTTGAGAGTCTAAAAGGCAACTCAGGGCCAAGCTACACATGACGAATGACACTTGAACAGCAAGTGTATTTCTCCCTGTTCACTTGCCCTCCACTCAATCCACTTGCCGTGTCATTCGTCATGTGTAGCTTGGCCCTCAGTTGAAGGCATGGAATGGTTCTGAGATGCCAGGCTATAAGCAGAGTCTCCCACCAGTTTCTTCTCCCACCTTCATCAAGACACTTCCTTCTGTTCTATTACAGCTCCATGTATCATTTCAGTTTGATCTCTCTAGGTGATGCCAACCAAATTTCCCAGTGAGGGTTTCAACTTACAATTCAGGACCATTCTGCTCTTGGTTGGCAAAACCCTGGCCGATTCCACACGGCTTACCTGCAGCCAGGACATTGCAGAACATTGCGGATCATGCCAGAAAAAACGCGATCTTCCACGTTTTTTCCGGCATGATCCACAATGTTCTGCAACGTCCCGGCTTCAGGTAAGCCGTGTGGAATCGGCTCCTGTAAAGATGTTGGTTGGCAAAACCCTGTAAAGATGTCACACTGTCTCCAGTGCTGAAGACGGCCAGTGCTTCTCTGGCTGAGAGTTTCTTTTTTCTTTTCCTAAGCCCCTGAAAGAGGCAGTGATTAAAACATTGATGAAAAAGTCTCTGCTGGAGAAGAAAAGGCTGGCTAATTATAAACCTGTTTCTAATCTTCCCATTTTAGGGAAGATTATTGAACAGACTGTGGAAGAGCACGCTTATCTAGGTGACATATCTGACCTTGACCCTCTTCAGTCTCTCTTCAGACTTGGCTTTAGGACAGAGACTCTGTGAAACCTCTCGTAGATTATCATCATATACAAATGGATAAGGAAGATGCACCCATAGTCTAGCCTTTCTGCTGCCTTTGAATGGGGACATCGGAGCCAAACCACTAAATAGTGAATATTCATTTGAATGGTTGTTGTGGGTTTTCCGGGCTGTATTGCTGTGGTCTTGGCATTGTAGTTCCTGACGTTTTGCCAGCAGCTATGGCTGGCATCTTCAGAGGTGTAGCACCAAAAGACAGAGATCTCTCAGTGTCACAAGACTGTCACGAGATGGTAACACTGAGAGATCTCTGTCTTTTGGTGCTAGTAGTTGGTAGTTGGGATCTCTCTCCTATCAGAGTATGGAGTTACTACAATAAAGAACTTTTATTTCCTTTCTAAATATGTGACACTGTGACACTGAGAGATCTCTGTCTTTTGGTGCTACACCACAGTGACACTGAGAGATCTCTGTCTTTTGGTGCTACACCTCTGAAGATGCCAGCCACAGCTGCTGGAGAAACGTCAGGAACTACAATGCCAAGACCACGGCAATACAGCCCGGAAAACCCACAACAACCATCGTTCTCCGGCCGTGAAAGTCTTCGACAATACATCATTCATTTGAATGTTCTAGCTTGTCCCAAAGGCATGGAAAGATCACCACTCACCTTTGGCTCAATATTGCAGGCCCGTCAAAAGTACTCCAACATTGGAGAGACCTCATCATTACTTGGCTGTGACATCTTGTCCCTTCTGCAGCTTGGTTGTCTACCCAAGAGGAAACTGATGAAAGAACTTGTGAATAAAACTTTTCTTTCTTTGTGTTTATTACCCTGCATTCCATCCTTTCATTTTGGTTGTACAGTTTGCACTCGGAGAACAAATGAAGGCTACAGATGTTTCCTTCCTGCCCTGTTTTCAATCTTGGGGATGTCCTTCCTCGGCAATGTAGAGATAACCACGGAGTCTTCCTGATAGTTTATGTTACTTGACTTGAAAAGAAACACAATCTCAACCTGTCAATCTACTATGTTCCGAACATCTTGAGACATTCACTGGATTGTTTATATATTCTTGTAATCAGGGCTTTTTTTCTGGGAAAAGAGGTGGTGGAACTCAGTGGTGGAACTCAGGACCACACAATGACATCACTTTGGGTCAGCTGGAACAAGGGGGGAGTTTTTAAAGGTTTAAATCGCCCTTGGCGAAAATGGTCACATAGCTGGTGGTCCCGCCCCCTGATCTCCAGACAGAGGGGAGTTTAGATTGCTGTCTGCACCACTGGAGTGGCGCGGAGGTTAATCTAAACTCCCCCCTGTCTGGAGATCAGGGGGCAGGGCCACCAGCTATGTGACCATTTTCAAGATGTGCTAGAATTCCATTCCACCGTGTTCCCACTGAAAAAAAGCCCTGCTTGTAATGATGACCTGGATAGCCCAGGTGAGCCTGATCTCATCAGATCTCAGAAGCTAAGCAAGGTCAGCCTTGATTAGTAATTGAATGGGAGACCTCCAACAAAGACCAGGGCAGCAGAGGCAGGCAATGGCAAACCACCTTTGTTAGTCTTTTGCCATGAAAACCCCACCAGGGGTCAGCATACCGCAACTCCAACTTGAGTGCACTCTCCATCACCAATCCTCTGTACTGTACACAACTGTTGTTTTCTTGCATCATGCCTGCGCGATGGTATAAATGTAGGTGCCGCCTGGTTGTTGGCATGCACCCTGATGAAATAGTGTGTGTATCAGGACTATTTAAGAACTTCTCTTAATAAGCCTTTTCTGCTTCTATGATCGCCAAGTCTGAAGCCTTGATTTATAATTTAGACAAGGAGAGAAGAGGGACATCATGACTGGCTAACAGACATAATAAAAGTTTCCCCAGCGCCAGTGATAACCTGTTCTTATGCAGTCATGAGGGATGCTCACACAGTCTGTAATGGTATATTTAATCTTCGGTTTTTGATGATGGCAGAGTGGGCTCCACCTGCCTCAAAAGCCCATCCCTCCCCAGAACCCTGAAGAGATGTTGTGCTGTAATAGTATTGAACTGGAACCAAGAAGAGGCAGTGGAATCGGCTGCCTAGAGATATGGTGGGTTCCCTCTCATTGGCAGTCTTCAGGGAGCTGCTGGTTGAATGCTTGTCGAGGAGGCTTTAGGCTGTTCCTGAATTTGGTGGTTGGACTAGATGGTCTCTAATGCCTATTCCAATGCTATGATTCTGGGAAAAGGGGTAGCATACATCCATTTGCCCTGACCTGGATAGCCCAGGTGAGACCGATTTCATCAGCTCTTAGAAGCTAAGCAGGGTCAGCCTTGGTTAGTAATTGGATGGGAGACCTCCAACGAAGACCAGGGTTGCAGAGGCAGGCAATGGCAAACCACATCTGTTAGTTTTTTGCCATGAAAACCCCACCAGGGGTCGCCATAAGTCAACTCTGACTTGAGGGCTGTCTCCACCACCAATGGGCCAAAAGCGGTTTGAAATACTTCAAACCATGAATCAGCTATGACTTGAGGGAACTCTCCACCACCACACAAACAAAAGACAATGTACAACTAAAGAATCACTGAGTTAAGAATCAATTCCATACATAGACCAGGGTTGCAGAGGCAGGTGGCAAACCACCTCTGTTAGTCTCTGGGCATGAAAACTCCACTAGGGGTCACCATGAATCAGCTATGACTTGAGGGCACTCTCCAACTCTTCCAACTCTATGATTCTATGAAATTCCTACTTAACCATGAAACTTTGCCCAACACTGATGTATCTCTCTCAACCTAACCTACATGACAGGGCTGTTGTGAAGATAAAATGATAGGAGGAAGAGCAAGATTGGAGTCCAGACTTGACAAAGGGGGCTTTGTTTCTCTAAAGCTCATACCCTGGAAATCTTGTTGGTCTTTAAGGTGCAACTGGGCTTGAGTCTTGCTCTTTTACTGCAGACCAACGTGGTTACCCATCCAAAATGATCATGATGGGAGGTAGAATCGTGTACGCTGTCTTGGGTTTGTTAGAAGAAGCATTGCATTAAAAAAAAAAAAATCTTGATGGATAGAAATACCCCATGCACTGCAAAGGGCAGCCTACCCCACAGACTGATTTACCAAGTGAGCATGAGAATTGCAGACATCATGAAGAAAACCAGAAAGTAAGATTGGGACATGTCTCATAGACCATCACGTCCAACCACCTGCCCAGACGCCGGCGAGCCCCATAAGAATAACACGAGTGTCAGAATGTACCCTTAGAGATCGTGTCGGAGGGGATAATCTGATTCTTGCGCTGCCTCAAGACAGTCGCCTGCTTCATCCTTCCGAAATGGCTGCTGACATGTACGGCAGGGCTTCAAGGCAAAGCGATTATGCTCGTGCCCCATTAGGACGAAAGCGTCAGGCCCATGCGCTGAATCTGTTCTGGCACCACTATTATCCTCACTAATGATGTTTCCATGAAAACATAAAGATCAAGGAAAGAAAAGGGAATAACAACATCTTTCATTGTGTTGCTGTATGTCTGATAAAGTCATTAGGGAAAACAAGAAAATGGCTTTTTGATGCTGATGCGGCATAAACATGTTTTCCGAGGGAAAATGTTTTCACATTATCTTAAGAGATGAAAGAGGGTGGGTGGGGGGAATAAAGTCTCAGAGTGGGGTCTGGCCAAGTCAGAGAAGTTCTCTTTGACATTCACAGCAGCCCAAAAGTATGACTTTTGGCTAGATTTGCCACTGAATTTGGAATGAGTGAAATTTCGCAGTTCTGGCTTAGGCAAAACATCTCAGAAATGTGAAGGAAGCAAAAAGAGTTTTGAACAGAGTTCTGCATATATCTGTGCTTTGCCACTTTTACGGTACAACTAGCAAAAAAGCCCATTGTGGAAAACATACAACAGGCTCTAGAAAACTTATTTAGTTGGGTCCTGCTGCAGAGCCTTGGGAGTGTGGCACCGCTGTGCTGAGCCTCTCTGCCACCTCCATGGCCTACACCAGGCAGCTCCAGAGGCTGGGAGTGTGGCTGAGGGCAGCAAGCCCCCTAGTATGCTCTTGCTCCCTGAAAATGACTGATTTGGCCCCGCTTGGGGTGGAATCAGTCAGCTAGAGAGGCAGGGAGCACTGCGGGGCGGGGAGGGGTGCACCGGCTGCAGAGGTAGGAAGAGCTGCCGGGGGGCAGCAAGTCCCCTGGCATGCTTCTGTGCCCCACAGCCACCCTGATTTGGCCCCAACTGAGACCACAATGGATGCCTGCAAAGGCAGGGAACTCTGCAAGGAAAAAGACCTGACTAGAGGTGTGCAAAAACAAAAAAAAATTGGGTTTCCCGCTTTGGGAAACCCAAAGCAGAAAAAAGGGTCGGAAATAAGGCATTCCAGAAGTGGCAAGCCACTTCGTGAATCCCTTGTTTGACCCGCTTCGGTGTGCTCCGTAAAGATTTGGAGCACACTGACAAACTACTCCCCCTGTTGCTTATTTCACCCGATGGGAGGGGAAGGAGAGAACCTCCCGTTTCCCTCCCATCAGGTGAAATAAGTGGCAGAAGGAGTTCAAACCCCGCTGGCACAGATCAGCTGCTTGGCGGGATTTGCTGCAGGCCCTTTAAACTCCATCTCCCCGCCAAGCAGTTGATGTGCAGTTTAAATGCCCTTTTCCCTGCCACTGCGCAGCAGCACAGAAAGGGGCATTTAAACCCCCATGTCCCAAAGCTTCCCAAAGTGATACGAATCGCTTTGGGAAGCTTAGATCTGGGGTTTCCGAATTGGGCCCAGGATGCTGGGCCCGAACTGGAAATCCTGAATCTTTGCAAATTGGGTTCAATTTGGATGTTTTACCCAAATTAGAAACCTGATTCACACATCCTTAGACCTGACCTCTGTGTCTGGAGGCCAGGTGTCCCAGCCCAGTAAGGGAATGGGCAGTAGACCTGGCCTCCGCAGTAACAGAATCTAGGTCTACTAGCTCCATAAAGGAATGGGAGGTAGAACTGATGTCCAGAAGTAGAGAGACCAGGTCTATTTGGCCAACAGAACCATGGCAGGTACACCTGGCCTCTGTAGGTCCAGTTGCCAGGTCTACAGGCCCAGCCAAAGAAGGGGAGGTAGACCTGGTCTCTAAGGGAATAGAGGCCAGGTCTACCAACCCAGCAAAGAGATGAAACAGAGACCTGACCTCCATTTGCTTGGAGGCCAAATCTGGTGCGTTGAGCAGTGGAGACCACTGTGGGGGGAGGGCAGGCAGCCTGGCACACTCCTGCACCTGGCAGCCACCTGATATGGTCCCAGTGGGGCCGAATTGAGTGTCTAGAGTGGCCAGGAGTGCTGGCAGGGGGGAGGCTGGCTGGTATGCTCCTGCGTCAGCCTCCTTGGCAAGCCCTTTTGCTGAGGATTGACCTCTTATCCCTGCTAGGGGCATGCAAGCACGCCTGTGATCTGGGATAGAGGTGAGTTGTCAGAAACACGGCTTCCCTTTTACAGGTATAGATTCCTGCACTGAAAAACTGATGTCATGGTTCTGACAAAGATCCTTGAGGGCAGGGGTGGACATCTGCTTGTCTGGAGTCAGGAACTCCAAAGCTCCAGTGACCACCCATCTTGTCATAACATAAAGGAAGAAACTGGAGTGTTGTTATTCCCTGACCTATATAGGCCAGAGCTCTTGTGAAAAGTTGTCTAAAATATCCTTAGACCAGAATAAAGGTATCTCATACATCCTGAGAATGGGATTCGATTAAGGCCTTTGTCATCTCCACTTCCATGGTATATCAAAGACTGCAGATAATGGTCATGAGGAGGTCAGCTTGTACTAAGAACATCCTCTTGCCATTCTTGAAACCTCAAGGCAGGTGAAAAGAAGCCTCCCCATGCTAGGTACCCTTTGCATGTGCCTAGAGTAGATTGTGGAAGCCATTCCAGTTTCCACAATCCATGTCGGAGATTTGACAGAACCAAGGGAATCAATTTTGTGCTCAGCAAGAAACTTTTCAGAAGAGGACCAAATGCTTCTATCATCTCTAAGTGGAAGGCTCATTAAACCGGCAGTCCATGGTTATTTTTGAGCACTGAACAAGTATTTCACCAGTATAGTATATATTAGAATAAGGACACATGGGCTTTGCCTGCTGCCTGCACTTGAACAGAGAGGAAGCCAGGGACATAAACCCTGGAGAGAATAATAACTATATGACAATAGCAGGATTTGAGTCCAGTGGCACCTTAGAGACCAACAAGATTTTCCGAATGTGAGGTCTGGAGGGTCAGAGATTTCTTCTTCTCCCTGAAGAAGTAAGATCTGACCCTAGAAAGCTTATAGCCTGAAAATCTTGTTGGTCATTAAGGCGCCACTGGACTCAAATCCTGATGTTCTACTGCAGACCGACATAGCCACCTACCTAATAATATGACAGTAATGATAACAGTGTGCTTATATACTGTCCTTCTAGACAGATTGCGTAAAAATGGAGAACCCAGATCAGATTGGCGAACAAAGTCAGTGTTGTTATTATCCTCATGATACAGTTGGGTTGCTGGGGCTGAGAAGAGTGGCTTACTCAAGGCCACCTGCTGAACTCATGACAGTAGTGGGAGTCGAAGCAGCAGAATGCTGACTCACAACCCAACCACTTAACCACTATGCTACAGCAGATGCCCAAATCCTGATTGTCACGGCAGTAAAAGTCATCTCCAGTATTCTTATGTATTTATTTACATTATTTATAGTCCGCCTTTCTTATCTTGTCAATAAATTTAAGGAACTTCACATTCCAAGCTCCCACTGCAGCCTTAACAGAGAATGTGTTTGGAATCCTAAGCCCCCCCCCAAGCATTTTAGAATCTAGAAGGATCCATCAACCTTTGTGTCAGGTCTTGCCAGGTACTTCCCAAAACACTTCACTGCATTATGGGAGTGAAAGAGTTAAAGGTGGATTTATTAAAGAAGAATACCAGTATCAAGATGCTATGACAGGAGTATTGGCTGAAGTGAGGTAAGGTAGCAAAGCAAGGTTAATTATAGGTCAAAGTCTCCACCCCTCAATGCGAAAGAAAGTCCATTAGGATTTTGGCATGCTGAGCCTGGGAAGAAGGGAGGAGGGAGAGGATGGTCTCTGCTCAGTCTCTTAGGAGTTTGGTGCAGTCTCTGCTGAAACTTCAAGGCCATGTTCTCAGGCCAGCCAGGAAATTGTAACCAAAACACCTGCAACATAAGCAGCTAGCAACCAGTTAACAAAACAGGTTTCCCTCTGCATGTTCTCAGAGGTACACTACTGCAGCAAGAAATTCATAACACATGACAGATATGCTGGAGGCATATCTGACACTTTGTGGGCAAGCCATTTAAACAGGTCTCCTTTTTCGCTGTATTCACTTTTGCCTTTAGTAGATACTGGCCTGATATAAAGATCTTAGCTGATAGAGAGGTTCTTTCAGGAAATGGTTCTTCAGATATCCTGAGCATTTAAGGTTTTAGAGGTTAACAGAGCAATCCTGAACAGATTGCAGATTATAAATCCATTCAAGTCAGTGGGTTTTTAAAAAACCTTAATTTGTTTTAGAATAGCACTGTAACACGACTGCTTCGAAATCAGCACCAAAACAAACTGGAAGCTGGTAAAGATCTTTTAGTATTGCTATAATACTTTCATGTTGATTGGTATCAGTTAATTATGACCTGATCAGCTAAATTTGCAGAAGTTAAAGTTTCCAAATCCTTTCAAAGAGAACAATATGGTAATCTAGCTTGGATGTTAATGGAGCATCAGTAACTGAAGTCATCTCTCTCTAGGTATAAATAGCACAGCAACCGAGCTTTAAGATGCTATGAACTCCATTATCCATCTTGTATTTAAAAGTACTCTCACATGAACACATGAAGCTCTCTTGTACTGAGCCAGATCCTAGAACTATCAAGGTCAGTATTATCTACTCAAACCTACTCTAAACATTACTTCCTTCATGAGTTCTCCAAGGAGCCAACCCAGGTTTGTGCAGACACACAGCAGCTCTGAGGAATGGCTCACTTAAAAAAGGAGAGACCGAATGGGCTCAGAAAGCAGCCACCAGGAAAGGGAGAGCTCTTTCCTTTCTCCAATCATTTTCCCCCATGCAAAAAGAGTGTGTGGGGAGACTTTCCATTTTGTCTGCTCCATGTGGAGGAATTTTGTGCATGTGCAGCAGCAGAAATGGGAAAACTGTCCCTGCCTCACTGTGTTTGCACACAGGAAAAAAAGCTTGGGAGGGAGATAGGAGCTTTTCTTCTCCCTGTGACGGCTTTCCAAGCCCATCTGGGCTCTTCTTTTATAATGCAAGCCATTCCCCAAAGCTGCTGTGTGTTTGCCCAAGTCTGAATTGGCTCCATGGTGAAATCATGAAAGAAGTAACATTTAGAACGATCCTCAGATGGGTTTCAGGCAGAGGTCTCTCATATCACCTACTGCCTGGTCCTTTTAACTGGAGATTCCAAGGTTTGAAGCTGAGATCTGCTGCCTGCCAAACAGATGTTCTACCAATTAGCCACGGCCCTTCCTGTAGGAACCTGTTCATTCAGGAATTGTGTGACTTCATCCAGCACAGGCTGAATATGAATATATAGGAATATTTGTCCATTAGCTCAGAATCTAACAGCAAGTCTTAGAGGGAAACTGCATGGAACACCCACTTGATGAATCGAAAGACTAAGGGAAAGTTCCTTTTTTATTATTTTTGCAGATAGCCCTGTGCAAGTGAACCTGAAAGATCTTCATCAATTTCACCTCCTAGCTAGGGGTGAAACTGACTGGCCTCCTCTTAGCTAGGAGGTGAAATTGACAAAGGTCGATCAATTTCACTTGCATGGGCTCTCTTCAAAAAGAATAAAATGGAACTTCTCCGTGGTACTTTCAAACCAGCAATTCAAGATCCTGCAATGGACTTAACATTTTTTTAAAAAAAAGAGGAAAGAGGAGAGGGGAGGGGAGAAGGAAAGGAGGAGAGAAGGTATGGCTGGATAGACAGTCACAATGAAGTGAGAATCACAATGGGACAGATTTTCTCTCTTTCTCTTGCAAAAATAACAATAATAACATTCGATTTATATGCCTCCCTTCAGGATGACTTAACACCCACTCAGAGTGGTTTATAAAGTATATCATTATTATCCCCACAACAACAATCACCCTGTGAGGGTGATTGATTTTTTTCCTGCCTCCTGTTATGTTCCACCCCTCGTCAGCTCCCAGAGGAAAACCCAAGCTGAGTGCCTTTTTGAAAGAGAGAGATTGCCAGCTGTTCTTTGTAAAACTACTTCTCCCAGGGAATCTTGCGGGACATGACACGTGTTCTTCACATGTCAGGAGTTTCGTGTAGTTTGGCTCTCAGAGTCAGAGATAGAGAAAGGCTTTCCCTTATACCTGCTTCCTCAGGTCCTTTAAACAGAGCTACTGGATATTCAGTCATGCATCTTTTGCATGCAAAATATCAGCACAGACATTGAGCCTCAACTCCTTCCAAATAAGAAGATAGATCCTGAAGCACTAGGAGGGAGCTTCATAATTTAGTTTCATATTTTGGAATCATTGCCAAAGCTGTCCAATGCATGACCAGCCATGAATAAGAGATGGACTTTCCAGTTCATGAAAGAAGTTCTCAGGGTAGAGAAGAAGGTCTGGGGCCTTCACTAGAGCTCCCATCTCAAATGTTCTATGACTTCTGAGAAAAAGAAACCTGGGAGATTAAGCACAATGTTTAAGTGGGAAAGGAAGGATGAACAGAGAGTTTTGACAGTGCTAGAAGTACACAAGCTTTCTGGGGATTCCAAATTGGCCTCATCAACGGTTGTCCTCCACCTGAGTCCTAGCAAGCTGAGTCATTCTCCACGCTGACTGCTTGCACCTGAGCTCCAGCGAAAGTCTGAGTAGGAGTTCCTCCAGAGGCTTTTCTATTTAGGCAATCCACTTGAAGAGGAAGAAAGGAAAGTGAGTCCCCTCCTTTGAGAGCATCTTAACTAGGTCAGACTGACTGAAAGAGTTAGAGGGACTGTATGTCACTGTGGATTCTTTCACAGCAGTTGACTACCTGTGTGCACACATGAGACAAACCACTGACATAACACACTCCTCTGAAGAAATGCTTTGCATTAGAATTCACGAGGCCAAACTAGATATTATGGCATCCACAGGTCATACCTGTGGACACCATAACATCTTGTTTGGCCCACACATGGAAATAAAAGACGTGGCTGCTGTATTTTTAATAGTGGAACTAATTTTGATATAGTCAATCAATTGTTATTTATTTATAGTCCACCTTTCTCACTAAGAAAGAGGATTAAACAGTGTAAGTCAATACAATTAAGAGGATGGGGCATCTAACAAACAAAGCAATACGGTTTGGATTGCAGAAATCGGAAAACAGAGCTAAAGCAAATCTAATACTAAGCTTAAGTATTAAAGTGACACATTAAACAATAAAGAACATACATTTTCAAGAGATACTCATTTCATCCGATGAAGAATCCTAGCGAACTCAAAAGCTTGCTCAATGTTTTGTGATATTTTGTTCGCAGTCAAAGATATTACACGGACATTTGGAGTTTTTCATCAGATGTTTCTTGTGCTGTACAGTTGGTCTCCCCGATTTTTTCCACCTAGAAAGGCACTTATAATGGATTTGTTCCCAGCCAGTCCATCTGCTCCACCCTTTCAACAGCAGCACATGTCCTGGCTTCTTTTAATTTAGAAGGTGTAAACCCTCTCAACTGCTGAACGTACAATGCAAGCAGCCCTTGCCAGTTTGGAGTAGTGGTTAAGAGCGCAGGACTCTAATCTGGAGAGCCGGGTTATATAAATTGAATGTTGTTGTTGTTATTAAATCAAATATTGTTATTATAAATATATAAATCGAATGCTGTTGTTGTTGTTGTTATTGTAAAGCTGACTGGATCCTCTAGGTCAGTTGACCAATTGGCTTGAGTCACGTGACACCCGTCAGTCATAAATAATGCGGCCAGATCAACTGGCTTTGCTGAAAAATGGATCTCCTTCTTTGAACATATAAACAAGAATGACATTCAACCACAAAGCAAATCGTACCAGATGCTTATCTTATAATTCTTACAAAACTTTGTTCAACGAGACATCTATACAGTGATGGAAGTGCGAAATATCCATCTGGAAACACCGTGATAATTTAGCTTTTCATCTTCCTGAAAACTCATCAGATACACCGAAGCTCCATGATTTAAGAGAGTTATCAGCAGCCTCCACAACCCTCGGAACATGATGAACATCAAAAGATCCATATAATGTCACTAACACAATCCGGCCGTTTCCACACACATTGGATAACATACTTTCAATGCACTTTAGCGATCCTTTGGAAGTGGATCTTTTGTTTCACACATGAAAATCCAGTTCCAAATGATCACTAAAGAGCATTGAAAGTGCATTGGCCAATGTGTGTGGAAGCAGCCTTCATGTATTTTGAAACAGCTGGTTTTATTCCTGTAGCTGTAGATGATAAAAGCTGAAAAAATAATAGTTAAAAATAAATAAATAAAGCTGCATCCGCTTAAATCTCTACCTATGTTGGGATCATAGTGTGTGTGCTCTTTGATAATTATGAATGGATCTATCTGTTGGCTCTACCGAACGTGGCAGAGCAAGTGCGGTTCACGACCTATGACACAATTTTAATATCCATATATGTTTCATCAACCGGAGCTTGTTGTCTGGAAATGATCTCAAGATAGCTCTACTGCTCAAGGAAGTTTGGAGAAGAAGATATTCATGCTTCCCTGTTCTGGGAAGGGGTAAGCATGCATGAGCTGAAGGGGTAAGCATGTGTGAAGGAACAGTAGTTTGAGATTAGGAGTGTCTTGAGAAGGGCGAGAAAAAGAAAATCGAGAGCTGGCTGAAGTCTAAGCACCTTGAGATTTAGGGTTTATCACTCAGAAATCTGATGTGACTTGCTGATCTACTGCCCTGGAGACATACCTCTATCTCTACTCATGCTAAAGAAAGCAAATAATTGCTTGATGCTCTTTTTCAGCATTTCTCCAGCTCTGTATTAGATGTCCGCAAGTTTCAAATTCTTGCACGTTTGCTTTTATAGACTCTATTACATTGCTTATTGCCATGTCCTTGAAATTGTCTATACTGACTCACAGTAAGAAAGGTGAACTACATATAACAGACAGACAGACAGACAGACAGACAGACAGACAAGAAAGAAAGAAAGAAAGAAAGAAAGAAAGAAAGAAAGAAAGAAAGAAAGAAAGAAAGAAAGAAAGAAAGAAAGAAAGAAAGAAAGAAAGGCATAAAATGGCTCCAGTGCTCTCTGATCCAAAGGAAACCAGCTCAAGTCGGGCCACCTCTGGGACTTCTCACAGCTAGGGTTGCCATAGAATTATAAACCATAGGGTTGGAAGGTGCCTCTAAGGTCACTTAGTCCAACCGCCTGCACAATTCAAGTTGGGAAATTCCTGGAAATTTGGGAGTGGAACTTGGGGGGGCAGGATTTGAAGGGCTGTAGGGACCTCAGTGGAGTCTAATGCCATAGAGTCTATCTTCCGAAGTAGCCATTTTCTCCAGGAGAACTGATATCTGTCATCAGTTGCAATTCTGAAAGATCTCCAGATCTTACCCAGAGGTTAGCAAACCTACTTAGAGATCAACAGCTTGGGCGGGGGAGGAAGCACGGTTATTCCATCCATTTCAACATAGGCCAGTCCCAATTTATTCTATGGTCTGTTCACCATTTTTTGGGATATAATTGCCACACAAACCATTAACTGATAAATCTGAATGAAGCATTCACACTTTGAAATCATTACAGTCACTGATCAATCATTGCCAAAAATAGAGTTACTATAAATAAAGTCAAAAACATTAATGGATATAGCCTAATATTAGGCATGGCATATGTTTCCAGCTATTCTGATTGTGTAACAGACAAGCCCAGCAGAGCTTATTTCCGTCTTCTAGCTTTGCCAAGGCTAAAAATATTTGTGGAGTCAGAAGAGACTGGCAAGCGGGCACTACGGAGACAGGCACTTGGAAGGATAGACTTGTTGGGGATTCAGTTACTAGAGGAAAAGGAAGCTCTGTCTCCAAGGGTCTGCCATTCCCAATCCCAGCTCCATTAGCAGATCAAACCTAGGGAAATCTAGATGGAATAAGATCCAGGTGATACCCATCTATTTTTGCCCTGAGAAAGCTTCATCTTCTTCCAACAGCAACAGCCTCAAGCTCAACTGTATTTATTTCTTTACTTAATTTATAGTCTGCCTTTCCTACTGAGGATCAAGGTGGATCACCCAATTTTCAAACAATGCTATAAGAACGCTGTGATGCAACAATAAGCAATGCAATAAAACCAGATGGCCAAATGAGAGGATAACGCATAGCTCAAGCAAGCGTGAGCTCATCAGATCTTGAAAGCTAAGTAGGGTTAGCCTTGGTTACTATTTGAATAGGAGACCTCCAAGGAAAGTGAGGGTTGCAGAGGCAGGCAATGGCAAACCACCTCTGTTAGTCTCTTGCTTTGAAAATGCCATCAGGGATTGGCAGAAGTCAGCTATGACTTGATGGTAATTTCTAACACGACCCTGTAATACGGGCAATGCAGAGAAAAGTTGCCCACCCATGCAACTCAGTTTTGGGAACCACAATTTAAGAAGGATATAGACAAGCTGGAACGTGGGGGCGGGTGCTGGGGTTTGGGCAGTTTAAAGGGCCCTGCGGCTTGCAACTGGCAGGTCCCTTTAAACTATCAGCTAGCAGGCAGTGAGGGGGGGATCCCCCCCTGCCTCCTGCCAGCTGATAGTTTAAAGGCCCCTGCCGCTTGCAAGCTGTAGGAAAAGTTTATATGGCCATTTCCCTGTGGAAATGGCCATTTAAACTGCCCATTTACTACCCAAACGAACCAGTAGACCAGTTCGTGGAAGTTCGTGGAACAACTGGTTCACGAACCACAAACCAGCCTGGTTCGTGCCTTTTTTGGGGTCGTAATTCGATTCGTGCCCATCTCTATCCCCAACCCAAATTCCTCCTTTTTTAAAAGATATTACGTGATTTATCAAAACATGAAGTTTGACCATGAGACATAGTGCTGATTTTGCTCACTTCTTTTAGCTTTCTTCAGAACGCCTACGTATCTTTCACCTCTAAACAGGTCTCTAAACTTCCTTTCGTTGTGGCCTTTGGGGAGAAGTGTGTGCTTTTCTTTCAAGTCTGACTATTACAAGATGCAGTCGAAAGCATGGCTTTTTTAACGTTTATTATTTATTGATTGATTGATTTTAAGCCCCGCCTTTCTCCACAATGGGAAACCAAAGCAGCATATATCGTGGTTTTAAGCTCTCTGTCAATCCTAATAAGTCATATGCTTATATTCTTGTGCTCAGAGTTTCCAATACTCTTAGCATTGGTGTACAGACATCAAGTGCCACAAGATTTATGTTCCCACATCTCTCCATGTTCTAAGTCTGTGAGTCTTTCTACATGAGAAATCTGACACATGAAAAACATGTGCCGGGAGATGCAATGTTAGGTGGGAAGGGTAATATAAAAAGATGAGAACCAGCAGCAGGGCAAAGGCTTTGCTATATATTGTAGCTGTGTGAAGGGGCTGTAAAATGACAAAAGAAAACTTCAGCCCATTATAACCTCTGCATGTCCAAGTCGGGCTCTGGAAGTCAGCTCCACCCCATTTTCATCCCCCTCTGCCTTTTAGTTGTGACCCCGCCCCATTTTAGTCTGGAGAGGTGAAATTGACAGAGATTTCAGGGAGGTGAAGATGAAATTAGCAAACCCTCTGAGGAGCGCTCTCCACTGGCTCTGTCTTTTTAAACTATGCTTCCCAGCTAACATTGCATCTCCCTACACTTGACAAACATGTGCCAAGCCATCTCGTGTACAGACACTGTGATTCTAGTCCTACAGTATTGTTTATTGTGTATCTCATGCTGCCTAATTTTTTTTTAAAAAAATATTTTGTAATTCACCTTGAGATTCAGAAAGAAAGGCAGGGTATAACTGGAATATATATGTCATGGGCTAGGCCCACCCAAGCTGGTAGCCCAGGTACTAACATGAAGCCAAGGAGTGTTCAAGAGTCACAAGCTGAGTCCAGTCTGTAGTCAGAGCCCGAGGTAAACACCAGGGGTGTGTCCAAGATGCAAAAAGCCAAGCCAAATCCAGTCCATAGGTCAGAGCACGAGGGTATCAAGGCAAGGTGCAGGCAAAAGTGAGATGCAAGGTACTAGGAAGTGGTTACAGATAATTGACACATTGCTTCCACGCCCGGCAGTTCCTCCAAACTGGCTCTTATAGCCAGGCGTGGTTTTCAGCCAGCTGCTTGGGCTTCATCCTGACGTTACTCATCGTCACTCTCCAGCAGCTGGCGTTGGCTTGAGAGGTGAGCACTGCACCGTCTCTCCTGCAGTTCCAGTCTCTGGCGCTGCCTGCGGCGTTCCTTGGGCGTGGGTGAACCTGGGGGGGTGGAGGCTCTTGGCTGCGCTGCACCTGTAGAAGTCCCTGGCTGAGCTTCCCCTGTGGTGTTGGAGCTAGAGGGTGCTGGTGTCTCAGCTGCTGGCTGCAAGCTCTGATCAGCCAGCAGCTGTTGCTCCTGATCACCGGCTTCTGCTGAATCAGGGCTAGGGCTGGCTACACAGGGCTCCTCTTCTCCTGAGGAGTCCTGGCTGGCTACACGAAGCTCCTCTCCTCCAGAGGAGACCTCACTCTCAGACTGGGCCATGACAATATAAATACATAACTTCATCCTTCTCCACTTCTCTTTGTAGTGTGTAAAGAGGCAACGTTGTATGTGCATCTCTCTCTGCCTTTTCCTTCCCATGTGCGCCCACAATTCTACCACCCTGGCCTGAATCCCTGAATTGTGGTATTCTCTATATTAATGATCGAGTGTGCTTTCTCCAGTAAATTCTATAGTAAAACAACATGTTCGTTTTATGATTAAATCAAAGGGCTTAATTATTTTTTGAAGTGCTCATTGTTTATATTCATTGTTTCAGCTAAGCACCTGTAAGTGCTTATTATGTTCCAGATAGACCGACAGAATATCCATGGATGGATCTATCCCTGCCCATTGTCTTCTGTTCGGGGGACGTGGGGTCCAAGTACGCTGAATGTCTCTTTGAAAAGGAATAATTAGGTGTCCTCGTATCTCAGGCTTCGGAGGCAGCAGCTGAAACAATGTTTAATCAATGACAAAGAAACTGTTAATTTCAGATTAACGGGGTTTTACTATTATTACAGATGAGGTCCCAATTTGGGTTAGTCCTCAGAGTGGAAAACCCAACTTGGAAACGATTGTACCGGTTTAAAGAGAATCAAGCTTAAAACAAAAAAGGGAAGTAAAATGGCACCGATTAATTAAAACTGAAGGGAATGAAAGGTTATTAATCACTCCTGAGTAAGTGAGAACAGAATATAGAAGACTTCAAGGGAAATGACTTCCTAAAATTTTACTTCTTTCTTGTATCAGTAGAAAAGAGCAAGAGTCCCTCAGCACCTTTAAGACTAACAAAATTAGTGGTAGGTATGAGTTTTCGTGAGCCACAGCTCTCTTCTTCAGAAAGCTCATACTCTACCAAAGGGGTCATTTTGTAGAAAAAGAGCTGGAGGAACTCATTAGCACAACTCATTAGCATATGCCACACCCCCTGATATCACCTACCCTGGCTGTTTTGGACCCAATCCTGGCCATTCAGGGCTGACATTGGGCCCAAAATGGCAAAAAGGGCCGAAAATGGCTGAAAAGGGGCCTAAAATTGTCAGGATCGGGCCGCTGCTGAGTGGGAGAGTGATCCACCACCCATCAGAGGCCCAATCCGGGCCGTTTCGGCCCCAAGTCAGGCTGAAATGGGCCCAGAATGGCCAAGAGTCAGGTGAGCAGGGCCACCTGACATGTGACCTCTTTGGGGAACTGCCAGAACTGCATTCTGGAGTGTTCCCTCTCAAAATGAGCCCTGCTCTACCACTAATTTCTTTAATCTTAGAGGTGCTACTGGACTCTTACTCTTTTTCACTGCTACAGACAAACTAACATGGCTACCCATCTTGACCTCTCTTGTACGTTTATCTAATACCTGTCACTCCTTCAGTTCTCTCCCTATCTTCTGATTCCTAAGTCTGAAACAAGTTTCTTCCCCATCTTATCTCTAATTGTTATGAGGAGGGGAATTTCTTTTTTCCAGAATTTACTGTTTTAGATCGAGCCATGGATTCCTCCTATTCTCTTTCCCCTCTTTTTAATGAGGGGTTTCTCTTTCATTTCTCTTTGAAGAGAAATCAATACTCCCTTTTGGAACTTCAGCACAGTTGTTATATCTTATACACCCCAGGGCGGCACTCTAGCAGGAAGATGGGAATGTTTGGAAAGACATTGCCCACCTCTGATCATCTACCGAGTGAAATTCTGGAATTCCTCACCCCCACTTCCTACCCACCTGTCTTCAAATGCCTCTTTGATCAAAACGGAATTTATTGTAAACAGCCTCCAAATTCCTAAAAAGAGGGAAATGAAAGGATTATTGGTTTCAGATATGAAAAAAAATTGTAGTCTTCTCAGTTTTCTTCCCTCTTCTCCATCAGATCTTTGCTTAAGACACACTTATTTTTATCTGTCTGGTCCTGATATTGTCATCGTTTCTGCTGGTACCAGCGATAGCGCAGTAATCCAGCAATAACACTCCTACAACAGGATCGTAGCAAATGATTGAACAGTTCCTTGTTTATTCTTAACTGTGAAGGCCACATCTCATTTCCATGAGTGTGCTCTGCTCTGTGCCACTGTTAGCATTTCCTCTCCTCCATTGCTCTTTCAAGGGAAGGTTTTGAGATCTTGTCCCTCAGTAAACATGGGGATTTTTGTCCATGCATCCCTTTTAGGGTGTGCGGTGTCACTTAACAAAGGAATGTAAGAGCAGCTGGGCTGGATCAGACCAAAGGTCCATCTTGTTCTGCTGTAGCATAGTGGTAAAAGTGGTTGGCTGTGAATCAGCAGTTTGCTGGTTCGAATCCCAATACTGCCATGAGCTCGGAAGATGGCCTTCGGTAAGTAAGCCACTCCTCTCAGCCCAGCTCCCCAGCTGCATTATGGGGATAATAACACATTTTGTTCACCGCTCTGAGTGGGGCACTGATCTGTTTGGAAGTATATAAGCATAGTTGTTATTGTTGCTGTCATTCTTGTAATTGTTGTTGTTTTTGTTGTATTTATTAACCTGTTCCATAGAGTAACTGATCACATGCCTTTAAACATCTACAAGCAGAGCACAGAGTCTGAAATATCCCCTGTTGTTATCCCCAAACACTGGCATTCAGAGAGTTACTGCCTCTGAACATGGAGGTTCTCTTTAGTTCAAATACATAAATTTGACTAATCCTTCTTTAAAGTCAACTGATCTAATGGCTGTCATCACATTCCAGGGCAGTTTATTGCATACGATAAGTACTCTTTAGCTGATTCCGCACACGTTGGATAATGCACTTCCAGTCCGCTTTATAGATCATTTGGAATGGATTTTTTCATTTGCAGAACAAAAAATCCACCTCAAACGATTGATAAAGTGCATTGAAAGTGCATTATCCAATGTGTGCGGCATCAGCCTTTGTGTGAAATACTGCCAACCTAACCATGTTTTCTACTGTTCGTGTTGGTACAGAACATGAACAACATAGCTTATACACCACCGAAATTGAATGTGCTTGCAAAGATTGCATGAATGTGTGTGCATTAACATTGAAGGATGATTGTCATGTTTTGGGTTCATCTAGCCTGAAAAAAGTCTAAATACATATTTAAACGAACGAACAAATGAACAAATGAAGGAACGAAGGAAGGAACGAAGGAAGGAACGAACAAACGAAGGAACGAACAAACGAACCAATGATCTAGATCTTTCCAAGAGTGATCCTATGGTTAGTTATCTTAACAAGGAATCATTTCCCTAATCATTTTACAGCTGTATATACAATTTGATGGAGAATGCAGCAAAAATAGTCCAAAGGAGGCAGAGGAGGACACACACATTTTTCCTGATGGATTGTACCATCAGTCCAGTCTGTAAGTCTCCCCCTGTTGCCAAAGGACATACTCTCTCTTATAGTAGAACCTCTTTAAGATCCACCAAGAAGCTTTCCTGTGCATTTCCCATTAAAATGAAAGGATTCCAGGGGTGAAAGTAACTTAATTTTCTTGCTGGTGCATCTCTATCAGGGGGGTTCAAAGAACGCAATGAAAGATACACAACTTTCAAAGGTACAACACCTTTACAAAGATACAACACACCACATACCTATTGACTTTTGAACTTTTGTCTTCAAAATTACTTGCACACGGTTGCTTATGACTAAGGTCGGAAGATTTACAGATTGAAACAGGAACATCTTGTTATATGTCCTTTGTAGCTCGTCAGTTCTTCATTGTATATGTTTTATTTCAGTAATTTTGTTGTTGTCTGTTTTGGTAGCTTGTTAATTCCTCATTGTATATATCTTATTATAGTATGATGATTTTATAAATTTGTAAATATATCATTGTGCTATTTTGCCTTACAAGCATATTTCTTTCTTTCGTTGGGTATTCAGTACCTTCTTTTTTCCTGTCCATTTGAGGTTCTTACCCCTTTTGTCTGTCTGATAGTTTTATCCTTCAGTTTCTCAAAGGATGCAAGGTGGCATGTATAGGGATCCCTTTCTCAAGTTTATCATCACCACAACCCCTGTGAGGTAGGTCAGAGAGAAAGAAAGGGATGGGTCCAAAATCATCCATGACTGAGTTAAGAGAATTTGAACATGGGTCTTGCAGATCAAAGTGTAACATCATAGCTGTCATCTCACACTGAGACTCAGTTCTGACACAACATAAGATCACAGGGGATGGCAAGTGGTGGGGGGCAAGGCGAGTCTAAGCTGAGAAGAGTGGCTTCCCCAAGGCCATTAATTGTGCTCATGGTAGTAGTGGAATTCGAACCAGCACAGCATTGATTCACAGCCCTAACACTTAACCACTATGCATCAGTAGCTCTTTTCTGCCTTGGCCCTGAGTTGTTCCCCAACACTGCCCTTGCAGATTATCCAGCCACAGAAGGCCGCAGCAGATGCAGTGAAATGACCGCCAGATTTGAATGACCGCCTGCCAGTTGATCCCTGGTTTTAGAAATTGACCTCAGTTAGAATAACCCTGGTTTGTAAGTATGTGCGTTATGCCTGAATTACGCCTAACTCAGCAGGCAAAATCCTAATTGCAAAGCCTCAGTTATCTTGGGGTTTGTTCTTTTCTTCCATCCTTCCCACCCCAGAAGAATCTGCTTTGGGTTGGAAAGGAAGAATGAATTCGATATCTTTCTTACTCTCTTAGCTTGAAACATGCTTTGGAACCTCTTGGAGGTGGCGGTGGGGGGAACTTCCCATATACCATAACTATATTAGCTTGTAAAGTAAACATGGAGAAATGGGCTACTGGTCATAAACAAGCTGTTTGCAATTTGTCATTTGCCGTCTATGCGTTGGATCTTATTCAGAAGTGCTGGATGTGGCGGTTTGTTTTCGTACTGGCACGCTTCGTTGCCAGGGACTCGTTTCATTCCCGAACATAAATAAGCCTAGTAATATACATTGTATGCCATTCTGTTCACTCAATCTTCAGTAATAGAGCTTGAAAAGCATTATGGCTTGCCTATACCTTATGCGCTATATAGCGGAAAGTTAGCTTTCATGCCATTCTATTTGATAGAGAGCAGGCCTAGGAGAACACAAAATAGGGATGCTTACTGTGGGTTGTGAAATTCCTGGAGATTTGGGGGTACAGCTTGGGAAGGTGGGATTTGGGGAGCAGAGGTCCCTCAGTGGGGTATAATGCTGTGGAGTCCACCCTCCCAAACAGCCATTTCCTACAGAAGCTCTCGAGTCTGGAGATCAGTTGTAACTCTAGAAGAGCTCTAGGCTCCACCTGGAAATTGGCAACCCTGACACAAAACCATGAGCCATCTTGCACTGACAGAGCACTGTGTTACATGTGTGTCATGCCACACAATCATGACAAACTTGCTGATTTACACCTGAAGCCAGTCATATAGAGAACGGCATTTTCTGTTGTCCTGGAAGGTCGGACCAGAATCAATGGGTAGAAATTCAATCAAAAGAGTTTTCGACTAAGCATTAGGAAAAACTTCCTGACAGTTTGAGTGGTCGCTCACCTTCCTCAGGAGGTGGTGGGCTCTCCTTCTTTGGAGGTTTTTAAACAAAGGCTACATTATCATCTAACAGCAATGCTGATACTTAGAACCTAGACAGAGCATGAGAGGGAGGGCAAGACGTGTTACATCAGTGCTTAGTTCTCGTGGCCCCTTCTTACATGCCTTTTGGAGATAAGTTGTAATTCCAGGAGAATAACCCTAGTTAAGACATTGACAACCCTTTTTTTCTTGGAGACATGACAACCTCTCAAGAATGGGGTGGCATACATGCCAATGCGGAAATAAACTCCACCATGACTGAAGATGTGGCCAGTTTGATGTAGTGGATAAGAGCAGAAGGACTATAATCTGGAAATCCATGTTTGATTCTCCTCTCCTCCGCTTGAAGACAGCTGGGTGGACTTGGGTCAGCCACAGTTTCTTGGAGCTCTCTCAGCCCCACCCACCTCACAGGGTGTTTGTTGTGGGGATAATAATAACATACTTTGTAAACCACTCTGAGTGGGCATTAAGTTGTCTTGAAGGGCGGTATATAAATTAAATGTTGTTGTGTTATTATGGAGGAACTGTAATGGTATTCTCCTGAAGGAAAATTAAACAGGAGTCCAACGGCACCTGAAAGACCACAAGATGATTTACTCCAGCACTTCAGCTTTCATGAATCAGAATCTACTTCTTCCACTGCATGAAGTTTACATCCATTAGGCAGATACATTTATACTTAAAGCCGCAAACAACATAATGATGTCAGGGGAGAGACGTTACAAGGAGAAACTGGTAGTAATGCTCAATCCAGAAACTGAGAGCTGATTTTTTCTTCTTTTTTTTAACTATGTGCCTTTTAAAATTGGAAGTGGCAATGGACTAGTGGTGGGAGCGGCTTTGAAAAAGCACTGTGAGCATGGGAGAAAGCAGCATACTCATGCAAACAAACACACCAAAATTCCTTTGGACACATACAGACAACCTCGCAGAATAATTGACTCCTTGCCCCCCACTCCCATCACCCACTGCCACTCAGAACTGCAGTGGGAGAGAGGGGAAAAAACTAGTATTATACATGGCATCACGTCACTTTTGATAAAAAAAAATCAGAAGTGACATGAGGTTGCTCTAGACATTGCTGGAAATTCTATAGTAATACCATAGTTAAGCCGTAGAGTTTCCAGCAATTCCTAGAGCTACCTATGTCATTTCCAGTTAGTTTGAGCAGAAGTAATGTTATGCCACAGCCAGCATTGCACCCCTATATCCTGCCCAGAGCTCTTGCATTGGTTGCCAGGCATTACCCTTGCCAGAGACCTGGCCACCCTAGTACCTCCCTTGAGTAGATTTATTCCACCCACATCTGGCAGCTATGATTATTCTGTGAACCTAGGTAGATCATGAGAAGGAAGACAGGACGGGTTACATCAGTGATTAGTTCTCGTGTCCCCTTTTTATATGTCCAGGGTAAGGCCGATCACCACCTTGGGGTCAGATACCATTTTTCCCAGGCCAGTTTGGCTAGGGATCCTGACAGTGTTTTGCCATCTTCTGGCCATGGGGCAGGGGTCACTGGATGTGTGTGTGTGTGGGGGGGTGGTATTTGTGACTTTCCTGCATTGTGCAGGGTGTTGGACTAGATGACCATAGAAGTACCTTCCAATCCTATGATTCTATGATTCTATGATCCTTGAAACTCCACTTTGGTCCTGGGAAGGGTCTTTGGGTGCAGGCAGACAAAGGAGAATAGGTGTCCCTTAGAGCGATAGGAATTTGTTTCAGAACGGAGGCCCCCCACCTTCTTTAGTCCAATGCTGCCTTCATATATTTTGGACCATGCCCCAATATCCCCCAGGAGAGATACAAACCTTCAGGAACGAAGGTTTACGACTCTTACATTTTATGTGCCTTCCCCTTGAGGTTAATATAGGTGCAACAATGCCTCCGAAGTTGTTTTGCAGTGGTATGCAATTAGAGGCCTGGCAGGTATATAATTTAGTGTGGCATTAATTGGCTAGAGATGGAGCATAAACGAGAAATGTGGCGCGTGAGGGTGCAAGTCTTGGCTGGTTTCCTTCAGGAAGGGCACGTTGCTAATACCATCACACCAATTCCCCCATGAAGACCTGTTGGCTCTCATTCATCTGGCTTGCCGTCCCGCTTAAACAAGCTGTTGAGGAGACAGATTTCTTTTAATCTAACAAGAGTAAATCAGCAGAGATCTGGATAAGTAAATGGAGCCGTGCTGATAGAGAGATAAGATATTTTTAAAAAACCCTAACTGATGTGTTAGGGAAAAAATTCTGCCAGAAATACTTTTTTTGGGAAGAATTAACAGAAATGCTGGACTTTGGGTGTATTGTTCTCCCTGTGCAAATAAACTCACTGATTTTATAGAATATGAGATTTAGACTAAGAACACAATGGACCCTACCCAGTTCTCGTCACATATTGTAAGTCACACAAGGCCTTGGTTGAAGATTGCATTCCCTTCTGCATTCAGCCATTTCAACAGGACATAAATGACCGTGAATATGAAAGAATAACTCCAAATCCAGCATCTGAGAAACAAGTCCGGCTTCCTTTCGTGAATTTCCCCATGCTGGCCTGAGAAAAGGATACATATTACGCCCAGGATAAAATTCAGATCACATGATTGGGTAGTGCTGATCTGATATCGAGTGTCAGTTTCACAAGAAGCTTCCTCAAAGTGGAAGGTTGTGCTTTTGGGCAGAATGCCTCGGAAACAGTTGGGTCAGTCACAGCTCTCTCGGGAGCTCTCTCAGCCTCACCCACCTCACAGGGCAATTGCTGGGGGATAATAATGACATACTTTGTAAACCACTCTGAGTCTGGCATTAAGTTGTCCTGAAGGGCAGTATATAAATCAAATGTTGTTGTTGTTGTTGATATTAATATTCAGAGTGATCCCTAATTGGCTAGGATGATAGGTAATATGATAACCATCTTCAAGTACTTGAAGGGCTGTTATATAGACAATGGCGCAGAGTTGTTTTCCATTGCCCCAGAAGGTTGGACCAGAACCAACAGGCTGAAATTCAATCAAAAGAGTTTTTGGCTAAATATTAGGAATAACTAGAGTGGTCCCTCAGTAGAACAGGCTTCCTCGCGAGGTGGCGGGCTCTCCTTCTTTGGAGATTTTTAAGCAGAGGATAGATGGCCATCTGACAGCAATACTGATTCTGTGAACCTAGGCAGATCATGAGAGGGAGGGAAGGAAGGGCTACATCAGTGCTTAGTTCTCGTGGCCCCTTCTTACACACCTAGGGTAATGCTGATTGCCATTTTGGGGTCCGGAAGCAATTTTCCCCTGAGTAGTTAGCCAGGGATCCTGGAGGTGTTTTGCCATCTTCTGGGCATGGAGCAGGGGTCACTGGGGGTGTAGAGAGGAGGTAGTTGTGAATTTCCTGCATTGTGCAGGGGGTTGGACTAGATGACCCTGCAGATCCCTTCCAACCCTATGATTCTATGATTCTGTGATATGTGCAATCACCATGGGAAGCAATGCACATAGAGAATTTCATTGGAGGCCACAGAACCTTAGCAATCTCAGTATGTTTCGACCCGTATATGCTCTCAGCTCAAAATTTCCAAGGTACCTTAGCAAACCCCATAAGCATCAGAGGCTGAGTCTGCACACGTTGGATAATGCACTTTCAATGGACTTTATCAATCATTTGAGATGGACTTTTTGTTCCACACACTAAAAAAATCATTCCAAATGATCTTTAAAGAGGATTGGAAGTGCATTATCCAACGTGTGTGGAATCACTCAGAGACTCATTCAACACCACTGAAGGCATTTCAGGGACTTGCTCATACTCCTATTAATGTAAGAGGGCTTGACGCATCATGCAAGGGGAGGATACACTGCGTGCCTCAAGCAGCCCAGCCTGCAGTAGGTATGAATGGTGTGTGTTGGGAAGGGAGGGGATATTTAACCCCCCTCTGCTTCCACAACATCTAAAAGGGAGGACAATGAGCTTCCAGGCATATGACTGGAGACAGTTATGGCATCTCCTACAGTAGGATCTACCGGACAGGGGGTGGCAGAGTCAATGGATCCTTACATGCATCCTTACAAGAGCACTAGTTTGTTGACCACAGGGGAGGCTGGTGGAGAGTCTCACCCACATTTTTAGTTCCACTGAAACATTCTCTGTCAAGCTGTGTGTGTTACGTCTGGCTTCCAGACACTCCAATTTACAATACCCCTCCCACTCTCTGCCTGGATTATAAGAACTCCTTCCTTTTTCCACTCCTCATATCTAATGAAGGGAGCTCTGAGTCTCAAAAGCTCATCCCCCCAAAATCAAGTTGGTCTTTAAGGTGCTACTGAACCCAAATCTTACTCTTCTACTACAGATCAACATGGCCACCCACCTGAAATTATCCTCAGGGTGAAAGATCTCTTCCGTCCACTAAGCTAAAGCTAGAGAGGGGAGAGTATGTGGAGACATATTCATTGCTATTATTATTGTTGTTATATTATGTCGTATGTTATATATGTTAATATTATTATTATTAATAATGATGATGGTGATGATGATGACGATGATGATGATGATAATAATAAACACATTTAACCTCATCTTTCTGTGCTCACAGAGCCACCAAGGTGGCTAACAAATTTAAACCATAAAAATTAAACATAAAATTAAAATATTATCTTAAAAATCATTAAAACCAACATGTAAATATATCATTAAAACAATTTAAAAACAAAATTTAAGATAAGTACAAACAATAAAAACAACAGTTCAAAACACTGGGAAGGGGGGAGGGATCACTGAGGAAATGCCAAGAGAAACAAAAGAAGTCTTGACTAGAGATGGGCACGATCCAAAAAAATTAATGCTCCAACTGATCGTGGATCGGCGCCAGCGACAATCCCAAATTATCGATCCACACCGAGCATCTCCCGTTTCCGATCCGTGGATCGTGGAGGCAAAAGCGGAGGGGTGTCCCGCTGTTCCCAGTGATACAGAAATGGTGGGTGATGCCGGCAGCATCTGTGTTTGTGTTTGGCCATCTGTGTTTGGCCATCAGAACTGCCTATCAGGGTTTGCAGGGATGAGATTGGAGTGCCCATGGCTACAGAACACCCCCTTCCCCCTCCCTCCCCTGGGTGTCTTCTCCCAGCTTGTGACTGCTTTGCTGCTCCGTGGTTGGAAGGAAGCCCTGCTGATCAAGGAAAGCTGGGCTTCCATTCGGGTTTCCAGGGCGACAGAAGGAGGGCAAACAGAGCTCAGGCATTCCCCTGGCTCCGTTGCCAGGGGAATAGATTGCTGGTGCCTGAGTGTCTGGATCCCCGATCCGAGCCCGGACGCCCCGATCCAGGCCTCTCCCGATGGCTGGATTATTGGCCGTGGACGATCACGATCTGCCAGTTCATGATTGCGTGATCGCCATTATCGTGGGTTTTTTCCGATCGTAATGCGGATCGTGCCCATCTCTAGTCTTGACCCACCGGCCTGGGAGAACATGGTAACAAAAGAGGACAGGTGAATCTCCATGAGGAGAAACTTTGAGAGTTGGAGCCACCACTGGGAAGGTCTTCTCCCAGATTGCCACCCACCTAATCTCGAAAAACAGGGGCATCCAAGATAACAGTGGTCAGGTAAGTTCATAAGGGAGTATGTGGTTCTTCAGATATGCTGGTCCCAAACCATACTGGAATTTAAATGTCCCTGAATTATAACCAGAAACAAATTCAGAGCCAGTGTAGATGAGTCAAGACTGAAGTGAAATATTCTCTGTGACCTACTCCAATCAACATGCTGGCTGTGGGATTCTGCACAAATTGCATTATCTGAACAGTTATCTAGGTCAGGGAGCCATAGCATAAGAAAGGGTCAAAAGAGCAGTAAAAAACCATGAGAAATAGAAGAGGAAGCCTGTAGATAGAAACTTGGAATACTGGTTGGCCTCCTTTTGGCTTGCATACTCTATATAGGCAGAATGTTGCAAGCCCATCCAAGGTTTAGCCCAGCCCAACCTCAACATAGGGCTACATACAGATGGCTATCCATCTTGTGAAGCCTATCTAGGCCTAGCTTAGTTTCAGTATGATGAAATGTTTAGAAAAAAGAAAACCACTTTGGATCCTGAGTAGAGGTGGGCATGAACCGAAATACGAACCAAAGTTCATCACAAACTTGGCCATTATTTGGTTCGCGAACCAGCAGTTCATCAGAGGGCATTTCTGACAAACCCCGACAATTTTTAGGCCAGTTCATTTGGTTCGTTTTTTGGTTTGTCACTGCAGACAGACTGGCACCAATCAATCAGTTTCCTAGGCAATGAGGGGGATGGGCTTCCTGCAGACCTTCTGCTGTCCCAGAAGTGACATATTAATGAACCAAACAAACTGGTTCACGAACCAGGCAATTTCATGCCAGTTCATGGTTCGTGGTTCGTGATGAACCACAAATCACAACAAATCACACATCATTTTCCTTGTTCGTGCCCATCTCTAATCCTGACTTATTTCCAGACAAAGAGCATCAACAATAGTGGACCCAATATATGCATCCAGCCAGACCAATATCAGGTACCTTACAGCAGAAAGACAGGGATAGGGAAAGCAAGGAATGGGAGTAAAAGGTGGACATAGATAGGGTTGAATCTTCCAAAGGCCCACCTCCCAAACCATCTTGAGTTGCTTTTGCCTAGGTCCGAGTTTTACCTGAGGAGAGCCGAAGTAGAATAATTGGCTAAGGGTTTTAGCAAAGGTTCCTGCAATCTTTATGTTGGTCCTCATAAGACATTCTAGCCTGGAAGATGGCTTCTTACCTCGAAACGGCTGACCTGGCCACCTGGATCCATGCTATGGTAACATAAAGACTCGACTATTGTAATGCACTGTACATAGGTCTCCCATCCAAATTAACTAGGAGACCCCAATTGGTACAAAATGCTGTGATGTGACTGCTATCAGAAGTGAGCTGGAGCATGAACATCTCCCCCATTAAGCAGTCACTCCATTGGCTACCTATCAGCTACCTTGTGCTGTTCAAGGTATTAGTATCACATACAAAGCTCTTCACAGCCTTGGTCCAGCATACTTATGGGACCACCTCCCTCCCTATGAGCCAAGCTACAAGTGGTAAATTACACTTGCCTGGCAAGTGAACAGACTCACGTGTATTCCTCCCTGTTCACTTGATCAAGTGGAGAGCAAGTGAATGGCAAGTGAACAGGGAGGAATACACGTGAGGGCCAAGCTACACATGACGAATGACACTTGAACGGCAAGTGGATTGAGTGGAGGGCAAGTGAACAGGGAGAAATACACTTGCCATTCAAGTGTCATTCGTCATGTGTAGCTTGGCCCTGAGTCTGTTCACTTATCAGGCAAGTGTCATTCGTCACTTGTAGCTTGGCTCTATGTTCCTCCAGGGCAGCTTCGCTCATCTGAACAGGGTCTCCTGCAGGTGCCACCCTGCACATGGGCAACATCAACAGCAGTCCTGAGGAGGTCAGGAGAGCCCCTACTCTCCTAGCTTTATGCAAATGATGCAAAACTGAATTAATCAAAAAGGCTTTGGTATTGTAGGGAGGGGCTCTCAGATGCTTCACTAATGAGTTAAGGACCATAGATTTCACCACTATGTTGCCTTATGTACTACTTGTTGTCTTAATTAAGTGCTCCTATGAGCTTTTGTGCTTTATGTGGTCTGATGTCAGCCCTACAATTGCTTATGTTCTGTTTCAGCATTTCGTCAACTCCATATTGGATTCTTACTAATGATACATCTTTGTAAAATTGTGTTTATGGCACTGTTTATGGAAATGTCCTTGAAATTGACTGTTCTAATCTCACATTGTGGACTCCACCTTGACAGGCAGACTATAAATGACACAAATAAATAAATAAATAAAATTTATGTCCAAGAATTTGAAATTTGGATTTAGAGGAGATTCTAGGGGAGATGTGCCAGGAACGTAAAGAAGGAAGAATTGACGGCACTTTCAGTCCGCTTACTTAAAATGGCTGAGGTTCCCCTCTAGCTGTGGTTCTTAAGAAAGCAAGTGAATTTCATATCATTTTATATAATTTCTTATTTCTTTTACCCCAAGGGTGAGTTAGATATTCATGACACTCTGCTTTGCTCCTTTGAAAAGGCTATAGCAATAGTAGAACAGGGGCCTGGATAGACATATGCTATGATCAAGTTCACATATGTGCCACTGTAGGAGTAGAGGTTGGTTGGGGTTGGTTGCGCTCGGCAACATCTCCTAAATCTGCTGTGGTTTGGGCAGTGTGTATGTGGGGGGAAAGCTCACCACTTCCCAGCACAGTTTGAGGCTCATGACCATTTTCAGACGTCTTTAACCTCGCACAAAAATATGCAAAACTCATGGAACGATGGTGTCTTTTTTATTTTTTTATTTTTTTAAATTGATTTCAATAAGAATGCATACATATACACATAGACATCACATCAGGGGATATCAAAAACAACCTGATATGAAATCAAAGACGATAACAACAATGAACTATATATTATACTAATTTTCCATCTCTACAGTTACTTCTTCTTTATGTCTTATTTTCCTTATCCAAAACCTAATTTTCCTGTAAGTCTACCCTGCTTATTTCCTGTAAGTATTCTCTCCTATCTTCATATCCTATACTTAATTTCTTGTTCCATATTTTGATTTGACCCATCTATCAAAGCGTGTCCATCTCTTCCGCAGATCAGTTTGGTGTAGAAGTTAAGAGCGCGGGACTTTAATCTGGAGAGCCGGGTTTGATTCCTCACTCCTCCCCTTGAAGCCAGCTGGGGGACCTTGGGCTAGTCACGGCTCTCTGGAGCTCTCTCAGCCCCACCCACCTCACAGGGTATTTTGTTGTGGGGATAATAATGACATGCTTTGTAAACCACTCTGAGTGGGCGTTAAGTTGTCCTGAAGGACAGTATATAAATCAAATATTATTATGTTATTATCACCCCTACTTTGTTCTTTTATCAGATCTGTTAAGACATCCATTTCTGCTGTTTCTACGATTTTTTCTATCACTTCTCCTTTCGATGGAATCTCTATCTTCTTCCAATACCTTGCATATATTATTCTTGCTACCGTAATTCCATGGAGCATCAAATACCCGTTTTCCTTCTCTACCCTCTCCAACACAATATTCAGTCAGAACAATTCAGGTTTGAAAGGTATGATCATGCCTAATATTTCTTGAAGTAACCCATGTATCATCTTCCAATATTTCACCGCCTTTTCACAAGACCACCACATGTGATAGAATGTACCTAACTTATCTTTACATTTCCAACATTTATTGGATGTATCTGCACACATTTTAGCCAGTTTCTCTGGTGTCACATACCACCTATAATACATTTTATATACATTTTCTTTGAATGGAACTGACTTTGTTATTTTAATATTCATCTTCCATATCTGTGACCATTGTTCTAGAATAGATCTATATCATGCCCCAGATTTTGTGCCCATTTTGTCCTGCAGTCATGTAACGATGGTGTCTTCATGGTGTGACATCACACCACGAAACAGAATCATGATGGGGTGGCGTCAGAAATCACTACAAGAAGATGCTGTCGTTCCATGAGTTTTGCAGGATTTTGCACGAGGGTAAGGATGTGTGAAAATGGCCCATGTGAGGAGGAACCAAGCCAGCAATAACATTGCCTGATTTTGGAGCCAGGGTGGAAATGCCCGAAAAGACTGGTGAACCAAACTGCCTGAAAATTTTAACCCGCAATTCAAATTCGGGGGAATTTTATGGCATGGATCAGTGATAAATAAACCTCATTTGATCCATATTTCTGTGTTTCTTTTCTTTCTTTCAGGGCACAGGACACAGGATTAATATAGCCAGTGTAAAAATATAAAGCCATTTGTTGCCAAAAATCACCAGAAAGTTGGGTGGGGGGGATGTTGTTGCTATATGATTAAATCTGATTGGTTGCATAGTGGTGTGACATCTTTATTCTTGATATAAGATTTACTATGGATACAATATGAGAAGTGAAACAGGAAAAATGGTTGCTGGATCATTAGAAGAAAGGGGGGGAAACAGAGAGGAAGAGGAGCAACAAATAACTGTGAACAGCAACAAACAATAAGACAGCCCCTCCCTCTCCCCCTAACACATACAAAACAAAATCAGTAAAGAGTCCAGTAGCAGTAGTAACCAACTTTATTGTAGCATACGCTTTAGAGAACCATAGCTCTCTTCATCAGATCCATCTGATGAAGAGAGCTGTGGTTCTTGAAAGCTTATCCTACTATATACTTCCCCTAGTGTCTTCCCAATGAAGCACATTTATGCTGGTGTGCCTGCGCGGGCACACCAGCATAAAAGAGCGCCATGGAAGGCCACTTCCAAGGGTGCCGCTAGCAGCAGAGTGCTGGGCAAGCAGGTCCGGCCTGCTGCTGCCGGCTTTGTAGCCCAGTGGGCGGTGGGTGGCAAGCCGGAAGGGTGGCGTGCTGGCAAGCCTCTGGGGAGCTGCAGCAGGGGAGAAGTGCCCGCTGCCCGCCGGCCTCTGACCCCCATCAGAGCTGAGCTGTGCCGCTTTCGGCAGGGACGGGGCAAGGGTAAAGTGCTCGCTGCCGCGTCAGCCCCGCTGGAGCCGGGCATGCCACAGTATTACATCTGGGCCACAAAAATGAGAAGCACAAATACTGGATGGGGGATACACTTCTGGGCAGTAGTATATATGAAAGGGATCTTGGGATAAGAGTGGACTGTAAACTGAATATGAGCAGTCAGTGTGATGTGGTGGCAAAAAAGGCTAATTCAATCCTGGGTTGTATCAAAGAGGCCATAGCATCGAAATCGCAGGAGGTCATAGCCCCTCTCTATACTGCCTTGGTCAGGCCACACCTGGAGTATTGTGTGCAGTTCTGGAGGCCTCACTTCAAAAAGGATGTGGACAAAATCAAGAGGGTGCAGAGGAGAGTGACAAGAATGATCAGGGGTCTGGAGACTGAGCCTTATGAGGAAAGGCTGAGGGCCTTGGGAATGTTTAGTTTGGAGAAGAGGAGGTTGAGGGGGGACATGATTGCTCTCTTTAAATATTTGAAAGGCTGTCATTTGGAGGAGGGCAAGGAGCTGTTCCAGTTGGCAGCAGAGGGTAGGACGCGAAGCAATGGGCTAAAACTACATGCACAAAGGTACCGACTGGATATTAGGAAAAACTTTTTCATGGTCAGAGTAGTTCAAAAGTGGAATCAGCTGCCTAGGGAGGTGGTGAGCTCCCCTTCACTGGCAGTTTTCAAGAAGAGGCTGGATGAATACTTGTCAGAGATGCTTTAGGCTGATCCTGCACTGGGCAGGGGGTTGGACTAGATGGTCTGTATGGCCCCTTCCAACTCTATGATTCTATGATTCTATGATTCTATATCTCTCCCTTTACAAAACAATGTGAATTTAAGGAGGACAGGGTTTGGGAAGGGGAGGGACTTCAGCAGGGTATAATGATATAGAGATCACCCTCCAAAAGAGCCATTTTCTTGAATAGTAAAGAGTCCAGTAGCACCTTAAAGAGTAACCAACTTTATTGCGGCAAAAGTTTTCAAGGACCACAGTTCTCTTCGTCAGATGGTGGTTCTTGAACTGTGGTTCTCGAAAGCTTATGCTACAGTAAAGTTGGTTAATCTTTAAGGTGCTACTGGACTCTTTACTATTTTGCTACTACAGACTAACATGGCTAACTCCTCTGGATCTATTTTCTCCAGAGCAGCTGTTTTCTGTCATTTGTATATCAATCGTAATTCCAGAAGATCTCCACGCTCCACCTGGAGGATGGCAAACATAGGCAGAGCTGCTTGTTCATTACTCAAACTACCCTTAAATATTGCGAGCAGAGTGAGTGGACACACCTCTAGTGTTTTAATAAATAGAACTTGACTGGGAGGAGCGCAAGAGTTCCACAGATCTTAAAGTGTGGTTTCTATTTTTAGACCTCAGAATAATTATGGTAGTATTTTCGGCGGGGGTGGGGGGAGGTCTCAAAATAATTATAGTAGTATTTTTCAGAAGGGGCCCTATCGCTAACTATATTGGGATGCTATACTTGGAGACCTCAGGACAATCACTCCAGTTTTCCAACAACACTTCAAAGGCCAGTGGAGGAGAAATGAGGGGGGGGGGAGGTGATGTCACTTCTGGTGAGATGGAATAACAACCACCACAACAACATTCAGTGCATATACCACCATTCCGGACAACTTAATGCCTACTCAGAGCAGTTTACAAAGTTTGTTATCATAATCCCCACAACAATAATCACCTTGTGAGGTGGGTGGGGCTGAGAGAGCTCTGAGAGAGCTATGACTCACCCAAGGTCACCCAGCTGGCTTCAAGCGGAGGAGCGGGGAATCAAACCCCATCCTCCAGATTAGAGTCCCACACTCTTAACCACTACACCAAACTGGCTCTCACCCACACTACACCACACATAATATTCAATTTATATGCTACCCTTCAGGGCAACTTAACACTCACTCAGAGCAGTTTACAAAATATGTTATTATTATCCCCACAACCAGGGCTTTTTTTCAGCGGGAATGCGGTGGAATGGAGTTCCGGCACCTCTTGAAAATGGTTATATGGCTGGTGGCCCCGCCCCCTGGTCTCCAGACAGAGGGGAGTTTAGATTGCCCTCCGTGCCAGTGGCGCGGAGGGCAATCTAAACTCCCCTCTGTCTGGAGATCAGGGGGCGGGGCCACCAGCCATGTGACCATTTTCACCAAGGGCAATTTAAACGTTAAAAAACTCCCCCCTTTTTCCAGCTGACTCAAAGTGACACCATTGTGAGGACCTGAGTTCCACCACTGAGGGCCAAGCTACACGTGACGAATGACCCTTGAACAGCAAGTGTATTCCTCCCTGTTCACTTGCCCACCACTCAATCCACTTGCCGTTCAAGAGTCATTCGTCACTTGTAGCTTGGCCCTGTGTTCCACCACCTCTTTTCCCAGAAAAAAACCCTGCCAACAACAATCACCCAGTGAGGTGGGTGGGGCTGAGAGAACTCTGGAAGAGCTGTGACTGACCCAAGGTCACCCAGCTGGCTCCAAGTTTTGCCAAGCGATCCCTTTTACCAAGAGAGGTTATTGTTTTGATTTGGCTAATGGATTGTTATATTTGTGTTAAATGATTGTATTATATGTTATCTTCATTGGTAGGTAGTTTATAATAGTTTAATGGATGTTTTAGGTATTTATGATCTGATAGGTAATTTTTAGCTTTGTAAATGGATTAATGACTGTGTTATGTTTGTTTATTCGAATTTATTATATCTGCAGTTTACATGTTTTACACGTTTATATTTAAAGAGAGAAAAACCAGAAATGACAGCATAATGTCATGGTGATGCCCTAGAATGATGCCACTTCTAGTCTTTTGGAAGAAGCGATGTCGCACATCAGCATGACCACCAGTACTCCTGTTCCCACCCAAACCCAATCCCCCGGGGGAGTTGCTGGCTGGCAACCCTAATTTTATGGTTGTATCCTACCATTATGATTGTATCCTACCTTCTCCTGATGCCGGAGGCTGTTCCATTGGTAGAAGAGCCCCCAGCCTGAAGATGTCATAAATGTTAGCTGACTGCCGGATGCAACCCACTATACTAACATCAGTGCTTAGTTCTCGTGGCCTCCTCTTACATGCCCAGGGTAATGCCAATCACCACCTTGGGGTCAGGTAGAAATCTTCCCCAGGCCAGTTTGGCTAGGGATCCTGATGGTGTTTTGCCATCTTCTGGGCATGGAGCAGGGGTCACTGGGTGTGTGTGGGGGGGGGGGAAGGGGAGGTAGTTGTGAATTTCCTACATTGTGCAGGGAGTTGGACTAGATGACCTTGGAGGTCCCTTCCAAACCTATGATTCTATGATTCTACTTTACAGGGAGGGTGAGGCATTGGCATGAATTACTAATTGATAGAAAAGTTTGCAACAATAATTCATTCGATATAGAGAACCAGTGTATTTTCTAGATACCAATACTAGTGGTTTATAACAAAATGTGCTTAAAACAGGGGTGGTAGGTTTGTGTTTCTCAAATAGCACCTGAGGTATTTACTCAAACCAATGATATATTCTAACACAGGAATGGCACTTGCTATTCAGGGAGTAGGTTTACCATATAACCACTGGGGTGAGATATCTCCCACCATCAGCTTCAATTGCCTGTTGGTACTCCGACAGGTGGTGGTAGGAAAAAGATAGCCAATGGCTTGATGGTGTTACATAACTCCCAGGAAAACCTTGTGACAGTATGCCTCTCTGGGAATCACCAGAAATTCTATGGTAAAACCAGTGATTCCTAGAGAGGCATGAACTCACTTTCAATTTTTTCCTGGAAGTAATGTAACATCATCACATGTTGGTGCCCACCAATGTCTCTCAACCCCTCAAGAGTTCTGCCAGTTGCCAGCTGTTGGTTGACAACACTTACTGGGAGCACCAATATCACGTTTTTCTCAGCTAAGGGGGTGGTATTGTAGGAAAGGGGTCCCAGATGTTTTGCTAATGAGTTAGGAACCATAGACTTCACCATTATGTTGCCTTATATATTATCTGTTGCTTTAAATATGTACTCCTATATCCTACCTGTGCTTTATGTTGCTTAATGTAAGTCCTAGAATTGATTATGTTCTGTTTCAGCAATTCTTCAACCCCATATTGGATCCTTGCTAATGCTATGTCTTTGTAAACTTGTATTCATCTACCCTATGACATAGTTTATGGAAATGTCCTTGACACTGTATGGAAATGCCTGCCCTTGTCCTTGCTACCGATTGAGTCTCAGTGAAAAAGGTGGAATATAAATGACATAAATAAATAAATATTTAATATTTATTAAATATTTAATTAAAAATATTTATTTAATAATATTATAAATATTTATTTATTTATTTATTTATTCTACAAATAAGCTAACCACTCTATAATCCAGGGGTGGCCAAACTGCGGCTCGGGAGCCACATGTGGCTCTTCTAGACATATTGTGTGGCTCCCAGAGGTCTCTGAGTATTGCCGTAGCTATACATTTTATTTTAGTTTATTTCCTTCTCTTTCTCCCTTTCCTCCCTCCCTCCCTCCCTCCCTCCCTCCCTCCCCTCCCTTTCTTTCTTTCTTTCTTTCTTTCTTTCTTTCTTTCTTTCTTTCTTTCTTTCTTTCTTTCTTTCTTTCTTTCTTTCTTTCTTTCTTTCTTTCTTTCTTTCTTTCCATGTCTTTCATAGTTTCAATAAAAATGTTGGGGTTGCCAGGTCTGACTCAGAAAATACCTGGGGACTTTGGGGGTGAAGCCGAGCAAGGATGTGATGTCACTTTTGTGATGTCACTTCGAAGTCAAAGGTCAGGTGACGGCTCTCCCTAAGCTCCACCCTTTCCGATGATGTCACTTCCAGCACACTGCCCCCAAACCCCACCCCTTCCTATGATGTCACTTTCAGGACACTCCCCCAAACCCACCTCCTCATCTGAAGTCACTTCAATGCATCATGTCTTGTGGCTCTGAAACATCTGACGTTTATTCTATGTGGCTCTTACATTAAGCAAGTTTGGCCACGCCTGCTATAATCCATTTTGCTTACTTTCAGAACAGTTTGTAAAGAAACAATCTGTGGAGTGGAGCTCTTGGGAAAGGAAGCTACCCTTAAACATAAAGGACTGAAGCTACCCTTAAACACAAAGGACTGGTTCCAGCCTGTCCTAGCCAGCAGACATAAGTGAAAACTAGATTAGATCAAAGTAGACAATCATTCCAGATTGTTTGTACATTTTTATCACTCCTTTCCTCCCAGGAGCTTCAGTGGAGCACATTCCCTGCATTTTTCAGATATTTTAGACTTCCCTCCATCGTCACCGGATTTCTCCAACTGAAAGCAAATTTAGATGCATTTATTTGGAGAAAATATCTCAGGAATGTAAAGGAAGTAGAAAGAAATTTGGTAAAACAAGCGACACACCTCAGAATGGGTAGCCCTATTAGTCTGTCTGTAGGAGTAGATAAGGGCAAGAGTCTAGTAGCATCACAACATTTGTGGTGGGGTATGAGCTTTTGTGAGTCACAGCTCACTTCTTCAGATACCTAAAGTGAGATGCCTGCAGAAGTGAGCTGTGATTCATGAAAGCTCAAACCCTACCACAAATTTTGTTAGTCTTATAGGTGCTACTGAACTCTTGCCCTTTACTGCTACATCAGAATGGTTTCTTGCAAGCCTAGACTCGTCTGGGAGCAGATTTGGACATTTTTTAAAAAAACTTTCTCCTTCCCTGAACAATACTCCTCCTCTGACATTTCCCACTCATGCTTTGGACTGGCTGTGCATGATTTGAAATGAATTCTGTAGAGTATGTTAATTTCTGCAGAACTTCAGCCACCTCATAACTCTTGGAGATTAATAACAATCTCCGAAGTATCTGTCTTCCTGTGATGCTTTCATTTGTGCAGTAATAAAGCTCCCCTTTCCTGCTTAATAAAAACAATGAAGAAACAAATGGATGTGCAAACCGTGGAACTTTTGAGGAATTAATTCCGTGGCACGGAGGAAAGTTTTTTATCATGCTGTAAGCACCCAAAAGGTGAAAATTACTCTTCCCTGGGGCTGCTCGCCCTGAATGTGTTATCTCCAGACTGCACCAAGCTCATGATGAGATGCTCTTAAGAAGCAAAGAGCCCCCGGGGATATCTACAAAGGCCCCTAGCAGCCAGAAGGAGTTTATACATACCAAGAGAAGCAAGCAGGAGTTGGGCAAAGCAATAATTTAGCAGGCATGCTAAGCGAGCTATGGTGCACATTAAACTGTTACAGTTTGCTGAGATTAATTATACACACACACATATATATACAGACATATACACATACCATACCTAAATCTGAGTAGCCACTGATGAAAAGTAGGCACACCAATTAAGAAAAGAAATACAAGGTAACTAAAGTTGCCAGGGGTGGGAAGGCAACATGACATGATTCGATCACGTCAGATCTCAGAAGCTAAGTAGGGTCAGCACTTGGTTAGGAGGCCACCAAGGAAGACTGTTCAGAGGAAGGCAATGGAAAACCACCTCTGCTTCTCATTTGCCTTGAAAACCACTTGTTGGAGTTGCCGTAATTTGGTTGTGACTCGACGGCACACACATATAGACATAGGGTTGCTAGGTGCTCCACCACACCTGTATTGGGTGAACTCTTGGACTTGCCCTCTGTTATCCATGCTCAATGCAGCAGGAGAAAAATTGTGGAAACAGCCTCAGTTACCATGAGACCGGGGAAAATCCTAGAACATTGCAGAAGGGTGATCACTTGGAAGGGACAACACAAAAATGCGTTCCCCTCCCTGGATCCACCACACAACAGGCTGCAGGGTGGCAGGGTGCATATAACATCCAGTATTTGATAGCCAATTTAGAACATTTGACTACAAATATGTTTAGCTTTGAGAGGCATAATAATAATAACTCCGCTTATATACCGCTCTTCTAGACAGATTAGTGCCTCACCCAGAGCGGTGAACAAGTTAGTGTTATTATTATCCCCACAATACAGCTGGGGAGCTGGGGCTGAGAGGAGTGGCTTACCCAAGGCCACCTACTGAGCTCATGGCAGTAGTGGGATTCGAACCAGTAGAGTGCTGATTCACAGCCAAACCACTTAACCACTATGCTATAGCAGCTAAATCATATGATGTCCCAGAAACCCAACTAAAGGATTCCATGTTTGGTCTGTTAGTAGAGTCTATCATTTAATAGAGGAAGTGTGATTATAGGTGGTTGTGAGCTGGTTCTGCTGGCTGGTGTGTGTGCAGGAGAGAAAATAACAAAGCAAACACTTGCTTATACTTAGAAAAGAAATAAAAGTTCTTTATTGTAGGAACTTCAGACTCAGAAAGGAGGAGGGCCAGAGCACGGGGCGAAGGGCAAAAGTAGGTATCTCGCCTCAGGCACCAGAAACCCTGGCACTGGCCCTGAGTATGTAGTATTAATTTGGTCTTGCAAACCACTGTTCCAATATGATGACAGAAAGTGCTGTCAAGTCACAGCTGATATATGTTGACCCCATACAGTTTTCCCAGCAAGAGAGAGACAGAGATGGTTTGCCATTGCCTGCCTCTGCATAGCTACCTTGGTCTTCCTTGGAGGTCTCCCACCCAGGTACCAGCAAGGGCTGACCCTGCTTAGCCTCCAAGATTTGAAGAGATCAGGCAAGCCTGGGCCATGCCAAGATGATGATGGAGAATCTGTTTCCTACATCTTAGAAAGATTTTAGAAAGGAATGCTGGCAGAAACACTACTTTGGAGCCACATCTGGCCCAATGGGTCCCAGCTGGCCATCCTTGGCCTAAGTGACAATATCAACCAAGAAATTTAAATTAGTTCAAACTGTGGTGGCACATTTATTAGCAGAAACAAACCATGATGTTCCTATTAAAATGGTGCTTGAGACTTTTCAGTGGCTGCCTATTCACTTCTAGTTTTAATTCGTTATTAGTGTTAATGTCCATCATGGCCTTCAACCTCCAAATCTACAGGGCCTTCACTTCTAGTATTTTTTTTCTGAGCAGCTCCTAATCACCGCAGTCAAGGGACCCACACACATTCAAGGGGCAAAACTCTTAACTTCTGCTGGCCCTCCTAAGCTTCTGTATCCTTGGGTCAGTCACAGCTTCTCAGAGCTCTCCCAGCCTCACCCACCTCACAGGGTGATGGTTTTGGGGATTATTGATTGATTGGTTGATTGATTGATTCGATTTTTAGCCCTCCCTCCCCACAAGCGGGCTCAGGGCAAGTTACAGCAATATAAATAGGACAAAAATAAAACACTTAAATACATTAAAACCAGAAACAACGATACAAATATATTCAGGATCTCCGATGGCAGCCCCCTCCACTTTTCCCAACCATAATTTAAACAAGGAGGTAGGGGGCACAAGTTGGTATTATCACTGCGACTTCACATGTAAGGGGGGCAGATGGTTGTATAGCCCCTCTTTGTCATGTATGCCAACATACTTGCCATTAATGTGTTATGCATTTTGTGTTGATCATTACTGTTCACCAAATTTGTATTCTGCATACTGTATGTCATCTGAGGGTGTCTTAGGCTGATCCCGCACACGTTGGATAATGCACTTTCAATCCTCTTTAGAGATCATTTGGAACTGAATTTTTCATGTGTGAAACAAAAAATCCACTTCCAAATGATTGCTAAAGTGCATTGAAAGTGCATTATCCAACGTGTGCGGAATCAGCCTTAATTGCTAACGTGAACTACAAGAGAGCCAGTGGGGCCTCTCCGTTATCTGTTGAAAATAAGTACTTTCACTTTTCTAACAAGTGTACTTGGAGGAGAGCTGCCAGCAACAAATGTTGTATCTTTTCCCAGAGCCTGGGATACATTCACTGTGTACACTGTCTAGCCTAAACTAATCAGTTCCCATGTAACTTCTTGGGGGTTTCGCACCAGAATGTCAATGGACCAGAAGGGCGGGGAATTTCCCTATAACTAGTAATGCCTTTGTTTGAATTGTCACTTCTGCCAACTGCTACCTTTATGTGAACACCTTGAACTATGTGGATCTCTAATAAAGTTACTTCAACCAATGCACCCGAGTGCTTGCTGTGAGGGACTTGGAGATCTAACTGCCAAGGACTGACACCCTTGTGGGAAACTGGTAGGGAGGCGTTTCTAGAAATCCTAAGACTGGCTTCAACCATATGCCTGGTGGAACCTCTCTGTCTTACAGGTCTGGTGGGCCCAGGTGTCCCTTGACAGAGGGCCCAACTACAAGTGACGAATGACACAGGTTGGACACTTGTCAGCTTCCCTCAAGTTTTGATGGGAAATGTAGGCAGCTTGGCGGAAAGTTGGACAAGTGACAGTTGAAAAGTCCATTGGACAGCAGTCGGAGAGCCAAGCTGCAAGACCAGGATGCCTACATTTCCCATCAAAACTTGAGGGAAGCTGACAAGTGTCCAACTTGTGTCAGGCATCACTTGTTGTTTGGCTCAGAGAGTTCCACCACGTTGGGGCCAGGACTGAGAAGGTCCTGGCCCTGGTTGAGGCCAGCTGAGCTTCCCTGGGGCCAGGGACCATCAGTAGATGTTTATTTGCTGATCTAAGCACGCTCTGGGGTACATACAAGGAGAGGATAATAATGTCATACTTTGTAAACTGCTCTGAGTGGGCATTTCAGTTGTCCTGAAGAGCAGTATATAAATCACATTTTTGTTGTTGTTGTTATAATCTTTCCTGACATTCTTTACCCTCACAACATCTGTGGTTTCTCCTCATTCCCTGATTCCGCCCCTCCGCCCAGCTCTTAATTGATCTCCCTTTTGCTCCATTTTCTATTCCTAGCTCCCCCTCCTTTCCTCTGGCTGCATTTCCCCCAAATATTCCTTCTTGACCTCTCTGACCTTACTTCCAGGCTTCAAAAAGAAAATGTGGTTGCCATTTTGGATAACCTAGGACTGGGTTTCCTACAACATTGTTGATATTGTCCATTGTTTCCTAAGCAATCCAGAATGGCTATTGAGATCTTGTGGGCTAATACCAAAAGATCGCAGCATTTTAATCCTTTTATTTGTTTTTTTGAATAATAACAAAATTTTATCCTCTTTCAAAATATGAGAGGTTTTCACAAAACTGGGGGGTGCCCCTATTTTGTAGATTGTACTACCCATACATGGCTTCATTGTGCAAATATTTTGATCTGCTCTCTGGGGTCAAGTACAATCCAAATTAGATCTATGATCAAGTTGTTTTCCTGGCCCTGAGCCTCGGTTTTTGCAGAAAAATCAATCAACTTGTTCAGATTTTGTGCAGTGCCATTAATGTTGCAATTTCTTCAATGTTTTCAGTTGCTTATTTCCATTAAATGCCCTAGATGGTATTTGCACAAAGTTTACTTTAATAAACTTGTTTGGGATGGGAATTAAGACATCATGATGTGGTATTTCTTGCCCTACCTAGCAGTTGGGTTTCTAAAGATGATCTGGTAAGATGCTAGTCTATCTCAAGGTAGTTATCGTATTGGGCACCACTGGCTCCATTTTGTTCCATTCATTGTTTATCATCTACATTAAATTGCTAAGAAGGTCTTCCATGGATCTGGAGCCATCGGTATGCCTGTGACATCCCAGTGCCCTTCTTGTTTTCATCTTGACACAGGTATATCACTGGATGTTCTAAACAGGTGGATGCTTGGAATCAGTAACTGGCTGAATGGGAAATCATAAATAAAGTGAAGGTCTACCCAGATAAGATAAAGATTCTGTTGGCAAAGTAAAGGTGCATTGGGGAGCTTTGAGTCCCATTTTGGGTGGGCCGGACTTCTTTAAAGGATCAGGTGTGCAACTTGGGATAATATTAGAGTCAGGGTTGCCAGCTGCAGGTTGGGAAATTCCTGGAAATCTGGAGATGGTGAAATTTAGGAAAGGTAGGGATCTCAGCAGGGTACCTGGTATGGGGGGCTCACCTTCCTCGTTGGCCTGTGCATTGATCTTGGCCTTGGGATGTTCCTTAGAAATGGGGGAAAGGGTTTACAGCACCCACTCATCCTCTATCCCCTGCTTTGGCCATCTGTCAACTCCCCGCTTGCTCACCTGCTTGCTTGTGCTCTCTCTTGCTTTCAAACTCCCAGCTCTATCCTCCACCCTGGCTCCCCTGCTGGGCTCGACTTTATAGGGCCACCCTGGGGAGGATTTCCTGACCCTCCCCCAAGGCTTTGTCCCATCTCCAGAGACCCCTTTCCTGCTCCAGGGTGATTGTCAGTGCATGGCTGGGGCCTCCCTAGGGACCTCCCTGCCCCTGGCTCCTCCCTAGTTCATTAGGGACAGTCTGTAGGGTTGGGTTGGCCAACCTCCACCAGCTGGCATGGCCTAGCCTCTGTATCAGCATCTTTCCCTACTGCCTCTTTCTGGCAGCTTGCTCCCAACATGTCCTGGAGCCGTGGAGGCACCTGCTGCCTGCACCCATCACATCTGCTCCTGTTGCTTCCCTGAGAACCATTGCTCCTTCTGTCGCCACTGTCCCCGAGGCTCTGGTTTCTGTGCCAACATCCCTTATGGCTCCGATGGGGGTCTTCTCCAGGGCAGCCTCTGTTTGCAAAGATAAGTCTGGGAGGGGAGCAGGGCCATCATCTCCAGACAATGCCATACTGTCTACCTTCCAAAACAGCCATGTTCTCTCAGGGCCTATTTGTGGCCCAAATTGGCCCACTGTGACACACAGGAGTGTGCCATGCCACCCGGGAGCATGCCACGGTAGGTATGTTCCCTTGCTTTCCCCCCTACCAGCCAGGTAAGTAAGGGCAGGGCGTGGAGGGTGGGAGTGGGAGATCCTCTATCCCCCAGTGGGGGACTGGCAGTCTTACCACACATGCACCTTTCTCACAAGCAGAATTAATTAATAATGCAAAGACTCTCTCCCCTTGCTATCCGATAGATGGATTTCATTCAGGTAAGCAAGATTCTGCCTTGCACGCCCAGTGCCTGCCTGTCTGCTGCTGCCTGCACTGTGAGGTGAGAACTGAAAAGAAACACACAAACTTTACGGGTGGGAAGGTGTCGTTACAATTTGGTTCTCAGTATTTGGTTCACCATTCTGGAAGCAACTTCAAAGAAACGAAACAACGATTTTGGGTTTATTTCTCGCTTTGTCGTTTCATTTTGTGCACTCGTACGGACAATCTCTTAACAGAGCTTAAAGGACTTCACTGTCTCACAGTGCAATTCAGTTTTCGGTTTCTGACCGTTTATGTTTTAACCTGTTCTGTGGCCAGTTTACATCTTGGTTATGCCCATATCCTATGATAATCTCGTGAGGCTTTCTTCCAGTTGCTCTGGACCTTGGAATTGTGTGGGAGGAGGAGCATTTCAGGAGACAGAACCTAGGAATGCTGTCCCTTGACACAGCTGTTATGGGATCAACATGACTTTTAAAAACAGCTTCCCAAGCCTGTTATTTATACTTATTAAAATGCTTGTATCCTGCATGTCTCACCATCAGCAGCAGTTACAAAACCCAGCATACACCAGCCCTATACTTTTGGCTTTTGCTCTGGAAGCATTTATGTGCTAGTGGTTGCTAGTGGCTGCTCTTCTCATAGAAACATAGAATTACAGGTCTGGAAGGTACCTCTAGGGTCATCTAGTCCAACCCCCTGTAAAATGCAGGAAATTCCCAAATATCCCCCCACACAGTGACCCTTACTCCATACCCAGAAGATGGCAAAACTCCATCAGGATTCCTAAAGTGGCCTGGGGAAAATTGCTACCTGACACCAAAGTTGTGATCAGCCTTATCCTGAGCATGTAAGAAGGGGCCATGAGAACTAAGCATTGATGTAACCCTTCCTGCCCTCCCTCTCATGATCTGCTTAGGTTTACAGACTCTAGTAAATATGGAAAGTCACGAAAGCCAGTAACAAAAGCAACGAAACGTGATAAGTCTTTATTTCGTTAGCACATCACGTTTCGTTGCTTTCATTACTAGGTTTACAGACAGCATTGCTGTTAGATGGCCATCTAACCGCTGCTTAAAAACCTTCAAAGAAGGGGGTTTTCTGGTCTTTTAATGCTTTATTTCTGGTGTTAAAGAAATACTAGTCTTTGTGAAGATCGTTTTTGATGAGCAGCTGTCTGGGGGGGGCCAGATTCAACCATGGAAAAAAGGTGAACACGTAGATGTTTCCAAGAACTAGTCAGTCCGTCTGTCGTTTCCTTGGCCATCCCAATTAGAATCCCCACCGTTCATCTATTCCTGATCATTTGCAAAGGGTGTATTCTGCCTCATTTCCATTTTTTGTACGGCTAATGAAGTCCCTGTTTGGGCTGCCAGGGCATGTGTGTTAATGTTATGGCAATTTAGAGCACCGTGTGTCGTAGACAGAAGTCCCAGTTTCACAAGCCCTTTCCAGAACGGCCCCTCTGCTTCACTAATCAACAAGCGATCACGGCTACAGCAGGATTCCAGTCTTACGTTCCTGGCTTCTGCTCCCTTCGTCAGCCCTGGTTCCAACCTTCACTTAATAAAAATGTGTTCTAGCCACAGGCTGTGAGTACTTCAGAGACATCCTGACTAGCAGAGTCAGGGACCTTTGTAATGTAATAAAAAAGGGAGAGAGAGCGAGAAAAGAAATATTGTGATAAATTGCTCGCCCTGTGATCTTTTCCTGCCTTTCTACAATTATATATATTTATATATATATTTCCCTCGATGAAAATGAGAAGCCTATTTCATTAAATCACTGGTTCCTTAATCAAGAAGCCTTTAAAAACATTCTTAAATAAAATACTACTTAAAATGGGTGCTTTTTATACCAAGTAGGAGAGAGATAGCGCTGGAATATACAGTATATCAGCCTGGATTAGCTTTTCGTGCCACAAGATGTAAACAAATCTATTTAATTAGAACACCTTGTTCGTGTCGCATCCCGAGTTATTTTTCATTAGGAGGGGGAAAATGCTTATTGGGAAATTTCAGACAGCATTACACAAACTATCTAACACTTGGGCTAGGTTTTAATTGTTTGCATTTCTGCCTGTTTATTATTATGGATGACCTTTGCCTTGCGATGATGGGTGTGTGGGTGTGAAATGATTGTGCAGTAAAGTCGCTTTCATCATTGCCCTCTTTCACGGTGCAAGAAATCAGGAACTCCTAATGACAATGATGGCTAGTAATTGCAGGGCAGAAAATGGATAGTACCTTTTCATCCGTCGCATAAATGCCTTCCAGGCTTCATCACCACTAGATCTGTAGATTCCCTGGCCTGCATAGCCCAGGCTAGCCTGATCTGGTCAGATCTCAGATGTTAAGCAGGGTCAATCCTGGTTACTACTTGGATGAGAGAACAGCAAGGAAGTCTGCTATGCACAGGCAGGCAATGGCAAACCACATATGAACTAGGGTTGCAAGCTCCAGTTTGGGAAATTCCAGGAGATTTGAGGGGGTGTAGCCTGAAGAGGGGCTTCAGTTGAGTATAATGCCATGGAGTCCACCCTCCAAAGAAGAGGTGGACACAGATTGGAAAAAAACCACAGACCGTTGGCCCGTGCTCTGTTGGGTTTCATGGACCATGGGCCATGATCTTTTCATGGACCCGCCATGTTCATGGACTGGTTCATCAGTCTGTGGTCTGTCACTTCCAGGGGCCCCGGGAGTGCCCCTATTACACTAAGGGATGCCAAACTCACAGCAAGACTTCAACAGGCTGTTCTCCAGCCAACCTCCAAGTTTGGCCAAGATTGCATTTCGGAGGTCTGAGTTACAGACCTTAAAAATGCCCCCCCCCCCACAAAACTTCGAGTAGATACTAGGAGTCTCAAATGCTAATTAATTTGAATTGGCTTGCAGCACCAAAAAGTAAAATCAAACAGAAAAGGGTGGGGGAAGGAACCCCTCACTCACCACACAGACACTTTCCCAGCCTTTGCCTAGGGAATTAATTCTTGCTCCTTGCTTGCATAGAGAAGAATGGGAGCTCTCAGGTTGGCAGGTGGAGCTGCCTATCAAGTTTTTAAGGGCTAGGATTGGTGTGTTCCCAGGGCTGAAGAATATCCATCCCCTCCGTTGCCTAGGGAATTAATTCTTGCTCCTTGCTTACATAGAGAAGAATGGGAGCTCTCTGGTTGGCAGCAAGAGTTGCCTATCAAGGTTTTGAGGGCTAGGATTGGTGTGTTCCAAGGGCTGCAGAAGGTTTTTGGACATCCCCTTCATTGCCCAAGGAACTGATAGATAGGCACCAGGATGTCTGGACTCACAGACCATGGACTGGCCCAAATGGATCAAAGTTTGTGAAAAACATGGTCCCACAAACTGTGTGCTTGCGAACCATGAACTGGGCTGGATTGTGGCAAATTTAGGTCCGTTTTCCGGTTCGTGCCCACCTCTACTCCAAAGCAGACATTTTTTTCTTATCTCTGAGGCCTGGAGATCAGTTGTAATTCCAGATCTCCAGCCCTGGTCTGGAGGCTGGCAACCCTACTCTGAACATCTCTTGCCTTGAAAACCCTACAGGGTTGCCACAAGACAGCTATGACAACTTCAAAAAAAATATGTAGATGACCACTTGACTTGGTGATGTTGTAAAGGAATTAGAAAAAAAAATCATAGGGGACAGTGTCATGAATGTGATGATGACATCACTTCCAGGAAAAACGAGAAGTGGTGGTGGAAGCTCTAGAAAACATTGGAAATTCTATGGTAAAGTTTCTGAAGATTCCTAGAGCTATTGTCATCTCTTCTGGGTTATCTCTGGAAGTGACATCATCATGTTTCAGAAGCCAGAAGTTTTTTTTTATCAAGGGACTCAGCAGCCATATAAAATGCAGCTATTACTAAATTGTGACAGTCTGATAATACCTAATACAAAAAAACCCCCAAACCACCTGATGAAGTGCCAGTGATTCTTATTGTTTAGAGCTTTGGACTGGGGACACTCTGGTTTATATCTACACTCAATATCAGCAGCAGCAGCAGCAACAACATTCGATTTATATACCGCCCTTCATGATGACTTAACACCCACTCAGAGTGGTTTACAAAGTATGCTATTATTATCCCCACAACAAAACACCCTGTGAGATGGGTGGGGTGAGAGAGCTCTGAGAGAGCTGTGACTGAGCCAAGGTCACCCAGCTGGCTTCAAGTGGAGGAGTGGGGAATCAAACCCAGTTCTCCAGATTAGAGTCCTGCTGCTCTTAACCACTACACCAAACTGGCTCTCTACCATGAAGCGTGCTTGTTAATCTTGGACAAGTCCCTTTCTCCCAACCTAACCTACCTCACTGGGTCGTTGTGAGGATAAAATTGAGAACAGAAGTGCTTGCTTGCCACTATGAGCTTCTGGGTGGGAGTGATAAAAATATGGGGGGAAATAGATAAAGATGTCATTCAAATACAATTATTTATACATACACCATTGAAAATGGGCTTCAAACAATTCCTCCATCAGTTAATGATAGCGCTATCATTCTGAAAATCCTTGCTCACAGAGTGTGTTATAATAAGAACTTAGGAAGATTCTCCAGGTTCCACAAAGGACTGGTCCTAGATGCTTCTGAAGGAACTCAATGAGTTGTATTTACGTATATACAACCGAGGCCAAGAAGTTCTATCTCAACAACTCCAGCAGCCATCCTAACAATAACAACCACAGCTTCCTCTTCCCAGACACCAGCAGATGCTTTTCCTCCTTCCAACATTAAGTTTCCCTTAACCATAGCAGGAAGGGCTGTTTGACTCTCAAAAAGCTCACACCCTGGAAATCGGGTTGGTCTTTAAGGAGCTACTGGATTCAAATCATGCTCTTCTACTACAGACCAACACGATTACCAAACTGAAACTTCTTCAGATACTTCTTCATAATGCTCTGACTCTCAAAAGCTCATACCCTGAGGGACTGCCTCTCCCCATATAAACCTTGGAGGGCTCTTAGATCTGCAGGTAAACACCTACTGGGGGACCCTGGCCACAGGGAGGCTCAGCTGGCCTCGACCAGGGCCAGTGCACTTTTTGTCCTGGCCCCAACCTGGTGGAACTCTCTGTCGGAAGACACTCGGGCCCGCCAAGATCTTGTATCTTTTTGGCGGGCCTGTAGGACAGAGATGTTCCACCAGGCATATGGCTGAGGCCAGCACTGGCTCCATCTAATTAGCCTCCCTGCCGGTTTCCTGTCAGTGGGGGGGGGGAGCATATGGTCCATCCGCCTCCCCATGCTTGAGGAGTTAGAGGTTCACCAACCCACACCTCCACCCTTTTCTTCCCTTGTGTATGGTGGGCAGGGGAAGGGGGAAGGGTACACCACCTGGAATGTGGATATCCATGTTTGCACTGAGATGCTATTTTATTGGTTTTACCTATTGTACCTTATTTATGATTGTAACCCGCCCTGAGCCTGCTTGCGGGGAGGGCGGCCTAAAAATCGAATCAATCAATCAATCTGTAAGGTGCTACTGGACCCAAATCTTGCTTTTTTACTACATACCAACATGGCTACCCACCTGAAACTGTATCATCCTTGGTAGCTCTTTACCACACAGAAAAACATGAAAATGCACACGTTTTTGAAGAGGCAATATTGATTTTTATTTTTAAAAGGGGTATATTTTAAAAATAAATGAAAAGAGTTCTGATCAACCAGAGTGTATTCTTGATGAGTTTGTCCCAATCTATGCTCCACCACCTCGACAGGGCCTTAGGTGAAATGTGAGGCCGAAGTGGAAATCCCTGCGCAATTCTATTCAAAAGAACTTCAGAGAAGAAGATGAATAAAACTTCGTGGGGAAGAAGGAGGTGAACATCTCCTAATTGTGTGTTGTGCTTTTATTTTGTTTTGCTTGTTAAAGAGGTGTACAAACAGAACATAGGAGCCAGCCTACAAGAAAAATGTTTCCGTCAACTCTTCCTTAATTCTTTGTGGCACAACGGGTCTATTTTATCTAATGGAATATGACTTTCATACACCAACTGGAAATTTAACCTTGGCCACAAGTTATGATGTACATTACAATACACTTTTATTATGTTACTCTGTATTGTTGCTGTAACTTTAATCTATTGCTAAACCCCTAACAGTATGTCTGTGTCGGTGAAACCCATCTGTCAAAGCCTCTGTGGAGACATTAGTATGTAAATGTTTCTTGGTTTTTCTTGGAGGGGGGAGAAATTTAATATACTGTCCTAATATTCCAGCCAGAGGGAGAAAATGTTTATGAAAAAGTATCTCTCTTCCCCCCTTCCTTCCTTAGTGGGAGGAAAGATTTTTTAAAAAGGCAGGTTGAAAGGCAAACCGGTTGATTCTCCTCAGTCTCCGCAACAGAATCTTTTAAAGCTAATGATGCAGTCTCTAATAAAAAATAAAATAATATACATGAGAGACTTCTCAGCAAACGTTTCACAAAACATCAAGGACATTAATATTGGTATAGCTATCTTTTCTATATTACGGTCATATTTCAATAAGGTAAGTTTCGTAGCAGCTGCCATCTTGGATTATTTCTTATTAGATTGTTACAAAATATGCAGATATCCTCCACCCTTGGGTTATTTATTGCTTGTTTTTAAAACTCAATGGCTTAAAAAGGAGCTGTGTTGAAGTATTTGGTCTCTGTTAGCATTTCAAGAGAAAGAAGATTGCTTTCCCCACCAGTTCGATGCCAAACTTCATGCCTACATACAGCAACCTGTTGAATGTTTTTCTTAGGCATAATTGATGCTCTAGGTGGAAAGATGGATAGTCTGGCCTGTAATCTCCAAAGCAGAGCTTGCAATATGAATTTTCAATCATTTTTACAGACTCCTTTAAAAACACTTCCTCTGCTTGTAATTATTTTTAAAAAGGTATAGGTAGTCCACAGTGCAAGCAATGAGTCATTACTGACCCATGAGGGGACGTCGCATCATGACGTTTTCTTGGCAAACTTTTGTTACGGGGTGGTTTGCCATTGCCTTCCCCAGTCATCTACACTTTACCCCCAGGAAACTGGGTGCTCATTTTACTGACCTCGGAAGGATGGAAGGCTGAGTCAACCTTGAGCCAGCTACTTGAACCCGGCTTCCGCCGGGATCGAACTCAGGTTGTGAGCTGAGCTTGGGCTGCAGTACTGCAGCTTACCACTCTGCGCCACGGGGCTCTTGTGAGATATATTTCACCCCGATATCACACTGCCTTGGTCAGCACTCATCAGACTGGGGAGTTGCGTTTGGTATGCACTGTAGGTGCATGCCCAGAACTTGATTGGCATAAACCCTTTTTGATCTTGATTGTAGGTGCTGCAAAATTAGCGGTTAACTTAGGGCCAAGCTACACATGATGAATGACACTTGAACGGCAAGTGGATTGAGTGGAGGGCAAGTGAACAGGGAGAAATACACTTGCTGTTCAAGTGTCATTCGTCACTTGTAGCTTGGCCCTTATTCTGCAGGTGAACGTATCCGTTTTCAACAGCCGTGATCGCTTGTGAGCTAAGCGCCAGACCTCCTTGTTTTGCCACTCTAGGGATTTAAACAGCTGCTGAACAGGTTTGAGGCTGTGCAGTAGCAGTGATAGTGGAAGTTCATTGCCTTATGGCTTACAGCTGCTTTTGCAACTTCCTAGTAGACGAAACTGATTTTCCTCCAAGGTTGTAGATAGGTGGGCGGGAGAATTCAATGACACGGCTGTGCAAACATATGCAAGTGCTAAATAACCTTGTCAATTATTCCGACTTCAACCTTTTTTTAAAGCCAATGAACAATCAAAAATATTCAAGCAGCTTTTAAAATACACACACACGCATACGTTGAAAATCCTTAAAACAACAATTAAACAAGCACATAAACAGGAAGTAGGGTCAATGAGAGAATGCCAAACAAGCATCAAAACAATGCAGAAAAAGTACAGATGGCAACATGCGTTGAACATGTTTAAGATACATTAAAGGAAAAAAAATAAAAATATGTTCCATTTTACAACCAAATAAAAAAGTTCACAGAAATTTGCCATGGATCACTAAAATGATGTGAATGGTACACTCGATCCAGAAAAAAACAACGAACACGGCCAGAAAGAACTAGCGATGTTTGTCCAACCCTAATATAAGCTCCAAGGTGAAGGCAAGTGCTCACCAGACTATATATGTATATATTTAAAGCTATTTATGTTATGTTCTACCTTTCTGTTCATATAAAGCCCCAAAACCGCTAACAAAAATTTAAAACTTAGTTGAATAAAAGATTATCAAAATCCCATCTCTTCCCATATACTCCCCGGAGGGTGCTGAGATCAGCTGGTAAGCACCTACTGGTGGTCCTTGGCCCCAGGGAGCCTTGATTGGCCTCAACCAGGGCCAGGGCCTTTTCGGTTCTGGCCCCGACCTGGTGGAACACTCTGTCTGAGGACACCCAGGCCCGCCAAGATCTGGTCTCCTTCAGGCGGGCCTGTAAGATGGAGATGTTCCGCCAGGAGTATGGTTGAGGCCATCAGGGATTCCATCAAGTGAGCCTCTCTCCCAGTCTCCCCTATGTCTGTAAGGGGGGGTATTGACCATCTACCCCCCAAATATGAGTGACCATGCATGGTTAACCACACCTCCACCTCCGTCAGATGCTATATGGTTTTTTATATGGTGAGCAGGTGTTTTATTAGATGGCTGTGTTAAATGATTTTGATTTTATCACTGTATATTTTATCTAATGTTGTGACCCGCCCTGAGCCCGCTTGCGGGGAGGGCGGAAAATTGATGATGATGATGATGATGATGATGATGATGATGATGATGATGATGATGATGATGATGATGATGATATGCCAGTATAGGGAATTCAGAATAATGTCCATTCAGATTCCTCAAAGAGCAAAATCAAGCAGAAAGTCAGTTGTTGAAAATGTTCATAACTGATGGACTCAAAAAGATTGACTTGATACCAAAATGACATCAAACAAAGTGCTAGGTTGGCTACCCTAGGGAGGGGTTCCAATACCTTAGGGAGGGAAGCCAGTTTGGTGTAATGGCTAGGAATGGCTGGACCTGGGTTTGATTTCCCCACTCATCCACTTGAATCCAGCTGGGTGACCTTGAGTCAGTCACAGCTCTCTCAGGACGCTCTCAGCCTCATCTACCTCACAGGGTGATTGTCGTGAGGATAATAATAACACACTTTGTAAACCACTCTGAGTGGGTGTTCAGTTATCCTGAAGAGTGATATATAAATGAAATGTTGTGGTTGTTGTTATTTTATTCATAATAATGAATGAAGCACCACAGTCAGCAATGATTTATCCCGTGTGGCTATCCAATTGATATGTATTGAATGAGGCGAGTGGTCTTGGAGGCAGATCTTAATGCATAGGTAGGTTGGTGTGAAGAAGGTAATCCTTTTAGGCTCTTGCACAATGTCTGCCTTTAAAGCTTGATCTGTCAGTTTGCTTTGCATACTGCTCACGTGTAGTAAACATGGGGGCTTGAGACTTGCTACTTTAGTGTCTTGAAGTGTCTTATGATGACTAGACATGGGCACGAACAGCATTACGAACAGAAAAAACCCACGAACAGCCTAATCTGCTGTTCTCGAATAAGCTGTTCGTAAGGCTGTTCGTAGGTGGTTCTGGCCCCTACGAACAATGAACAACGAACATGTCCAGGAACAGTTCATGTTCATCTATGTTCGTTGTTCGTGGATGGCAATGAACAACGAACAGGGTGTTTGGGTTTTTTTTTTTTTCCATTCATGCCTAATTAGGACTCAGTATCTATCAATATACCCAGGTGAGAAATCTTACAGTCCATTCTTGCCATCATTACAGATGCTGTCTGTCATGGCAAAGAGCTGGAAATGCGTCTGGTGTGAGTCATTTGAAGGCTTCATAAGTACAAAGAAACGGTGGACTTTGATTCCAAGCACCACAAGTTTGTCTCCCTTGAATTTGGGAAATATGTGCCTTGTCCATCGAACATCATAAAGATTCGGTTCACCAACTGTGTGAGTACAAAAGTGCCTGTAAGCTGCAACATAGAAGTTACAAATGTAGCTTATTTATTGGCCATCATCCTATATCACAATTAGTTGCTGCAGAGATACAAAGTTGCCCAGCATTTAGGAGAACCGCTGAAGGCCAGCATCAAGGAAGCTTAGTTCATGTGTAAGTTGAGAGTCCACCCTAAGTTTCTTTGGTAATTGAGTTTGTGTTTTAAAGTTCAAATGAGACCCCAAAACAAAGCAGCAACTGACGAAGTTGGCCGGTTCAGACAGCTACAGCCAGTTTGGTGTAGGAGCCCATTTGGTGTGGTGGTTAAGAGTGGCAGGATTCTAATCTGGAGAGCCAGGTTTGATTCCCCACTCCTCTACTTGAAGCCCGCTGGGTGACCTTGGATCAGTCACAGCTCTTTCAGAGCTCTCTCAGCCCCACCCACCTCACAGGGTGCTTGTTGTTGTGAGGATAATAATAACACACGTTGTAAACTGCTCTGAATGGACATTGAGTTGTCCTGAATAGTGGTATATAAGTCGAATGTTGTTGTTGCTGTTGTTACCAAATTCTGTTGCCAGTTGTAGTTTCTACACAGGTCTCAAACCCAGCCCATGTAGAGCATGACAAAATAATCAATATAACTATGTGAATGACTATGGCTACACCATTCATGCAGCTACTGAAGTAGCCAAAACTGGTGACATGCAACCTGAGCATCTAGGTGTAGCACCCATAATGAGAGTTCAAAAGAGTCATAGAGAACTTTGAATGACAAACTAAGAACACGTTCTGATTTGGCAGGAGTAGTTGGAGACCGAGTTCAGGTGATCCATGACCAACTGCCATGCCAGAATCATAGAATCAGATTTCTTCTCCCTGGTAAAACAACAGGCAGGTACGTTGCTGCTTACACCTGGATTGCCTGCTATTGACAGCATTTCACCGGTGCCTTTTCAGCCAGATTTCACATGACAGAGCACATTAGAGCTCTAGTTTAGATTGATGACATGCCAAAGTGAGATTCCCCATGAAATATGCTCTCAAACTCCGCTGCTCTCCTCTCCTACGGGCTCTGGGTGCACGCTTGCAATTCCAAGCAACCAGAAACAAAAGCCCAGAGGCGAATCCGGACAAAAGCTTAACTCAGCCGTGTATCTCGTAAAAAGGAAAATCTTGAGTTTCTGCTCATTGCTCTCTCTAAATCTTCGGCAACAGGTATTTGAATGCCCAACAGCTCAACTGCCGTCATTATTAGGAGATATGTATTGAGCACATTTCGCCAGCAATTCTGTGTATAAATCTTACTGAGTTGGTTGAAAGTTGTGGTCTCCTAACTGTAGTAAGCCCTTCTGGGAGGAGAGGGGGGGATGTTGACTCCCCTCTCTTATTCTGTTCATGACATGCTCCAGGAATGCTGTGAACATTTCTTTTAATGGTGCCTCTGAAGCATATCCTCAAAAGTAGCCCCAACCAACCCCATCATCCTCGTAGAGGGTTGCAACCCTCTTTGTGCTCCTACACCCCCTTTTACCTCCTGTGACTTCATCTCTACAACTTGATAACTTTCTTTCTCCCTTTCCTTCCCTGAACTTTTTCTTACCTCGGGGACAAACTACAACTACTATGGTGGTAGGTATGGTCCTATTGGGTAGATGCTGAGTTGCTTAATAGATCAATTTAAGAATTACAGACCTCCTATCTGAGGGCCAAACTACAAGTGATGAATGACACTTGAATGGCAAGTGTATTCCTCCCTGTTTGCTTGCCCTCCACTTGCTCTCCACTCGATCCACTAGCCGTTCAAATGTCACTCATCACTTGTAGCTTGGCTCTCAGCCTCTCTCCTCTCCTACTTTCCCTTTTCCATCTCTCTCCTTTTATACCCCCTCCTGTCTCTTTCCTTTATTCATCACCCCATCTCCTCTTTCTTCTCTTGCTACCTTCTTCTTCCTCAACCTCCAGGAATTGCTGCCTCCCAACAGTGTTCAATCCCTTTACTTGCATGAGCAGCGTAATCGAACACAACGTTGTGTCAGTTCACAACTTTCTAGATAGTTGGTTGTTTCATTTATACCCCTATGTGTTTCACATGAAGCTTCATCAGGGAGAATATTTGTCATCTGACAAAGGGAGCTTTGACTCACAAAAGCTCATACCCAGGAGTCATTTTGTAGAAAAAGAGCTGGAGGAACTCATTAGCATAACTCATAATTTATTAGCATGTGCCACGTCCCTTGTCAGCACCGGAAGTGTGTCATTAGCATAGCTGATTTGCATATGCCAGACCCCCTGACATCACCTATCATGGCTGTTTTGGACCCAATCCTGGCCATCCAGGGCCAAAATTGGGCCCAAAATGGCAAAAAGGGGCTGAAAATGGCTGAAGAGGGGCCCAAAATGGTCAGGATTGGGCCGCTGCTGAGTGGGAGAGTGATTCACCACCCATCAGAGGCCTGATCCGGGCCATTTCGACCCTGAGTCAGGCCAAAATGGGCCCAAAATGGCTGAGAGTCAGGTGGGCGGGGCCACCTGTCATGTGACCTCTCTGGGGAACTGCTGGAACTGCGTTCCTGTGCATTCCCCCTCGAAATGAGCCCTGCTCATACCTTAGAAATTTAGTTGGTCTTTAAGGTGTGATTGCATCCCAATCTTGCTCTTCTACTACAGACCAACACAGCTACCCGCCTGAAACTGCTCTGTAAAAAACATCTGGTTCCGTCTAGAGCATGCGACATTATACTTTTCGCTCTCCAAAATTTAAGACCTTGACTCTGTCCCCCAAATGGATGATATGTCTCTTCTCCTGTCCAGGTTTCAACTTCTTGCAGAATGAAGTATCTGGTACATTGTCAAAACCAGTGGTTGCTCTCAATCGATGCCTTGAAAGGCATGTGAACAAATCGATTTCTAGGAACACTTTCAAACGATTTTCAGTGCTTCGAACCCACCATGAATCCAAGATGGCTGCTCAGTTTGAGCTCCACAGCTGTGGTGCAACTACCTCATCCTGGGCTGAAACCCGATGGGCAAACCAGAGTAATGCTTGGTGAAGCACCCAAAGTCACCATACACTCCTGTAAGTATTAAGTTTTGGTGCACTCTCTCCACCTGACCAAATATTACCACGGAACTCGGTTCGCACTGATGCAGAGACCTCTTCCTCGTGTGGAAGGCTACGGTTGATTGGGAACCTTTTGCCACAAGTCATCAAAGTCTTGTGTAGGATGGTCTCAGCGGTAGCAACGGGGGGGAGATCAGCATGGGGGGAAGGTCAGCTCTGCTCTTTGATGGGCAGGCCAGCAACTGCCGATCAATAACTGCAAGTCATTATTGATCCATCCACCAATCTTCACTCTTAATTACTGACATTTAAATGTCAGAAATTTTGAAGATAGCTCAGAGCTCATGATGGTAATTATTCCTCCTGTGGACTATGTCGGGGGCGAGTGGGTGGGTGGGTGGAACTGTTTGTGAGGGTCAGTTCCAAAAAGGGATATGTTCTGATCTCTACTTTTGCCATGTCAGGCTGCAGTAATTCCATTAAAGCTCATACATGTCCTATAGGACTTGCATCTTCCAGTTCCATTTGATGTGAATTTGGATTTGCAAATTAATGTTAAAATTAGGGGTGAACGCTTCCATTTCCTTTTCAGTTCTTAGGGGTTCCAAAATAATTTTTATTTTATTTATGCCATTTATAGTCTGCCTTTCTCACTGAGATGCAAGGCCGATTACACCGTATGAGATTAGTACAGTCAATATCAAGGACATTTCCATAAACAATGCTGTAGGGTAAATAAACACAAGTTTACATGGTATTAGCAGGAAATCCAATACAGAGTTGAAGAAATGCTGAAACAGAACATAAGCAATTCTGATCTGGGTCTTTTTTGTTTTCATAAGTCTCAGTCCATTGCAAATGTGTTGGTCGCACATGCGCAAACACATGCTGTTCTTTTCAAGAGGGTGGGGAAATGATGCTGTTCCAAATTCCAATTTTGAGGCTAGGCCAAATACCCCGTTTTTTGTCAGGAACCTCTTCACTGATAAGCAAAGCGCGGAATTTCCTGTGTCTGACAGTCTCATCTCCTCCTGTTTAAGTGCTAAAGCTGCTAGAAGTATCTTTTTTCCTCCCCTTGCTGGATCATCTCAAGGTGTGAATGCTTCTTCACTACAGCCCATCAAGCTGATGTCCCGTCATTTACTGCTGCTTGGTGTGAAATTATCTTCTGGTGACTTCCTGTAGTTGACAGGCCTTCATTGGCTGTCCTCACATGCTTACAAATACACTGTAGGATTTCGATCCATGTGCAATTCATAACTCTGGTTCTCCCAGAAGTCAGAGGAGGTCAAAGGAAGGCTTCAGGAAAGAAACCCAAAATGAAGAGTTGGTGGGATTGCTTTGAGCTATTTGGGCAGAATGCCACAGTGGCTGACTTATTCCACCTCCACATCACAGAAGCCACATGATGATGGAAAGGGCGTGGCTTAGAGACAGAGCACCTGCTTAGCATACGGAAGGTCCCAGCCTCAATTCCTGACATTTCCAGTTTAAAAGGATCAAGCAATGGGTGATGTAAAAGACTGCCATGTGAGATTCTGGAGACCCTGTCAAAGTAGACTGAAATGAACCGATATTCTTCCCCTGTTTATCCCAGTGTATTGTCTTGAGCTTTATTATCAGCTGCAATTCAGCACTCTCTCTTTCTAAACTCCCTTTGAAAATCCTCCACAAGATAAAATGCTACTTTTAAGACAATGCATCCACCTGGACGGAAGTGAGATATTGGCTTCCCGTCTCAATGCTAAGTTCTCCACACCCACTACCCCTCTGCATACCCCACCCTTTTCAATCATGCCTGTATTTGTCATTCACTGGTTATTATCATTCAGCTTCTGTAATCGCTCCACTCTCCAAGATATAAGGACAGATGGACTCACAATCTAGCTGTATCTGAAGAAGTGAGCTGTGACTCATGAAAGCTCATACCCTACCACAAATTTTGTTAGTCTTATAGGTGCTACTGGACTCTTGCTCTTTTCTACTGCTACCCACAGACTAACATAGCTACCCATCTTGATCTGTTTATCCCAGACTCCATCCTTCATTCCTCCCTCCATTGCCTCCTGTTTTGCTCACCAGTCACAGGCAGGGATCCCATTTTCCACTGAGCAGTTTGGCTGGTAGTCAGCAGTGCAGGCCTGTTCAGCGGGTTGTTTCCCACATATTCTGACAGAACAGTGCAATTTATCAGCAACATTTCATGTCTGCATGTTCCCATGCAGCCCCCTTGCCCCCTCCATGGTCTTGTCAACTTTGTGTGCATCTCCATGGCCAATTGTTAAAATGAAGAGTGAGCAAAACCATCCATCATTTGTTTATAAATCCTATGGAGTTATCCCTGACCAGGACAGCCCCGGCAAGCCCAACCTAGTCAGATCTTGGAAGCTAAGCAGGGTCAGCCTTGGTTAGAATTGGATGGGAGGCCTCCAAGAAAGATGAGGGTTGCAGAGGCAGACAATTACAACCCCCCTCTGTTAGTCTCTTGCCATGCATACCCTGCAAGGGGTCGCCATACATCATCTATTTCTTTTCACTACCATGGTAGCCATACTCCCCCTTCCCATCATATACCTGCCCCAAATGTTATGTTGGTCATCCAATGGAATCAATTTCAGCTACTGCACAATCGTCGATGCAGCCACAAGACAGAAGGGAATTAAATTCCTCCACCAGAACTACTGGCTGCTTGAGAAAACACGCACATGAAATGCTGCTGATTGATTGCGCTGTATTGTGTGGAACTGAAGAAGGGAGCTCTGACTTTCAAAAGCTTATACCTTGATAATCTTGTTGGACTCTAAGGTGCCACTGGACTCAAATCCCGCTGTTCTACTGCAGCCCAATACGGCTACCCACTCAAAACTAAAAACACCAGTATATCAGAAGAAGGGAGCTTTGACTCTCACAAGCTCCTACCCTGAAAATCTTGTTGGTCTCTAACATGCCACTGGACTCAATCCCTGCTGTTCTTCTACAAACTAACACGGCTACCCACCTAAAACCACCACAGCTTGACTTGGACAGCAGAGAGGCAAGAAGATCTTGGCCTAGCTCATGAACATTTTTGGCTGTCCAAAACTGGATGTTCATCTGGAGAGCATGTCCACTGTGAAGTTCGCACCACCTTTAATCAAAGCTAGGCCACCCACAAGAAAAGTATGGGGTTTTATTGCCCCTGGAATGAAGTGATGTCAGCTAGTTTAGTCGACTTTAAAATGGGGTTAGACAAATGCACTCAATATAGGCCCATCGATGGCCTTTTCCCACAATGACCAAAAGGAACCTCTGTGTTCAGCAGCAATGAGAGCCAAGCTACAAGTGATGCCTGACACAGGTTGGACACTTGTCAGCTTCCCTCAAGTTTGGAGGGGAAATGTAGGCGTCCTGGTTTTACAGCTTGGCTCTCCATTACAGCTGCAAGACCAGGGTGCCTACATTTCCCATCAAAACCTGGGGGAAGCTGACAAGGGTCCAACCTGTGTCAGGCATCACTTGTAGCTTGGCTCTGACCCTCCAAATACCAATGTGCAGCCCCAGCAAGTTGTTCTTGTTGAGGAGGCTGATGTCGGAGGAGGAGAAAGGTGTAAAATTACAGTGAAAAACATAAATCTGCCTTATTCTAAATCAAACTATCTCTCTGGAGCTCTTTCACATCACCTTGTTCCTGATTATTTTCACTGGAGATGCCGGGAATTGAACCTGGGATCTTCTGCATGTCAAGCAAATGCTGTGCCAGTGTGCCATTGAGCCATGCCCCTCTTTTCCTTTTTAGGCATAGATTAGACTGTAGGACCCAAAGTGGCTTATGAATTTGCTTTCCTCCTTCCTTGTAGTGGATTGACTGTTGAGCATAAACTCCCCCACCGTTGCTTCCAGCAATAAATGAGGGGGGGGGGGGAATAAGCAGTTTGATAAAGAATGTCAGTTCAGGAAATCAAATGTAGTTTTGATTTTTGAAATGCTTGGCTGCTACTGAAGCCCCGAAACCCAGGCGGCGACTTAACTAGATGCAGCACCGCGTAATAATGTGCCTGGAAATACCTTTCTTGCCCCTTCTTTCCGTGCATATATGTAGCTGATGTTATCTAGTGCATCCGCAAACATTGCTTGTGTACAGCGCGGCTATAATAGGATTTTGTGAATTGTTCTTATCTCTGCATTATATATGCATCCAGAGGGAAAACTTTATTTTAACCAGGTACATTATCAGAAAATAACAATCTAGGGCATAAACATCCCATGTGTGCATCTTCCTTTATGATGTCAAACAGTTCAAACAATACGCATATTTTTTCCCTATTACTTTATGTTTGTTTGGCAGCTTTTTTGCTCATTATTATTAGAAGTCGTATTGCATTTGCCTGTTTTGAAGCTCGAGTCATTCATGTTCCATTAAACCAGAGCGGCAAAGTTCACAACAGCTTCCTGCAGGCTTCCGGCAAAATTCCAAATTCTAGTTTATGTAGCACATAAGAGAGGCTTAAGCAATATGAAACAGTGGGCCTGTTAGCAATCCTGGAATCACCGTCCTTCGACCCCCTTTAACCTCTGGCTTCTTTTGCATGTTGAACGCCGAGAATCAAACACTGAAGAAGTGCCAATAATCCCTGGAAAAGATCATGGCCTCTTTGCATGGTTTTCTTCCCTCCCCAGCATTCCCTGTTTTGTTTATATATTTATTTTGTTACATTTCTATTAAGTCAACTGTTTCAATTCTCTGTTTTTTCCCTGTTGGTTTTATAGAGTGGTGAATGTGTGTGGTGTGATTTTTTTATTTGCATCTCGACGCATTGTTGATACATATAGCCTGAGATCCTATTTAGACCAAGCAAGAGGGGTGTTTGTGGAAGGAATCTTTCCTACCTCCCCATTTAAGTTGCCACCGGCTGTGCCTTCCAAATTCCAGCTATTGGGAACATGTGCTGGACCGTAATGAAAAGCACAGGGTGACGCTCGAGCCTACAACTGGATGGGGGAATCAACAAAAAATGACCTGCCTTTCCATTAGGTAAGGATGTAAGCCATAATAGAAATAATTTATAGGTCTAATAATATACATTAAATGAATAGCTGTACAAATCAGATTGAAAAACTCATACATTTTGTGGGAAACATAAAATAGTAGTCCTAAAAAAGCAAGGATTTATGAGCTCATTTCACTCCAGGGTGACTCAAAATGGAGGTATGGAGGTCAAGACTGGAGAGATGAGAAATTCAGAACCATCTCTTTTTAATTACATTTTTATTTCTTCTAAACAGATGGGTACAGAAAGGAAAAGGGAGCGGGGAGCAAAAATGTTAAAAATCACAATGAAACGAAAATTAAAATCACAAGGACTATTGAAAATGCAATGACCATCTAGCCTAAGAAATTCAGAACCAGGGAAGGAAAGAGCAGAAGGGCACTGACATTTGCACTAATCTCATTCTCCATCAACAGTGATTGCTTCTTTCGGTATTCTGACACAGGGGGGTGGACACAACCACAAAATGGCCACTATGGAAAGCAGTGTGCGTTATGTGCTGTCCAGTCGCCTCCGACCTATGGTGACCCTATGCATGAAAGACCTCCAAAACATCCTATTATTAACAGACTTGCTCAGATCCTGCAAACTAGAGGACGTGTTTTCTTTTATTGAGTCAAGCCATCTTGTTTTAGGTCTTCCTCTTTTCCTACTGCCTTCTGCTGTTCCTAGCATTATTGACTTTTCCAGAGAATATTGTTTTCTCATGATATGATCAAAGTACGATAGAGTCTTGTCATTTTAGCTTCTAGGGAGAACTCAGGAAGGCAGAGCCAACTACAAATGGCCACATCTAAGACCGGGGTCCGCAGCCTTTTTGAGCCTGCAGACACCTTTGGAATTCTGACACAGCATGGTTGGCCCAGTCACAAAATAGCTGCCACAAAATGACTCCTACAGCTTATCTCCACTATAACTTCTTCTTCCATGATGGCAGCTGCTGTCAAAGCAACTTTTTAAAGAGTTGCACAACCGATCATATCTTCCACAGCCAATCAAAAGCTCTGTGGGGCAAAAGCCCCACCTGGCCCCACCCACTTGGTGGGTGGCAGGAAAGCTGTTGGCAGATGCCATGGTATCCATGGGCACCATCCTGATCTAAGCAGTAAGTAACAATTGGAGATGGCAATGTAGGAAGAAAGCAGGGGAGCAACAGTGGCAAGAAAGCAATCTGTAATCATTCAAGCAGAAACGTATTAATTTACATGAATTAATGAATTAATTTGCATGAATTAACTTGGCTTCCTGATCCCAACCTGAAAACAGGAAGTGAGCCAAACTGGCATATGATTGAGCATGTCTTCTACCAGGCTTGAAGGATGGATAATTTGATAGTCCTCCATTTTAGCAATCAAATGTCCATAAGAAAGAACATAATTAGATATGGACACAAACCGAGAAAATGGTGGTTCGTTGCGGTTCGTGGTTCATCGCATTTCACGAACCAGGGACTGGCATGAAATTGCCCAGTTCATGAACCAGTTTGTTTGGTTTGTGAATATGTCACTTCTGGGGCAGCAGAAGATCTGCAGAAAGCCCATCCCTCTCCTGTTGCCTAGGAAACCATCTGCAGTGACGAAACGAAAAACGAACCAAAGGAACCGGCCTAAAAATCATCTCAGTTCATCAGTTTGTCAGAAATGCCCTTTGATGAACCTCCAGTTCGCGAAGCAAAAAAACAGCACGGTTCATGACAAAATTTGGTTCGCATTTCAGTTCCTCCCCACTTCTAAATAATCCGTTATGATAGTAGTTTAAAGGAGCCACTTTTCTCATCTATTGAGGAAGCTGCTGTACTTCATCAAACCATCGCTCCATCTCCAGTCTTTCTGATTGGAAGTAGCTCCTAGGCAAGGACCGGGTTCTTCTCTAGCTGCTATACCTAAGAACCTTTTATGCAAAACTTGTACTCTTCTCCTCTCACCAAACTTTTCATGCAAGAACAAAGTTGATGGCGATCAGTCACAAGGTCACTTCTATTTCATATCATCCAAGTCCTCAAAAACCCTTCTAGGTATATTTCTTTGCTGCTCATCTATGCAGAAAGTAGACATTATCTAAAGGGTAGCTCTCTTGATAATGATGTCAGGGATTTTTGCCCAACAGCAGTTACTATCTTGCTACTTAAATTGCTTCCCAGCTTCTTGGGAAACTCTCAGAACATCCCTCATCCAATACACAATGTATTAACAAGTATTAACCTGAAGTTCTAAAGAGGTACTTCGCGCTACCTCTTGGGAGCTCGATATAAGAGGAAACCACAAGGTTCAGTAACTCTGCTTAGAATCATGGATGTCTTGACTCACATTGCTTTTAAATTATGAGAGATGATAAGAGCAGGAAGGGATGAGCCAGGGCTCGGCTCTTGTGGCCCTTTCTTATGCACCCAGGGTAATGCTGATTGCCACTTTGGGGTCAGGAAGGAATTTTCCTCCACAGGGCCGGTGCCAGGGTTTCTGGCGCCTGAGGCAAGATTGTGCTCCTCGCCTCACTTCTCACACCATGCGCTCCGGCCCTGCATGATGACATCACTTGTGACATCATCGCGCAGGAGCATCCCCCTCACCGGAGATGGGCAGCAGTGGCAAAGTGGCAGGGAGGCGGCCTGCTTCCCCGCTCACTTCCCCGCTTGCTGCCGTGCCACCTGGGCGCCCGGCTTGCTGAGAGCCGAGCCAAGGCAGGCAGCAGTGGCAAAGGGGCGGAAAGGTGAGCGGGGATTCAGCCTGCTTCTGGGTTGGGGGGGGGGTTGGTGGCGGCTGGCATGGCGCCTCCTTCAGAGTTCAGCACTTGAGGCAGCTGCCGACACTGCCTTCATGGACGCACCGGGCCTGTTCCTCCAGGCCAGACTGGTCAGGGATCCTGCAGGTCTTTTGCTTTCCTTTGGGCATTGAGCAGGGATCACTGGGGGAGTGGCAAGCTAGCTGTGAATTTCCTGCATTATGTGGGGAGGTTGGATTCTTGGAGTCCCTTCCAGATCTATGATTCTATTATTCTAAATGTGGGGCCGTTTCCACTCTTAAACATAAAAAGAAATGGATCTTCCAAGCACTGCATTGGCTATGATAAAATGGGTGATTTTTTTAAGTTTCAAAGAACTGTCCATTTAAATAGCTTGTGTTAATGTGCAGAATTTTGTGAATTAATGTCGTTAGAATATAGAGAAATTAACACAACAACCTCACAGCCAAGATGGCTTTGAATATCGTTCTAAGGTTCGGTATAGTAACACAGTACAGTCATTATGAATCAAAGAAATGTAGAATCATAGTGTTGAAAGAGGCATTCCAGACCATCTAGTCCAACCTCCTGCCCAATGCAGGAACAGCCTAAAGCATCCCTGACAAGTATCCATCCAGCTGCTTTTTAAAGACTGCCAATGAGCAGGAACCTACCACATCCCTAGGCAACCAATTCCACTGCTGAACTACCCTTAACATGAAGACGTTTTTCCTAATGTCCAGCCGGTACCTTCTCTCTTACAGCTTAAACCCATTGTTTCGAGTCCTATCCTCTGCTGCCAACAGGAACAGCTCCCTTCCATCCTCTAAGTGACAGCCTTTTAAATACTTAAAGTGATTAACCATGTCTTCCCTCAACCTCCTCTTCTCCAAACTGAACTTTCCCAGGTCCCTCAGTCTTTCCTTGTAGGGCTTGTTTTCCAGGCCCCTAATCATCCTGGTAGCTTTCCTCTGCACCCGTTCCAGTTTGTCCACATCCTTTTTGAAGGGAGGCTTCCAGAACTGCACATAATACTACAGGAGGAGCCTGACCAATGCAGTATATAATGGGACAATGACATACCGTGACGTGAAAGTTATGCTTTTGTTAATACACCCCAAGATTGTGTTCACCTTTAGCTTCCTATCCACCCATATTCCAAGATCATGTTCACAGACATTGCTACCCAGAAATGTATCCCTCCTCCAGTATGCAAGCTTTTCATTATGAGATTGTACAGCTGCAGAATGTAAATATTGGGTTGCCACATCGAATGTATCCCTCTATTAAAAATAAAGTCAAATTAAAAATTTTGCACTAAGTATAAATTGGACAATAGAATCCTAGTTGAAATGTGTGTACATGGGTATGTGCGATAAAGTCACATTTTTCAGTTTTGGCTTTCAAATTCTCCTGTTATGATCATGAATAGACATGGGCGTGAATGGGGGAAAAAATCCAAATACCCTGTTCGTTGTTCGTTGCCACTCGCAAACAATGAACAACGAACAGAAGCAAACATGTCCCCTTAATGAATATGTTCAGTGTTTGGTGTTCGTGGCCCTTGTCAGAGGGACGTGGGGACTCCCCCTCATCCCTCTGACAGTGGGCAGAGCCGCCACCATGGGGCTTCATTCTGCCCGCTGTCAGAGGGACAAGGGGACTCCCCTCCCCTCATCCCTCTGACAGCGGGCAGAGCCGCCACTGTGGGGCTTTGTTCTGCCCACTGTCAGAGGGAGGAGGGGACTCCCCTCCCCTCATCCCTCTGACAGCGGGCAAAGCCACCACTGTGGGGCTTTGTTCTGCCCGCTGTCAGAGGTACGAGGGGACTCCTCTCGAGCCACTGCTGCAAGGCTTTGTTCTACCCGCTGTCAGAGGGACGAGGGGACTTTCTTCCTCCCTCTGACAGTGGGCAGAGCTGGCGCCGTGGGGCTTCATTCTCCCCAGTGTCAGAGGGACAAGGGGACTCCCCTTGTCCCTCTGATAGTGGGCAGAGCAGGCCGAGACTTCTCTCCCTCCCTTTTGCACCAGGAGAGCCAGCGCCCCCCCCCCCCTTTACCATCATTTTCTCTTCAGAGTGGCAAAAACTGGACTGTCTGCTGGAAGCCGAAGGATTAAAGCCAGAAGGAAAGCCATAAGGAGTTGATACAGAGTTCAGTCCCTCCCTACCTCCGTTGCCAGGGGAACTGATTGAAAGGCACCAGACTGTCTGGCTTGATGAACAGCTGACTAATGCATGAACAAGGCTTTGCAACGACCACTTGTTCGTTCAGAATGGGGCCTCATGAATGGTTTGTTCATGAACAGCTGTATCGAATGTTCGTGGCTTTTTTCATTCATATTGCTGTTCATGCCCATGTCTAATCATGAATATCTTAAAATTCTTTAAAATATAGATTCGGTTGATAAATGTTACCACAAAAATGTTATACACTAATTTCTTCAATTCAATATTTTTATTGTTATCATCTCTGGAGTCTCTCCTTCCTCCAAAGACTGTAGGGTGGCAGGATTTGATTCCAGTAGTACCTTTGAGACCAACAGGCTTGTATCTGAATAAGGGAGATTTGACTCTCAAAAGTCTTCTTGTCTCTGAAAATCTTGATGGTCTCTAAGGTGCTACTGGACTGTCCTACTGCTGACCACCACTGCTACCTTCTTGAAGCTCAATAGTGAGATTATGCTCAAGATGAGTCTGTGATACCATCTCAGACTCCATGCAAAAATCACCGATCATCTCTCTCCGGCTTAATAGGTCCTTCTTCCATTCAATAAAACCCATGCATCTAGACTATAGAGCTCTGTTCTTCCCATAACCACCCTGCACATGGGCAAAATTAATAGCACCCCGTACACGGGCTTTCTCTGTGTTGGACCCTACCTTGTGGAATGGCCTGCCTGAGGAGGTCAGGAATAGAGATGGGTACGAACCTAAATACGACCCGAAAAAACCCACGAACCAGAACGGTTCAGGGTCTGCGAACCAGGGTTTGTGGAAGCTCCTTTCCATACTGGTTCATTGGGTCATATTTACAGGGGCAGTTCAAATGGCCATTTCCCTGGGGAAATGGCCATTTAAACTGCCCCTTTAAGGGCCCTGCCACAGCAGGTCCCTTTAAACTATCAGCTGGCAGGCGACGGGGTGATCCATTTTTGGCTTCCCTGCCCCTCAAATGGCCACCACAGCAGCCGTTTGAAGGACAGGAAGGCCGTTTTCAGCCTCTTCCATCACCCTGCAGGCCCCCAGGGTGGCAGAAGAGGCTGAAAACGGCCTTCCCACCCCTCCTGGGAGGAGAGGAAGGACTGCGCTGCAGGATTAAGTGTGGGGCTGGGACTGTGGCTGGGGTTTGGGCAGTTTAAAGGGCCCTACCATGGGCAGGTCCCTATAACCTATAGTTTAAAGGGACCTGCTGCTTGCAAGACAGGAAAGAGCCCTTTAAACTGTTAAATGCCCCTTTTCCCTGCTGCTGTTAAGGTCGGGAAGGGGCATTTAAACCCCACGAACCATGAACCACGAACTGGTTCGTAACGGTCCAGTTCTGTGGTTAGTGGTTCACTTTTATTTTTCCGTGCCCATGTCTAGTCAGGAGAGCCCCCACTCTCCTAGCTTTCTGCTAATGATGCAAAACCAGTGTTATTCAAAAAGGTGTTTGTATTGTAGAGTGGGACTTTCAGATGCTTTGCTAATGAGTTAAGGACCATAGACTTCACCACTATGTTGCCTTATGTACTACCTCTTGTCTTAAATATGAGCTCCTATGAGCTTCTTGTGTTTCATGTGGTCTAATATCAGCCCTAGAATTGCTTATGTTCTGTTACAGCATTTCTTCAACTCTGTATCGGATTCTTGCTAATGCTACATCTTTGTAAACTTGTGTTTATTTACACTATAGCATTGTTTATGGAAATGTCCTTGAAATTGACTGTACTAATCTCACACTGTGTAATCCGTCTTGAGTCTCAGTGAGAAAGGCGGACTATAAATGACATAAATAAAATAAATAAAATAACACACACCCCTCTATAACTTCACATCAGTAACTCACTATAATTTTCTTCTTAGAGTATATATAAATGGGGACAAACCAGACATCCTCATTGAAGTGGCATTTCAACGAGGATAAGGATGGTGTGCCAAGATGCCCTCTCGATTGACTGCCCTGCCATTGGCTGAACTCTGGGAATTGGGTTAGAGATTTGGGGGCAATGCCTGTTAAATGCACTTAAATTACGTTCTGTGTGCTTCATTCAACAGAAGGCTTTTCACGCTTTTAGCCTTGTGCCTTTTATTGAGTGTGGAAACACAGTTTATAAATAGGCTCCGCTCCTGCGTTTTATTTTTTTTTGTTGTTGTTACAAAAAATGTCATTTAGATCTAGTTTTACTAGAGTTTATAAACATGGTATATTCAGTTTTTTATCACCTCGGTCTTTTTATTGGCTCAGGAAGACAGCTGTCTGTCAGCTACTCCAGTTTTAATCACATTGTTTTATAGGAAGTTGTGTGCAGAGACCGTCTGTATATAAATAAACTTAGAATGGGTCTTGATGTTCTCTTCTTCAGGCAACTCAGCCATGTCCCAGTTTAAAGCTGAGTACTCCAAACATTGCTGGTATCTAGGGTTGCCAACCTCCAGACAGGTTGTATCCCCACCAGGAGGAAAAACGAGATACAAGAACAATATGTATTCTTTTTTTTTTCTCCCCAAGCTTTTATTGGCAAGTTACATATAACAATTAACAATCAACAAATAACAGATCAACCAATATTATACATATACAAACAATTTTGGGATTGTCCAGTGTGATAACATTGTCTATCACTAGTGATTTACAGAGCTGAATAATACAACAATTAGCAATATCATAATGTTCCTTAATGGTTAGGTGAGATATACACATAATTACAATGTAAAATAACCAGTGTTTGTTATAGTTTGTAAAAGTTTCAATTTTGGCTGAAGATTATTTCTTTCTATATAAGTGAAAAAGGGGAACCATTTTTCGACAAAATTTGTATCCGCAGGGAAGTGTTCGGCTTTATGTATGTCGTCGGTTACTTTGTCAAGAATAAAGTTATTCCATATTTTCCCCAACGAATTCTCAATTGTTGATATGTGATTAGCCTTCCAGAACGTAGCTATGACGCCTTTTGCTGCAACGAGGAAGGATGCTATAAGCTCCCTTCTAATTTTTGGGATTGTATTCTAATATTCTAATTGTATTCTAATAACAAAGTTTTAAAGCACAAAATCTTCAGTTACTGATAGTGACTCACTAAACATGCAAATTCCGCCTATATACAATATAGTGGACAATAACAATTTATACAACAGCTCCTATACAGCACTCAACCTCTCAAGCATGTCAAAATATCGTTACAATGGATCCGGGAAGAAGTAATCTAACAGGTATAGACGGCTATTCAGATGATGCAGATTTCGTCGGCCCCAGTTCGGGCTTGGAATATCAGCTACTGTCATTGGTATATCTGCAGAACACTACGTTATAAATGAGACATTTTGAAATAATGTTATAGACATATACTTACCTGTTAGATTACTTCTTCCCGGATCCATTGTAACGATATTTTGACGTGCTTGAGGGGGTGAGTGCTGTATAGGAGTCGTTGTATAAATTGTTTTTGTCCACTCCATTGTATATAGGCAGAATTTGCAAATTTAGTGAGCCACCATCAGTAATTGAAGATTTTGTACTTTAAAACTTTGTTTTGCGTAACCTCCAGATAGGGCCTGGGGAACTGAAATTACAGCTGATCTTCATACTGCAGAAATCAGTTCCCTTAGAGGAAATAGCTGCTTTTGAGGGTGGACTTTACGGAATTATACCCCACCGAGGTCCCTCCCCTACCCAAATCCTACCCTCTCCAGGCTCCCCCTCTCAAATCTCCAGGAATTTTCAAACCTGGAGCTGGCAACCATACTAGCACCCCATTGATCAGTGTGTGTCAGGGAGTCAACTTCAGATAAAAGAGCCGAAAGCATGTATCATGAGTTTGAATTGCTCCGTCTCTTTTTTTAAAGTAATTTTTAAAATTTTATTTTATCAAAACAAAGAGGGGTACCTAAAAACGGAGAGGAGGGAATAGTAAGGTCAAGAGAACTATAAAACTATGCGTTAGAAGGGTTATTAAAATACAGAGTACACAAAGCATAACTTTTATCAATATTTGTCAGTACTGAAATGGAGATTACAACCATTATTAAATCTAATTAATATGTATTTTCCATCTGTACTACACAAACCAAATACATACCTCTTCCTGCTTACTATTTAATAATAAAAATTAAAGATCAAAAGTGAAAGACTCCTTATTTCATTATTACTTCAATGTCTCAGCTTATTTGTTGGTATAACTGATTAACATGGCCTTTAGTGTAAAAATTATTTCTGGTTATCATTAACTTTATACCAATATTTCCATATCCTACAAAATTGCTCCATCTCTTTGAGGGCTGGAGGATGAGAAGGGGGTGGGACAACGGAGGTGCCTCATGTTGCCCAGCCAATGGGAAAGAGAAAGGGTTGCATTAATTTAATCTGGCCACGCCTCCCCATAGCAAAGTTTGTCCGCAAGGCACCAGCCCAACTACAACCTCTAGTTTAACTTCACAGTCCTAAAGTAGCAATCAGGTGTGGGGGGATAACAAATAATAATAACACCACCAATAATAATAGTGTGTTTATATGCTGGTCTTCTAGACAGATTAGTGCTCCACTCGGAGCAGTGAACAACGTCAGTGCTATTATTATCCCTGAGAGGAGTGACTTCCCCAAGGTCATCTGCAGAGCTCATGGCAGTAATGTGAGTCGAACCAGCAGGGTGCTGATTTGCAGCCCTGCCACTTAACCACTATGCTACGGCGCCTCCATCATTATAATAATAACTGTGCTTATATACTGCTCTTCTAGACAGATTCGTGCCCCTCTTAGATGGTGAACAAATTCAATGATATTATTATCTCCACACTACAGCTGGGACTGAGAGGAGTAGCTTACCATCTGCTGAGCTCATGGGAGTTGGAAGATTCAAACCAGCAGAGGGCTGATTTGCAGCCCAGCCACTTAATCACTATACTACAGCAGCTCTCCTGGGCTTAACTGGCAGTTTGCTTTCTCCATTTTATTGAATGTGCATGACTGGGAAGTTTGTTCCGATGTTGAATGTGAAGTTTGTGGTGTGTACCCTTCAGTGTGGTAAAGGGACGGTTAAAAATAGCACAATCCCGGAAGTGGACTAGGAACAAAGAGTCTTGGCTTCTAATCCATACTCAGTTTTTAAGCTTGTAGGGTGATCTGGTTTAATAGCAACTGATGTCCCAAAGATTTTTTTTTAAAATTTTATTATTTTATTCAATGTTTAGCCCTCCCTCCCCACAAATGGGCTCAGGGCAGGTTACATCAAAAATAAATACAATTTAAAATCACAATAAAATCAAACAGTCATAATACTAAAAAATATATGGTCTGCAATTCCCAGGATGGCAGGTCCTCAAACTCAACATCCACCCCTGTTTACAGGAAACAGGGGAGAAAGGAAGGGGAGGGGAGGGAAGGGGAGGGAAGGGAAGGAGGGGGCTACATTCAAGTTGGACTGAATCATATGGGGGGCCAAGATGATAACACAGCCCCATCTCAACCGTAGACTGGTAGGGAGACTCACTTGATAGCACAGAACAGCCTCAACCATATGCCTGGCAGAACATCTCTGTCTTACAGATCCACCAAAAGGAAAGGTCTTGGCAGGCCCGAGTGTCCACAGACAGAGAGTTCTACCAGGTTGGAGCCAGGACCGAAAAGGCCCTGGCTCTGGTTGAGGCCAATCGAGCCTCCCTGGGACCGTGGACCACTAGCAATTGTTTGTTGGTATATCTAAGTGCTCTGTGGGGTACGTACAGCGAGAGGCTGTCCCGCAGGTTTGCTGGTCCCAGTCCACTCAGGGCTTTATAGGTCAAAGCCCAAACCTTGAATCTGATCCGGAATTCCATGGGAAGCCAGTGTAGCTGCTGCAAGATGGGAATAATATGTGCCCTATAGGGAGTTCCAGTTGGGACACGTGCAGCAGCATGCTGGACCTGTGGCACTTTCGGGGTCAGACCCAAGAGAAAAAGCGAGTTACAGTAGTCCATCCTGGAGGTGACCGTTGCATGGATCACTGTCGTTAGGTCATGGGTTGAAAGGTAGCAGACAAGCTGCCTGACCTGCCAAAGACGGGGAAAAAACCTGGGCAACTGCCGGAACCTGAGCCTCCATTGATAAGGAGGCCCCGGTCACCCCAGTGTTACCCCAATGCTCCTGACCACTGAGTAGGCACAAGTGGCTCCCTACAGCTGTTCAATGCAATCCAGTTCCCATAGGCAGGTCTGGCGGAGGGGGGCGGGAATCCCTCTTCAAGGTGAATAGCTGCAAGTCCTAAGGTTGGGTCAAGAATATTTTGCAGCTACAAGCAGATCCTGGGTATAGGTTGATTTAATTTGATTTGATTTGATTTAGTAGACTTTTATCCCACTCTCCCCTCACGTGGGCTCAGGATGGGCCACCGCTTAAAATCCACAATACAATAAATACAATAATACAATAAAAGCTAAAAGCATAGAAACATACAATAAATAAGAGTTTTTAAAAAGTCAAAAAAGTACAAAAAAATTGAAACCAGATCATTCCAAGATGCGGCGTTGGCAGCCAGGACTCAGGATGGATGGCAAACTGTAGTGGCAGGTGGAGGAGGATTAGAGCATCTGTGTGGCATGCAGAAGGCTGCTGGTTCAATCCCCAGCATCTCCGGTTAAAATGACTGGGCAGTGAGCAATGTGAAAGTCTGCAGAGAGGTGCTGTCTTGAGTAGATGATACTGATTCTGATGGACCAGTGGTCTGGATTCAGTGTGAAGTATGGTGGGATATCTGGGAAATGTTGATTAAAGCAAGTCCCGTTATTGGCCGTCTGAAACTGTATCCCTCATATTGTAATACTTTGGGCATCGATATATTGTCGAAGGCTTTCATGGCCGGAAAACGATGGTTGTTGTGGATTTTCCGGGCTGTATCGCCATGGTTTTGGCATTGTAGTTCTTGATGTTTCACCAACAGCTGTGACCGGCATCTTCAGAGGTGTAGCACTTTGAGCATCATTGGAGGTCATCTGTGCAGTGAACTGGGGGTGATAAACTTCCGAGACTCTTTCTATTACCTCCTTTTTCTCTTCCCTTTCCAACAGCACCTGTCTTGCTTTCATTGAAAAGGTGGTTCAGGAGGAAGTTATAGGCAAACAGACAGACTCACTACCCTGTGGAGCATTACTGTAGACGAAACTCGTGTCTTTCCAATTAGCCCTCCATCATTCCATTTTTCAGCACAGCTGTCTCCGTCTTTGTCTCTTTTTTCTTCCTCCTTTGCACAGATGTGCGCGCACACACATCCAGATATATATAATGGGCAGAAGGGGGGGGAGCCATTTTCTGCCATAAGATGAACTACAATATTAAAGAAACCGAAAACTACATTTTGAAAATTGTTTCCTTTCCAGCTAGCCTCCTCTTGCCTATGGAGAATCAATACGCCAGAAGAGCATCGCCTTAAACATTAATATTAGAGAACAAAAATTCATTCCTGATGGATTGACGGGCACATTTTCTTAAGGCCAAGCCATAATGAACACGGCAACTTTCTCTTCCTCCCCTTTCTCCCTGCGATTCCGTCTCACTCTGCTCCCCCCCCGCCCCCACTGAGATTGCAGTGAATAATTGGATACTGCTAGCCTGTACACAGAACCATCTATTATTAGGCAGCAAGACTCTGCAGACGGCCCGGTGCCCTCAACCCCGTAATGGTAAGGGGAAATCAGGAGAAGAGAAATGCTGCTTTTTTGCTCTAAGGCCCTGGATCCTGAGTCAATCAAGAGAAAGGTTGGCTGATGTGATGCAGGCTAATAATTCCTCCGGGAGCGTCACTGCCATGACTGCAAAGACCCCGAACAGGCCAGACTTAAAAGCAAATCCGTGTAACACTGTAATTTTGACACCGAGGTTTACAACATGCCTTGCTTGTTTTTCCTCTTCCAAATCAGCCACAACCAGCCTGGTTTTTGCAGGTAGTTTTGATCGTTGGTGTAGGCCCGCTTCGGAGGAGTCATTCATTAGTCATCCCATCACCGCCAGCTATCCGTTCTAGTTTGGATGGCAATTAGCAAGAGGGAGCTGGGTTTTCTTGGGGAAGTGAATGGCCACCATGCTGTTTGACCAACGGCCAATTTAGAAGTGATGCTGGGCTGGTGAAAGAAACTTGCCCATACAGCTAGCAGCATATTGCAACCCGGGACTTGTTCCACTGCGGTGTGTACCCACGGCATGGTTTCCTCTGTGATACTACTTCAAACTAAGGATGTGAGCTCAGCATTAGGGATGCTGCAAATTTCACACTGAACGTGTTCTACAGTTGAACTGTCTTCTGTCTTCAGTTAAGGGGATCAGACAGAAGGCAATCAGCTCAACCATTTGGTTCAACAGGAAATGACTCGAACACCTGCTGGTTTGCATTGGGTTTTGGTAAAAACCCATGGGCAAAAAAAGGTTACAGATCCAAGCAGCTTTTCAGCCGTTAATGTGGTTAGGGGTTTAGATTAACTGTAGAATTAGATGAACTGTAGGATTTAGAAAAAATAGCATTTATTTATGTCTAATTTGCATGATTTGTAGCAGTAGAAAAAAGCAAAAGTCCAGTATAAGACTAACAAAGTTTGTGGTAGCCACTAGCCACATCTTCTTGTACCCACCTTGCTCTATCTTGATCTATCATCTTAAGCTATCTTCCCATCTTGATCTATCTTCCTGTAAGATTTGTGACAGATTTAGTTGTTTATTCAAACAATTCTCTGCCACACAGGCAGCAAGGTAGGAAGCACAAGGGTAGTTGAACTCAGGCCATTTGAGAATACGGATGAGCAAAAATATGATTGCATTGCACTTCACTGTTATGAAGTAATACAATAAAGCCACAGAAGGGCCGATAAATGGACAACAGGCTATAAAAATCAACTCCTTCTTTGTGAATGGTGAACCAGACAAGTGCCGAATCGGTTTGAGGAGAGACATGGGCACGGACCCCCCAAAAAACGAACCATGAGATTCATGGTTCGTGCATTTTAATGGACTAAAAACCACGAACTGGCATGTAACTAGGGCCAGTTATGACCCAGTTCGTGGTTCTTGGTTTGTGAGGTTTAAATGCCCCTTTCCAGCCACTTAGCAGTGGCAGGGAAAGAGTATTTAGCAGTTTAAAGGGCCCTTTCCTGCTTTGCAAGCAGCAGGTTCCTTTAAACTGCCCTAACCCCAGCCCCCTCACCCCACTCCCCCACTCCACCCCCCACCCCCCAGCCCCAACCCCTACCCCAGCCCCACACTTACCTTCCCTTGTGGCACGGGGTCCTTCCTTTCCTCCCACAAGGGGTGCCAAGGCCATTTTCGGCCTCCACCGCCCCTGCACAAGCTCACAGAGGGATGGAGGAGGCTGAAAATGGACTTGCTGCCCTCAAATGGGACGAAAATGGCCTCTTCCATCCATCTACAGGCCTGCACAGGGATGGAGGAGGCCGAAAACGTTCCTCACAGGAGGAGGGGCAGGATGTTGCGAGCCACAGGAGTCCTCAAGGTAAGTGTGTGGCTGAGCTGGGGGGTGAGGGGTAGGGGGTAGGGGGGCTGGGGTTTGGGCAGTTTAAAGGGACCTGCCACAGCAGATCCCTTTAAACTATCAGCTGGCAGGCAGCAGGGGGGATCCCCCTGGCCTCCTGCCAGCTGATAGTTTAAAGGGACCTACCCTTGCAAGTCCCTTAAAGGGGCAGTTTAAATGGCCATTTCCCTGGGGCAATGGCCATTTAAACTGCCCCTGTAAATACGATCCAATGAACCAGTATAAAGTTCGTGGAAGTTCCGGAAAACGAGCTTCCACGAACCCTGGTTCGGGAACCCGGATCCAGCCTGTTTCGTGGGTTTTTTTGGGTCGTATTTCGGTTCGTGCCCATCTCTATTTGAGAATCCATGTTCAGTATACATCTCATCCACTCATTTTGGCTGTGTCCCAATTGCAATGTTTCCATGCATGGTATGGAACTTTTCATATTCCAGAGATGGTGACGGCTAGGAGAGGGTCTGTAATCAGGGAATAATGGATCAGCATATATGTTCCTGGCATGGAACTCATCCAACCAGAAAACCTAGCCCATGTTCACGCCAAAGATGATTATTTCAGTTAAAATTCAGTCCAGGACTGGAGAATATGCAGAATGCCACAGCATTGGTGGGCAACCATACATAGACAAACACCCAGATTTGTTGATAATACCCTGTAAAAAAGCAAGCTTGATCTGATAGTAAAGCTGATTGAATCAGGATTCTAACCATCTTATTTTGCCGATGTGCATGTGCACACCGGTGGATTGGGAAAACACCAGACCCAACGCATATTGATTCAGCTGTGCAAACAATCACATCAAGATTGCTTTTTTGCAGTGTTTCCCCCCCCCCCCCATTGCACGTGTGTACATTAGCAGGGACGACTCATGGTACCATATACCAATTGTTCTGGATTGAAATTGGGCCCCAGATATGCTAGCAGTGCTATAGGAGGTTGCCCTGGACCCAAATGGATGGCATGAGTCCACGTGATGATGACAATCATGGAATATGCCCATTTTGTTGACTCACACAACTGAGGGCTGGAAGAAAGACAAGCACCTAGAGATGTCTATTTCTAGACTGGCAATGGCACAACTCTGGTAAGCAGCAATAGTTGCCAGCCATTCCCACCACATTCTCCAATGGAGCTACTGGTATGTTAGTGCCATTGCGGGATTGTGCAATTCCAGGCTGCTGCTTGAATTGCTTTGGATTGCATCTTGATGTGTGTCTGTATGTGTTATGTGCCATCAATTCATCTCCGACCTATGGCGACCCTATGAATGAAAGACCTCCAAAATGTTCTATCTGTAACAGACTTGCTCAGATCTTGCAAACTGGAGGACGTGGCTTCTTTTATTGAGTCGAGCCACCTCGTTTTAGGTCTTCCTCTTTTCCTACTGCCTTCCACTTTTCCTAGCATTATCAACTTTCCCAGAGAATCTTGTCTTCTCATGATGTGACCAAAGTGCGATAGCCTCAGTCTTGTCATTTTAGCTTCTAGGGAGAATTCAGGCTTGATTTGATCTAGTACCGACTTATTTGTCTTTTTGGCTATCCATGGTATCCACAAAACTCTCCTCCAGCACCACATTTCAAATGAAACAATTTTCTTCCCGTCAGTTTTCTTTACCGTCCAACTTTTACATCCATACGTGGCAATGGGGAATACCATAGTTTGGATTATCTTGATCTTGGTTCCCAGAGAGACATCTTTATCTTTAAGAATCTTCTCTAGCTCCCTCACAGCTGCTCTTCCAAGTCTCAGTCTTCTTCTGATTTCTTCATTGCGGGCCCCCTGTTGGTTGATGATTGAGCCAAGGAATTGAAAATCTTGAACAACTTCAATTTCCTCATTGTCAACTTTAAAATTGTGAAATTCCTCGGTAGTCATTACTTTTGTCTTCTTGCTTTGGTGCTTTCTCCTTTAACCTTCATCAGTAGTTGTTTCAAATCTTCACTATTTTCTACCAGTGATGTGGTGTCATCTGCATATCTCAAATTGTTAATGTTCCTCCCATTAATTTTCATTCCATCTTCTTCTACATCTAATCCATCTTTCCTTCTGATATACTCTGCTTAGAGGTTGAACAGGTAGGGAGGTAATATGCATCCTTGTCTGACACCCTTGCCAATAGGAAACCATTCTGTTACCCCATATTCTGTTCTGACAGTAGCCTCTTGACCAGAGTACAGGTTGTGCATCAAAACAATCAGATGTTGTGGCACCCCCATTTCTAGTAAGACTCTCCATAGCTTTTCATGATCCACACAGTTAAAAGCTTTGTTGTAATCTATAAAACACAGGCTGATTTTCTTCTGAAATTCCCTGGTATGTTCCATTAGCCATCGTAAATTTGCAATGTGATCTCTGGTGCCTCTTCCTTTTCTGAATCCTGCTTGAACATCTGGCATTTCTCGTTCCATATATGGTAAGAGTCTTTGCTGTATAATTTTGAGCATCACTTTGCTTGCATGGGAAATTAATGTGATTTTCCGATGTTGCTGCACTCCTTGGCATCAACTTTTTTGGGGATTGGAATGTAGACTGAGCATTTCCAGTCTGTAGGGCATTGTTTTGTTTTCCATATTTGTTGACATATTCTTGTTAAGATTCTGATGGACTCCATTTCTGTGGCTTGAAATAGCTCTATTGGTATTCCATCAACTCCAGGTGCTTTGTTTCTCTCAATTGCTTTGGGTGCAGCTTTTACTTCACTATCTAGGATTTCTGGTTCTTCATCAAGATTGCTTTTTTTTGCATTGTTTTTCCATTGCAATTGTTTTTCCATTGCAATTGTGTGCATCAGTAAGCTATATTAAGCTGCACAGGTGTGTATATATGAAACACCGAGATTGTTTTTTGGCCAATGTTTTATTATTGCAAACAGGCACATTAATATAATACAGGAGAAAAATATGCAAGAAGCACTGAATAAATGCAAATGCAGACTGCACACATGCTGTACAAAAAGGTATTTTTAAGCAATACTTAATTCATCAGCTCCACTTCAAAAACAACCCTAGGTAATTCAAAACTCCAACATTCAGGAGAAATTTGGATGACAAGCATTTTAGAAGAATCCCTATTTTAGGGATACTTGCAAATTGCTCATCCTTGTGGCTTTAACCTGAAAAATTGTGGGGTTTTTTTATTGCATTTCTCCCTAGAGTATATTGTACCCATGATACTTATTAGTGCATGCCATTTTCTGTTTCCTTACACTGAATTGTTCCAGTAAAATGTGCACATTTTCCAAGGTTCATTGAGCATCCATGAATCAACATTATACATTATGTGTATAAATGATGTACATTGTATGCAAGAGTAAAATATATCCAGAGGAGTTGGACGTGTTAGTCTGTAGTCATAAACTAGTAAAGAGTCCAGTAGCACCTTTAAGACTAACCAACTTTATTGTAGCATAAGCTTTAGAGAACCACAGCTCTCTTCGTCAGATGCATCATGAGATCTTGAGGTAAGAGTAGACTGTAAACTAAATATGAGCAATCAGTGTGATAGGGTAGCAAAAAAGGCAAACTCAGTCTTGGGTTGTATCAAAAGGGCTATTGCATAGAAATCGCAGGAGGTCATAGTCCCTCTCTATATTGCCTTGGTCAGGCCACACCTGGAGTCCTGTGTGCAGTTCTGGAGGCCTCACTTCAAAAAGGATGTGGTCAAAATCGAGAGGGTACAGAAGAGAGCAACAAGAATGATCAGGGGTCTGGAGACTGAGCCCTACGAGGAAAGGCTGAGGGCCTTGGGAATGTTTAGTTTGGAGAAGAGGAGATTGAGGGGGGACAGGATTGCTCTCTTTAAATATCTGAAAGGCTGTCATTTGAAGGAGGGCAAGGAGCTGTTCCAGTTGGCAGCAGAAGATAGGACTTGAAGCAACGGGCTAAATCACATGCAGAAAGGTAAAAGGTAAAGGTAGTCCCCTGTACAAGCACCGAGTCATTACTGACCAATGAGGGGATGTCGCATCACGACCTTTTCTTGGCAGACTTCGGTTACAGGGTGGTTTGCCATTGCCTTCCCCAGTCATCTACACTTTACCCCCAGGAAACTGGGTACACATTTTACCAACCTCGGAAGGATGGGAAAAGGTACCAGCTAGATACTAGGAAAAACATTTTTACAGTCTGAGTAGTTCCAAGGTGGAATCAGCTGCCGAGGGAGGTGGTGAGCTCCCCTTCACTGGCAGTTTTCAAGAAGAGTCTGAATGAATCTTTGTCAGGGATGCTTTAGGCTCATCCTGCATTGGGCAGGAGGTTGAACTAGAAGGTCTGTATGGCCCCTTCCAACTCTGTGATTCTGTGATACATCTGATGAAGAGAGCTGTGGTTGTCAAAAACTTATGCTACAATAAAGATGGTTAGTCTTAAAGGTGCTACTGGACTCAAGAGTAACATATAAATTGCATAGGAAATGTGCAGAACACGCAAAGACAATAGAACTGAAACTACAAAACAGCACAAAGCAGAGAATGAAGAACAGTTACAAAAATCAAAATGAATACAGTTAGAAACAAAAAGGCAACAATCCCTTCACCCCTACCTTATTTAGCAGTGAAACTTTTTCTGGCACAGGGACTAAGTGATATCTAACTGCTTTTAAAGGCAGGGCCAACGAAGACATGGGAAAGGCACCCACTTTAACAGGAACTCAAGTGGACTGAAGTGCATGCATTGAAAACAAATCAAAATGAAACATCTCTTAACGTTCTTTTTCTTCCAGTCTGTTATTGAACACTCTTGCAAAACAAGTCGAGGCTGCAGGTATCATTTTATTACCGCTAATTCGAAAGCTGTTCCTAATAATTTTTTTAAAGCATTTCCATATAATGCATCTGTTCTGTTAAAATTTATAATTGCATTTCATTGCAGCTAGGGAATACGGGTAATGACTGTCAGATAAAAGGCACTCTGTTTTGTCAGGTTGGAATTAGTTTATTTCCTGGCGCATCACCCTTTGTTTAAAGCTACTGAAACAATCTGCTTCCGCTCTTCCAGGTGAGTAGACTAGTCACTGACCTTCCAGGGAAGGTGCATGCTAGGTTGGTGCCCTGGTGGGCTGCTAGAAGGAAGGAGCAAGCAGAGCCAAGTCCCAGTAGCTCTGCGAGCAAGCTATCCTTCAGCTGTAATAATGAACAATTTCAGCTCACCTACTTCCACCTCCAGCACTGCTGATTTCCAGTAATTCAGGAGGTGCCGATGTCTGAACCAATGCCCATCACTGGTACAGCTGGCTAGTTCTGAGCTGTGTAGCCCTAGCAATGGTGGCTTGTATTGTCACAGGAACAGCTCAGCATAGCGTAGGGTTGCCAACCTCCTGGTGGGAGACACAAACTAAAGAAGCTCCCCTGGTATCAAAACTGAGAACAGAGGTGGAAACCCAAGACCAGGGGGATAAAGACAGTTTACCAAGTAATGAAGATATTTGTATAAATATATTATAGTAAAGTGCAAAATGATAAAGTGCTATTCAGTCTAAACATTTACAAATTCTTACAAAATACATATCTTATAAAATACCTGCAAAACATCTACAATCCACAATAAATAGTATATACAAAAAATAGAATATCGGCCAAAGTAGTCCATTAGATAGTGTGCAATGAATATAAGTCTAGATGCTCATCTAACAATCTGCTGCAACCTCTTTTTTCTTTTGCATGTGTACAGAAGATGGGTGCTCAGAACGAGATACCAGGATCAACAGGTAAGCATCCACAGACAATTTCTAATTTCTTGGCTTATATTATTTTGCAGGTGGAACCAAAATCACAGAGAAAAGAATATTCTGAAGGATCCAACAAGAGGCCGGCTAGTGACTAAACAAACAGAGGTGGGCAACCCTTTGATGCATCTGAGGCAACCCTGTGATGAAAGCTGATGCATCTAAACAAAGAGAATAACAATTTAACGCTTTCATGCCTGAATGTAGAACACTTGCAAATATCCCAACAATTGGGTATATGACCCTTGAAGAAGTCAGTGTATGAAACAAGCATTAAACTGCACTCTAACCGGGGTAGACATGGGCTGGAAAGATCATGGGATCTCCATCACTGCTGTGTTTTTATTCCACCTTTCTCCCAAAGAGCTCATAGCAATAGCTGTGGTGCTTCACTGTATCCTCACAACATAAATATCTGTTACGCTGGAAGAGAGGAAGTGGCCTGAGGTCAACGACGGAGCTTCATAGCAGGTAAAATCCCCAAGTTCTCCACAGCAAACACGCAGGTGTATTGGTTGAAGTAACTTTATTAGAGATCCATCAAGTTCAAGGTGCTCAGACAACTGAATTGGCAGAAGTGACGTAGATGGGGTCGGTAGTGTTAGTTATAGGGAAGGTTCCCGCCATCAGGATAAGGGCCGTTAAAGTTTGGACGTGAGGAGCCCAGGACAGAAGGAGGGGAGAAGCTAGGTTTAGACTAGACAGAACAACAAATGAAATCATCTCAATTCCCAAGAAAGATACAATTCGAGCCGGCCACAACCAGCCTTCAAGGACACTTGCTGGAGGCAGCAGGGAAAGAGAAAGTAAATATTTGCGAGATAACCTACTGCTTTAACATCAATAAGAAACTTCTCATGCCCTCAGAGGACTAGTACATAACACAGAATACATTTATGGCAGATATGCAGACAGGCATATATGACAGACTTCAACATGGGACTCTGCCATCCAACCCCAACCTTCTAACTACTACAGCACACTCATTGACAGCACTATCATGCTATCACCAGGGATAAAGTGCTATTAACAAACATGGTCTAGTAGTTAGAAGGAAAAAAGTGTGGATGGTATGCTAACTTTCCATTCCCAGTGCCACTTCATTTGGAACCCGAAGTTCCCGACCAACATTGCATTTTCCACTTCATTTGGAACCCAAAGTTCCTGACCAACGTTGCATTTTCTAACAGGTGTTCTTCACATGTTAGCTGTCTCATGTAGAAAGACTCTGAGTCACAGCAGCCTCTCAAACAAGCACTCTGAAACAACTACATTTGCATCACAGCTCAATTCAAGGGGGCAATTGTTACTAGAGATGGGCACAAACCAAAATACGAACCAAAATTAAGCATGAACCAGGCCAGTTCGTGGTTTGCGACCCGCGGTTCGTCAGATCCCATTTCTGACAAACCGCCACGAACTTTAGGCTGGTTTGTTTGGTTTGTTTTTTGGTTCGTGACTGCAGGCAGCTTGGTGCCAATCAATCAGTTCCCTAGGCAACTGATTTTGGACTTCCTGCAGACCTTCTGCTTACCTGGAAATGACCTTCTGCTGGCCCGGAAGTGACCTTTTGCTGATCCAGAAGTGATAGTTTTCTGATCTGGATGTGCCGTTTTCACGAACCAAATGAACCAGTTCACAAACCAGGGGCAGGTTCGTGAAAATTCGTGGTTCGTGGTGCGTGAAATTTGACAAACCATGTGGTTCAGTTTTTTTCTGCTTCGTGCCCATTTCTAATTGTTACCTGTAAAGCCCTTCATGACCTGAGGCCCACATACCTAAAGGATGGCTTTGCCCAGGAAGATACTCTTGCCTACTTAGTTTTCCACATCCATCTCTCTTTGTGATGCTGCCCCTACAGAGAGCACTGTCTGCTATAGCATGGACTCAAACCTTCTCTGTGGTGGCACCAGTATGGGATGGCCATGAGGAGATAAGATGAAGAACAAGGGGGGAAATTTAGTACCCTCTTCACCTTCTCACCCCTTTTGATGTTAAAAGGAAACACTCCCTATTGTGTCCCTGATGCGATTAAAGAAAAAGGAAGTGCTTCTTTGGTCAATAATTAATTGCATTGTGGAATTTTCTGCTGGTGGATATCATGATGGCCACCAGCAAAGATAGGTTTAAAAGGAGTGTGATGTCCCCCTTTCTTTTTCAGTTAGTTTTTGCCTTTAACCCTCTTCTTACACCATCTGGGTAGATTGCAGCCACCGGGAATAATATTCCAAAATACTTAATTTAGATTTCTCTTTTAATAACGTGCCTAAGCATCAGGCTCCTTCGTGGGACTAGGTGGCCCTGAGGCTAGGAATGGGATATATAGGAATGGCAGATACCCTAAGATTAAAAGAAAAATAAACATTTATTTTTACAAGAAGCATATCGGTTTCACTCTAGTACTTAAGCTGGATGGTTTCCCTACAGAGAGCACAGTCTGCTATAGCACAGATTCAGAACTTCTCTGGGGTGGCACCAACGTGGGATGACCATGAGGAGATAAGATGGAGAACGAGGGGGGAAATTTAGTACCTTTTTCACGGCAGCTTCACTCATCTGAACAGGGTCTCCTGCAGGTGCCAGGCTGCACACAGGCAAAGTCAGCAGCTGCTCATACAAGGGCTTTGTCTGTGGTGGCCCCTATCCTGTGGAATGACCTGCCTGAGGAAGTTAAAAGAGCCCCCAGTCTCCTGGCTTTCCGTAAATGATGTAAAGCCAAACTATTCAAAAAGGCTTTTTACTTAAATGGAAGGGTTTTATTGTAAGGATGGGGTCTCAGATGCTTCACTAACGAGTTGGGGTTCATAGACTTCATCACTATTTTTGCCTTACATATTACCTGCTGCTTTAAATATGTACTCCTATGTACAACCAGCACTCCATGTTGTCTAATGTTAGTCCTAGAATTGATTATGTTTTGCTCCAGTATTTTTTCTACTCTGTCTTGGATCCTTGCTAATGCTATGTCTTTTAAACTTGTATCTGTTTACCTTATGGTATTGTATTGAAATGTACTCGATACTGATTGTATTAACCTCATACTATGTAATCTGCCTTGAGTCTCAGTGAGAAAGGCAGACTATAAATGATGTAAATAAAAATAGAGAAAAAAGAAGTGCTTCTTTGACCAAGATGATGGCCGCCAGCAAAGATGGGTTTAAAAGGAGCTGTCTACCTTATTAACCATGGTGAATGAAGACGAACACTAGGAGGCAGAAATCTCTTGTCTTATATGTGATGCAAAGTCCTTGTATTGCTCCCCAACAAACACAAGGATTTTGTAATGTTTAGATGGAGCCTCAGGGCCAAGCTACACATGACGAATGACACTTGAACAGCAAGTGTATTTCTCCCTGTTCACTTGCCCTCCACTCAATCCACTTTCCATTCAAGTGTCATTCGTCATGTGTAGCTTGGCCCTCAGAGGCAGCAATCCCAGGACTAGGAGGAGGGTTGCCAATTTTGGGTTGAGAATTTCTTGAAGATTCGGTGTTGGAGCCAGGGGAGGGTGGGATACGAGGAGACCTCAATGCAGTATAATGTACACCATTCACAGCTGCCATTATCTTCAGCAGCATGGATCTCTGTAGCCTGAAGATCAGTTATAATTCTAGGAGATCTCCAGTCTTCACTTGGAGCTTGGCTTCTCTACCTAGCAGGTAATATCAGGGAAGGCCTCGGTCTCTAGGCCATGTCTGTTGCTCCCCTCCCCAAGTGTGAGTGGACCACCATGTGAAACAGGATGTGAGACTACATGAACCAATGGTCTGATCTGGCTGGGCTCTTCTTACATTCTTCTGCAAATATGGCTGCCACCATGACATCTAATTGGGTCAGCCTTTAACACAGTGCTGCATAAACGATGGAGTTTATATAGTATGTGCATCATTCCACTAACTACCTCTTTATCATTTCCCCATCTCTTTATCCGTTCCATTCACCGTTCCCTAGGTTTCAACTCATTGCCACTTTCTGTTTTTCTTTATGACAACCAGGCCTTCAATTAACTCTTCTCAATAAAATGACTGTTTAAGGCAAAGTTTGCATAACGCCGAGTGAAATGTCAGGTAATACTGAGCGTGAAACTAGGAGAGCCCCGTGGCTCGGTAAATTATGATGTAGAAATGCTGTCACTTTCTTGCCAACACGAATACACGTGTAGGGTTGGAATGGTTTTATGGCTCGGCCGAATGATGGATGATAGCAACCCGACAAGATAAACTCCGATAAAATAATCCACTGATATTTAAGGCTCTGAAATTTATTATCTAAAGGGCGCAGTAAAAAATGATTTTATAATTCCCTTCGTTTAAGAGATTTTGGTAATAAAAACAGATTTTGAGAGTAATGGGTTATGAGGTTATGAGGGTGAACCCTTCCTATAATCTTGTAATAAATTGTTGGGGTAGGGGGTGTGAGAAATAGAGAACAGTACAAACAAATACTTCTTTTCTATCGGCTTATTGGTAGCTGCTGCTGTCACAGATCTAGCCCATCAGGCTAGAAGCCACCGATTGACTGTGGCAGCTACTGATTTTGCTATAGCCACCCTTAAAGTAGAAAAGAGCAAAGAGTTCAGTAGCATCTGTAAGACTAATAAAGTTTGTGGTAGGGTATGAGCTTTCATGAGCCACAGTTCACTTGACTCACTAAAACTCATACCCTACCAAAATTTTTGTTAGTCTTGTAGACACTACTGGACTCTTGCTCTTTTCTACTGCTACAGACAGACTAATATCGCTACCCATCTTGATCTATACTCTTAGAGATTCTCCTTCCAACCTTCTCTGAACCCCCAAAACTCTTATCAATTTGTTGGCTGCAGTGGTAGGATTTGGAATAATTTCAAACAGCCATTCTTCAATCATCACATTTTGATGACTAGAATGATAAGAAACCTAGTGATACTTATGTATATGTGATCCGCTGCTCAGATGTATGAACGGTTATACTATATACTTGACTGGAGACTGCAGCAAGAGGCCAGTAGCACCAATAAGACTAACAAAATTTGTGTTAGGATATGAGCTTTCGTTAGTCACAGCTCAGTTCTTTGGATCTTGCTCTTTTCTACTGCTACAGACAGACTCACATGGCTACCACCTTGGAGACCTAAAAACACAGTGGAAGGAGGTCTTTTTTTTTTAATGCTGTTCCCTCTTCCCCACATGAGTGCCTCACCACTGCTGCTGCCTCTTCCAGGAAACTGGAGCAAATAGGCCAAAAGGCTCTGTCAATTTCACCTCTCTACACAAAGGTAGTTTAAAAAGACAGAGTGGGAGGAGATCACTCCTCAAAGGGTTTGTTCATTTCATCTTTGCCTCCTGGTTTGCTCTGTCAATTTCATCTCCTCTTCCAGGAAGCTAAGATGAAATTAACAAACCCTCTGAGGAGCGCTCTCCGCCAGCTCTGTCTTTTTAAACTATGCTTCCCAGCTAACATTGCATCTTCCTACACTTGAGCGTCCTCGTGTAAGATGTCTCATGCAGAGAGACTCTCATTTCCATTGAGTGCTATGACCAATGCTGTGGCATTTAAGGAAATAAGGCTAAATGGAGTAGAATTGATACATCACGAATCCTCAGTATTATTTCCAAATGTTGCACACTGAACCTGGTGCATACATTTTGCTGGCACTTTGACTTTCTTCAATTCCTTTGTAACATTTCCCCATAGGACTGAGCAAGTACAAATAGGAACTTGATGCAGTGCCTGCCTGTGTGCATTAGGGTCCTGCTTGGGAGTGGGAAGGGATGTAGTTGTGTTGGATAAAATCTTGCCAAGAGCCCCAAATCCAAATACACACACACCCTCCCTCCCTCCCTCCTTCCCTCCAAGGAAACCTTTTTTCAACAAGGTGATAAAAGTGAACAGGTCTTTAAGGAAACCTGTTTGCCAATAGGTATTTATTAATTGATCCCTGGACCATTGTCTTTCAAAACTTTGTGCATCCCTTGGGATACAGGATAGACCAGTCAATTTCCACTCTTTTTTTTTAAAGAAAAGTTTTAACTCCTCAAAGGAAATTCAGTGACAGAGGATTGAAGGGGAGGGGGGCAGACAACAGGAACACAAAGACAGAGAGCCCTATCCAAGGAAGGAAGGAAAAAGAAATCCATCAATCTCAGATAATCCTGCAAAATCCTGTTTGTTCATTTCAACATCCAAATCATCTCGACCTCCTCCTTTAATTGAAATCAGTGCAGAATCCGCCCTTCGCCTTAAAACTAAATTGGCCCCCTCTGTCTCTATCTCTGATGGAGCGAACTGAATTATCTTTGATAAATTTGGTGAATCTTACCGAATTATGTGCATGTTAATTATAACTGAGTGAACCTCAAAATAAATTTACCCGCTTAGCTCGAAGGCTCGAAGGCAGAGCATGCATTTGTGTATGCTCTTGGCCTCAAGTTCAGCCTTTGGCATTTCCAGTTACAGTATTTGAGATAGCGAGGCTTGGAAAGGAAAACTTCTTCCTGAAACCCTGGAGTGCTAGTGCCAATTAGAGTAGAGAATATTGTGCTGGATGAGCCAATGAAGCAATTCCATGAGTTTCGGATGTAAACAAATAGAAGGGGAGGTCCAAAATTTGCATATATCATCAATACAACCTCATCATTTTTCAAGGCACTTTTTGGGAATTCTCAGAGAATGGTAAAAGTCGGGAAGATGCCTAGCTTTCTTCACCATTCCCTTTACTTATTAATTAAAAATATTTGTATCTCGCCTTTCCAAAGATATAGGGTGGTTCATAACATTAAACGGAGGACCTTTATTTATCACTCGTCCCTCTTCTTCCACCACAGAACTGAAAGCAATTCTAAAGAGTAGAAAAGAGCAAGAGTCCAATAGCACCTATAAGACTAACAAAATTTGTGGTAGGGTATGAGCTTTGGTGAGTCACACCTCACTTCTTCAGATATTCTTCAGGTATCTGAGGAAGTGAGCTGTGACTCACGAAAGCTCATACCCTCCCTCAAATTTTGTTAGTCTTATAGGCACTACTGGACTCATGTTCTTTTCTACTGCAACAGTCAGACTAACACGGCCACCCACCTTGATGTTCTCTTAAAGAGGTTTTCCAACTAAAGATATATCATATTTTGCTTCAGCACAATGCCATACAATTTGCCTTTCAACTATTTTCTAGGATGAACAAAGAAGTATAAAAATATAATTTTGAACAGTGTAAAAAATTTAAACAGCACACAATTGATCAGCCAATTTTCACAGGAGCAGATAAAAAAGCATAAAAATAATTGCGGGGCGGGGGAAAGGAATCACCCAAGGCAGAAGGTCCCGACCAGGTAACCAGCACCTTAAATCATTAAGGGCTTGAAAGGTCAAAGCTTGCACTCCAAATTTCACTTGGAAAGATACTAGAAGCGACTGAAGATCTTTCCAAACAGGCATTATGTGTGTTCCTGTGGCACGTTCCCGTTAACATCAGGGCCATGACATTTCGGACCAGAAGTTCTTTTTTGAGAGATTTTCAAAGGCAACCCCATGCAGAGTGAGTTCTAGTAGTCTAACCTCAAAGTAACCAGAACACGTATAGCTTTCTGTTGGCCCTCTGAAGGATGGTTTTTAAAGGTGGAGAGAATGAAAAGAAAGAGCTTGAAGGGGCTCAAAAATGCATTGGACATTTTGAAAGAAACTTTATTCGAGATACATCTGAGCGTCTTTGACACATTCCCTTTTGCACCTTTCCTAGGATAAAAGTGCAGACCGCTTTATTTCTGCATTTGCAATGTAATGAATGGTGTGTGTGTGTGGGGGTGGAGGACACTGATTCAGCCAGGAGTTATATTTATACAGAAACAGACTTCTATTTTGATTTTATCGCATTTTATTTACATTATTTATGGTTCGCCTTTATCATTTAGACTCAAGGAGGGTTACACAGTATAATACAATACTCTCAACAGCTGGGACATTCAATAGGGTATGGATTGCAGAAATTTGGAAACGAGCAGCCATTGGATACAGCGTTGAAACGTAGCTGAAACAAAACATAAGCAATTTAACATGGCATTTTAAATGACACAGAAATGACTCAGTAGAGGCATACTTGTAGCAACAGATGGTAAACAGTAGTATAGTGTACAGTCCCTACACCAAATGGTTCTCTGAATCATTTCGTTATACCACAGCTCTCTTACCTGTGCAAAAAGCCCACCTGAATAATCCAGTTTTGAATGGGTCACAGGAAGTCAGAAGAATTGGAGCTTTACTGACCTCTTTAGGCAGATGTTTCCGTAAGGGGAGAGCCACAGAAGAGAATCAGTGGCTCCAGGTCATGAAATATTTCTTCCTTTGTGGGGACAAAGTCTATCCCTCTGATAAGAGTAGCTGCTGGGTAATACATGGCTTTAAAAGGCACGATGACTTAAAAACAAACTTCCACGTTAAGAGGCAACAGCAGGGGAAAGCCTGGGTTCCCTATGCACCACTAACTATCTAAGGTAAATTGTACAATACAGAGTATGGATTACAAGGTAAAAATGCAGAAAAGGTACTAATCTTTGCAGTGGCCTTCAAACCTCTCCCGTTATATACGGGCCTTCCTGGGCTGTTCCGTTCTACTGCAGTTCTAATCTCTTTTTAAAAATGCCCTCTTGAACTTTATGGTTTTTACACATTCTGCGGAATGATAGCTCGTGTTCTGCTTGCCGGTCACGAGCCAGGAGCGGATCATTTGGAGAGCTGTTTGGAATGCATTTATTAATCATTCCCACACTTCAGCTATTTTTACAAGATGCCCGAGCATCCCTACCTGGCCAGAGACGGCAGAAGATGAAAAGTGTTAAGTTACTTCCCGAACAGATCCAAAGCTGAGATTTGGCACACATGTAATCTGACATGCCTCAGTTAAGTCTAAATGTTACAAAAGAATGTCTCTCCGTCTCAAAGCTCAGTTCTGCCTCATCACTGTGGCGAACAGTTTACATGCAGTTATTAAAGGTACGGACAAAGAGTTGGATATGGGACTTCCCCAGTAAAGGTGGTTTGTTTCTGACAGTCCAGGGAGCCTTCCATAATAATAAAATTCAATTTATATACCACTCTTCAGGACAACTTAACGACCCCTCAGAGCGGTTTACGAAGTGTGTTATTATTATCCTCATGACAATCACCCTGTGAGGTGGGTTGGGCTGAGAGAGCTCTGAGAGAGCTGTGACTGGTCCAACGTCACCCAGTTGGCTTCAAGCAGAGGAGTGGGGAATCAAACCTGGTTCTCCAGATTAGAGTCCTGCTGCTCTTAACCACTACACCAACAGGCTTTCTCTGCTGCTACAAATCTCTTTACACTGGAGAAAGGCTCCATGGGAAAATTCCATAGTATCCAGACTTCTTGCTCATTGGCATACCACTATAACTTCCCATTCACAAATGTCCCCAAGTATGCCAACATATGTGGACACATGGCCACACCCAAAGTTTCTTCCCAATTGGTTTCTTCCTGATTGTCTTTTATGCTTAGTGGGAAAGGCAGGCCCGATGTACGAACACCTGGCCCCTTTATAAAGATAATTACCGACAATAAATAATATAGTATTTGTTAGGGATTCTATTGCTAGCCTTTACCCCCTAGTAATTGAATGATGGATGGAAACAGACAGGCTACCCATGAATGGCAGGAGGAAAAACTGTCTGCTGGAACCTGGAGGGAAGACATTTTATAAGGAAATGGCAGTGAAACCAGTTCTAATAAATAACCCAGCTGAGTTGACTTAAGCACTTATAATGCCAGTGTCTGTGATAAGCAATGGAAACATTAATATCAAATGCTTCACCATAAACGAGTACGGTGGAGTTGAGGATGATGTATTGCGCCTCTGTGGTCGGTAGCGTGGCATGCTTTTAAAGTGATGCTTATAATCATTATTGTTTTTGGTAACTGTAGAGGAAAGGGATAAGAGAGAGAGAGAGAGAACAAGGAAATGTTTTATCTGCTAAAAAGGAACAGGCGCAATGAGTTCGGATTGTGTGTGTTATGTGTCGTCAAGTCACCTCCGACTGAAGGCAACCCTATGAAAGAAAGACCTCCAAAATGTCTTATAGTTAACAGACTTGCTCAGATCTTACAAACTGGAGGCTTCTTTTACGAAGTCAAGCCATCTCATTTTAGATCTTCCTCTTTTCCTACTGCCTTCCACTTTCCCTAGCATTATTGACTTTTCCAGAGAATCTTGTCTTCTCAAGATGCGACCAAAGTTCGATAGCCTCAGTTTTGTCATTTTAGCTTCTAGGGATAATCCAGGCTTGATCTGATCTAGAACCCACTTATTTGTCTTTTTGGCTGTCCATGGTATCCACAAAACTCTCCTCCAGCACCACATTTCAAATAAATCAATTTTCTTCCTGTCAATTTTCTTTATTTTCCAACTTTCACATCGATACATAGTAATGGGGAATACCATCGTTTAGATTATCTTGATCTTGGTCCCAAGAGAGACATCTTTATCTTTAAGATCTGGATGAGTTAGCAGTGTTAGTCTGTAGTAGACTAAAGAGGAAAATAGTAAAGAGTCCAGTAGCACCTTTAAGACTAACCAACTTTATTGTAGTATAAGCTACAAGTTGGTTAGTCTTGAAGGTGCTACTGGACTCTTTACTATTTTGCTCTTTATCTTTCAGGATGTTTAAGGATCTTTTCTAGTTCCCTCACAGCTGCTCTTCCAAGTCTCAATCTTCTTCTGATTAGTTGCTAACTTTCTGGACTTTTGCCACTAAAGTAAAATCCAGAAAGGTAGCTAGTTGGATGTTCACAGTAATGGGCAGGTTTGGAAGACAACCAATGAGTTCCCCCAAAATGAATTATATTTTGGTCAAATTGGGGGAACATCAGACCACAGAAAGGGTAATTTAAAAAGACAGAGCCAGCAGCAGGGCAAAGGCTTTGCTATACTCTGCAGCTGTGTGAAGGGGCTGTGAAATGCCAGAAGGGAAACTTCAGCCCATTAGAACCTCTCCAGGTCCAAGCACAGCTCTGGAAGGCAGCTCCAGCCCATTTCCATTCCTCGCTGCCCTCTGGTTACAATCCCACACAGTTTTAGACTGGAGAGGTGAAATTGTCAGTGCCTTTGGGGAGGCAAAGATTAAATTAACAAGCCCTCTGAGGAGTGATCTCCATGTCTCTGTCTTTTTAAACTACATTTCCCAGCTAACATTGCATCTCCCTACACTTGACAAACACATGCCAAGGCATCTCATGTAGAGGGACTCTTAGGGCCAAGCTAAATGGGATGCCAGGCAGTTTTTCATGGGAACTGTAGTTTTCAAAGATAGTTTTCAAAGACAGCCACATGGGATCACAGGGGGAGAGGAACGCCACCATTGTTTTCTTTAGCAATGTCAATGGAGAGAGGAACAACCAGCTCCTCTCTGCCTATGCCTCCCCGTGCTAGGGACAATGCTGAAAATTTGCTTTGGACTCAAACAGGATAATAATGCAGAGGGTTTCTGAGAACTCCTTCATTTTTTTTAAAATACAACAACTTTAAAGCAAGCAGGAGGGGCTGCCAATTTGATTGCAGAAGTGGTGCTAGAGAAGCTTGAAGCCTTTCCTCCTGTACTATTTCCACAAACTAAATTTCCCTCCCCAGGGCCTGGCATTAGTTCTATAAGGGAAAGCACAACAGGTACATACACATGCACCAGTATAGGACTGGGATTTCCAGGTGCCCGCTGGTGGTAGGCAAGCTCCCGGGGGTTTGGCTCCTTGCCCAATGATCTGCCAGCAATCGGTGGGAGATGGCAAGCCCCCCGAGGTCACCGGCCACCAGCAGGCACTCTGGGAACACTCTTGTGCAGTGTGGGAGCACTCGTGCAGTTGGCGCAATGATGTCGCTCCTGGAAATGATGTCATCGCGCATGTGCCCGGAGCACGTGTGCAAAGGGGAGCGCATAAGTGGCACAAGGTAAGTGTCAGGTACCCCCTCACACCGGGAGGGGAGAGAAACTTAGCAACCCCAGGTTGCCCCACTGGTTGAGGGTGGGCGTGTTATCCCGGCAGTTTCTTTTAAGTAAGAACAAAAGCAAATTGTGATCGCAGGACTCCTAATCTCATTTTGTTCCTGGTTGTGCTAAAGATGGAAGTTTTATTTTAAGCAAGCATCTGGCTTGCTTACCTTTACAAGACATTTAAACAGCAGATTCCACCCAGAGTCTGTGTGTTGGTGAGGGGGTGGGGAGCTGGACATTTCTCTCCACATTGAGATTAGTAAAGAAAACAACTGCAATTTTGCATCGTCTCAGCAATAACAGCAGCCAGAGCAGAGCGGGGGGGCGGGGGGCGGGGGCGGGGGCGGGCGGAGATAAGTAGCCAACAGCAATGGCAGAGGACAGTGAGAGAATCCTTCCTCTCCCCAGCAATCATAAGCGGCTCTGTCTTTTAAAACTGCGGTTCCCAGGTAAAATTGCATCACTCGACACGTTAAAGAATACGTGCCTGGTATCACGTCTAGCTTGGCCATCACTGCTTGGCACGCAGAAGATCCTCTGTTCAATCCCTAGCATCTCCAGATCAGGGCCATATTATTCATAAGGCTGACTAGGCCGAAGCCTAGGGGCCCCGCAGGGCCTGTCCATTTTTTTTGCTGAGGTACACCCCCACATACATTACAATTAATTGATTCTGTTATATAACCTCTATTAATAGGATAATAACTGCTTCCTTATTGAAGTGAAAGATTTTTTTTAATATTAAAACGTTATCCATACGTTATATATTTTTAATAAATAATACAAATTTTATTCACTCCAAAATATTACAGTATTGAACAATTATACCCCTGAAATGTGTTTTCCTGAAGAATTATACTTGCACAATAAAAATATTTTAAAAATTGTGAATAGAATTCTTCAGGAGTACATAGCCCTATATCAAAATGGATATAGGGCTAGGTACTGCAATCTAATACCTACCGTCCAGGGTCAGGCTGTCAGCTGTAATGGGGTGAAAGACTGAAGTGCTAGAGGGAGCCCTAAATACCTGAAAGCCTAGGGGCCCAGCTATGGGTTAATATGGCCCTGCTCCAGTTATAAAAAGATCCTTCACCTGTGGGCCAAGCTACACATGGCGAATGACACTTGAATGGCAAGTGTATTTCTCCATGTTCACTTGCCCTCCACTCAATCCACTTGCCAGGCAAGTGTCTTTCATCATGTGTAGCTTGGCCCTGAGATCCTGGATAGCAGCTACCAGTCTGTTGGACTGATTGCATTATTCAGCTTAATGTATATGTGGATATTGCCCAAATACAGCTCAGTTCCTTAAAAGTGGTTGGCGAATCTCAGCTTATTTTTCAAGGATGAGGGGCAGGGGGATTTGAAGCCAGTGCCTTCTGTGGGGTGTGTGACTCAGAGCTAAACTACAAGAGACGAATTACACGAGGGCACACACCTGAAGGGAGTTGCAATGTTAGCCATGAAGCTGAGTTTTAAAAGACAGATCAGGAGGCTCTGTCAATTTCCCCTCTCTACAGAGCTGCAAAGATCGCTCCTCAGAGCGATTATTTCCTGCTCGCCTCCAAGAAGGGGAGGTGAAACTGATAAAAGTTTCAGGAGAAGAGGAAATTAAGAAATCCTCTAAGGAGTGATCTTTGCTGACTCTGTAGAGAGGGGGAATTGACAAAGCCTTCTGACCTGTCATTTAAAACTCAGGTTCCCGGCTAACATTGTGACTCCTTTCATGTGCGTGTCCTTGTGTAATTTGTTTCTGGTAGTTTAGCTCTCAGCTTAAAAAGTTGTTCATGACTCCCCTGCCCCCAGAATTGGGGAGGGAACGGTCTGGCGTGAAGCCAGCCAGGGTCTCACATTCCATTTAAAACAGGGGCCAGCCCAAAGCTCGACCCCTGCTTAATATACTGGGAAGGGGGTTATAGAGACTTTCGAGAATGGCTGAGCAGGCATCAGTTAAGGTCTTGCGTGCTATCCGCTCAGGCAGGGGTCCGACTAGATGAGCCTTCGAGGACTTCCCTGAGGATATAAATAAAATGCACTCTTGAAGGTAGCCGGGTGCATCACGGAGCACCAACGGTTTAAAGCGAGGGCTGAATGTGCTGGGGACTTTTCGTGTGCTGTATTCTTGTGATATATACGCTGCGATGATTCTATGCAACAGGAAAGGGCTACTTCCCCAGCAGTTAAAATATATCTTTTCTGTTTGAGTGCCTGCAGTAAAATACAGTGCTTTTTTGGGGGGGGGGGTTGAATTCATTGATCTCAGCAAATATTTATTCAGTTGGCAATATCTGTGCTCATATGGCTATAGCCATGCTCATATTCACTACAATGGACTGGAGGAGATGGGAGAGAGAGGCACAGGTGGGGAGGGGGGAGGAACAGCTTTATAGCTGGCCAAAAGGAACCATCTGCACCAAAAGTAAACAGAAAGGCTGTGAATTATAGCCATGAAGTCTAAACCTCCAAAGGTTTGCAGGTTTTGCCGTTCCACATGGCCTCGCTGTTGCAAGCGCTTAGGCTTATTAATATCTTAAGGCTCCAAATCAACCACCGTCTCGCCTCGTAAAAATGCATCGGCAGCCATAGAGTCATCAAGAGAGGTCTATTGCATAGTCCTCCCAGAGTCCTGAACATAAAAGGAAGCATTTTTTCTGGATTTTAGATGCCTGCGTTAAATATATTAAATCCAGAAAGTTAACATTCGGGCTGTGGCAAACATTCACCCATTTCATTTTATCGGGTGGAGGGAGTGATGCCTTCAGGGTGTGAAGAACAAAATGTATCTTGGAACACCCCCAATTTGGGTGGTTTTCCATTTTGGCATCTTTTCCAGCTATTCATCCCCAACGCTTCCCTTTCTGTTGCTGTTTCAGGAACCTATTTTCTCTCCATTTCGCTTTTCCTCGAGTGATCCTAGCCAGTCAGGGAGCACGTGATAGTATCACATCAGTAGGCAAATGTTTTCTCTCCTCTCTTCAATACAACTTCCCCCTGCCCCCCAAAAAATCACACAAAAGGGAGCTACTGATCTTTTTATTTTTCATGAAAATTAACTCCTTTGGAGCTGAGCTCCCTTGACAGCCACAAGCAAAGCTGTTAATTTTACCTCTGTCCGTATTTTTTTCTTTATGTTGCCGGAACTCAACTCTGGCTGAAAACAGAGTTGCCAGCTTTGCAAACAGCTTCTAGATCTGTGCCAGTGTTAAATTTAGTCTTTTTAAGATGTTGCAAGAGCATATGAATGGGGGGGGGCTCCATCTCTCTAGAGTAGTGATCGGATGCTGCTCTTTTTTGTTTGTTTGTTCGTTTAATCACTCCCCTCTTATAGCCACCAATGCGGTTTTTGTCCACAGGGATTCCACAACCCCCAACAAACCCCTTTGGGTAGTCAAGAGACCCTTGTCACTATTTCCTACAGTTCTTCCAAACTGGGAAACTCCAATCCAGGACCCTCAGTTACCCATGGAGATGTCTATTGTTGATGCAACAAGTCCCTTCCTGATTTTGCACCTTCTTACAATAGCTTTGTAGCTCCAGTTCTCGCATCTAGCAGAGAAGCCTTTAACAGATTAACAATGCAATCCTAAACAGAGTTATTTCAATGGGCTTAGACTGGAGTAACTCTTCTTAGTATTGCACTGTAACTCCTGTGTAGGTTTGCTCTCCTTCCCCAGTTTATAACCAAGAAGAAAGGAAAACCCACCATAACCTACTAACTACTCCCGTCTAAGACACAAGATTATACTCGATCTAATGAGTCAAAATTACAATGTACAACCAAAGAATCTGGAGCAAGTATCACCATTATATAACAAGATAGGTCAGGATGGGCAGCCACGTTAGTCTGTCTCTAGCAGTGGAAAAGAGCAAAAGTCCTGTAGCATATATAAGACTAACAGAATTAGTGGTAGGGTATGAGCTTTCGTGAGCCACAGCTCACTTCTTCAGATACCTGAAGAAAGTATCTGTCACTAATTTTGTTAAGTCTTACAGATGCTACTGGACATAATATATAACAGTTATATCATTTGTAGAATAACTGTATGAATCACCAAAATTTCCTCTAATGTACAAACAAAAGGTGCACTGACCTGGATAGCCCAGGTGAGCCTGATCTCATCAGATCTCAGAAGCTAAGCAGGGTCAGCCTTGGTTAGTAATTGGATGGGAGACCTCCAATGAAAACCAGGGTTGCAGAACCAGGCAATTGCAAACCACCTCTGTTAGTCTCTGGCCATGAAAACCCCACTAGGGGTCACTATGAATCAGCTATGACTTGAGGGCACCACCATACAAACAAAAGATAATGTACAACTAAAGAGTTAAGAATCCATTCCATACATATTATTATTATTATTATTATTATTATTATTATTATTATTATTATTATTATTATTATTAACATTTATAACTCGCCCTTCCTGCAAGCAGGGTCAGGGCAAGGTACAACAGTTAAAAAAATATAATACAAATATTAAAAACAATTCATAAAACAACAGGTCATCATAAAATCAACAAACAGATAATGAATGTCCCAAGATGGGGTCAGTTCCAGATTCCTGCCCATCAACATACAGGAGGAGGGAAGCAGACAGATAATGTACTGCAACCCATACGTGGGTCAGCAAACGAATGGGCACTACATAGCCCCGTGCTGTACCCATATGTTGGGCAGCTGGCCGGTGGACACTGTGTAACCCCACACTTAGTGGGAGGCTGGTGGGAGGCTCAGTGAGGATCTCATTCTGGCCTCAACAATACGCCTGGCGGAACATCTCCGTCTTACAGGCCCGCCGAAATGATAGAAGATCCTGACAGGCCCGGGTGTCCTCAGACAGAGGGTTCCACCAGGTTGGGGCCGGGACCTAAAAGGCCCTGGCCCTGGTTGAGGCCAACTGAGCCTCCCTGGGGCCAGAGACCACCAGCAGATGTTTTCCAGCTGATTGGAGCATTCTCCGGGGCATATACGGGGAGAGGTGGTCCCTTAGGTATTCATAATGTTACTATGGTTGCATATTGTAATTTTGATTCATTATATCTAGTATAATCTTGTGTCTTAGACTGGAGTCGTTAGTAGGTGACGGTGAGTTTTCCTTTCTTTTTGGTTATTGGCTTCTTACCGTAACTCTCATTTGTGTTGTGCACCTTTCCCAGTTTTGCAAGACCTCAGTGGGACTTAGAATAGTACAAGGGGCAACTCCCGTTCCCTGCAGGATTCTTCTCCGTGCAAATCAGCTGCAAGTTAAAACCAGCATCGAGTTTGGGTTGATTCATCCCGCAGATTCTCCTTTTCTACCCCAAAACGAATCCATTTCTCATCCTGTCACAGCCTATTTGTACTCCAATCAAATCTAGTTGACCAAACTCATGCAAATACAACCGCAATTTATTTCTGTTAAAAGAAGGGTGCAAAGTAGGTTAATAGCCCTTACGACGAACTGTCGCATATTAAATGTAAACTAATTCATTTCCATAGCAATGCCTTTTATTAAATACAAAAAGAACTTTGTTCCATGGAGTTCAAAGCAAATACAATTCTTTTTTTTTCCCATGCAAGGAACATTTTCTCCTTTCCTGGGCACGAAACAAAAAACAATTATAGGCTATCATTCTCATATGCAAATATCTTTTTTCTTGCTTTTGTTTACCAGGTGTGATCAATACATTTTAGAAGAACTTGAGAACTATTTCTGGATAGTGTTCACTCTTCTGAATGTGGCTAAACATCTTTAAAATGATAATTATTCCAACTCAACCCAGTTCTGCCAACCTTTGGCAATGACCTCGGTTTATGGCTTACACGCCCAGTAATTTTTCAAAGAGATAAGGAGAGCTGAATCTAAATTACGGGTATAAAAATTGGAATTTCATATCAGATTTTGGGATAGATCTGGTTCTATTGAGCACAGCCTTGCTGGATCACACAATTTCCGTCTCACCCATTTTGTTATCACTTCACGCACGTGACAAAATGGAATCTGGCTTAGAAAAGCTTGTGCCGTAATAAATGTATGACACTTTTAGGTGCTACGAGACTTCATTTAATCCAGCAATGGACAGTCAAAAGACTCTGGGAAGCTTAAAAACAGGGGTAATTGATAATTCCCTACTCTGGTTCTTTGTTTTGTTTTGTCCCCGCACCTAAAAGTCAGGAGTGTGTAACCTCTGAGCATAAATGTTCCATCTTGACATCATGACTCAGAGCAGTTGCTAGATTTATACTGTGCAAATCAAACTCATTTTAAAAAGTATGACCAGTAACCATGCTAGTTAGTCTGTTTATAGCAGTAGAAAAGAGCAAGAGTCCAGTAGCACCTATAAGACTAACAACATTTGTGGTGGGCAATGTTCCCTCTAAGCTTTGCAATGTTGTGAGCTAAAAATCTACTTTGTGAGCCGAAACAACAACTTTCATTAAAGTTTTGAGTGCACCTCCTTAAAAAAAAAATTACAATCACTAGGTGAAAGGGCCACAAAAATCAGAGTATATTTCTGTATAAAAATGGATATGTCCATGCTGATTACAAAGGGGCAGTTGTATTAGTCTGTTGCTACAAAATAAAGCAGACATTCAATGGCACCTTAAAGACTAGCACATTGATTTCAAGATGAGCTTTTGTGAATCAATGCTTACTTCTTCAGCCTCCTTCTGCACCAAGGCCAAGTTAAATGATGCCTTCACCATGGTGGCGGCTGAGACGCTACCTCCTCTCCTCAGCTCTCTGGGGCTGAGGGGATCCTAGCGATTTCAGGCTGCATGGGTCAGGCCAGACCCGATCACTCAGCTCTGCTCTGTTCCCCAGCTAGAGAGCCAGCAGTGGCTGGAGGCGCTCTCTGGCACCACCCTAGGGGTCAAACCAGCCACAGCCAGGAAGGGAGAAGTGGGATGAGGCTCCATCCCTGCTCCATCACTATAGGGCCCCCTGCAGATGCTGGCTGACTGGGAGGGCAGGGCTGCCTGAGGGTTAGTATCTGTGAGCTACATCTGAGAAGCTGTGAGCGGAGGAGTCAGAATCTGTGAGCAATTGCTCACGTGCTCACATTAGCGGGAACACTGGTGGTGGGTATGAGCTTTCGTGAGCCACAGCTCACTTCTTCAGTTAGTCTGTCTGTAGTGGTAGAAAAGAGCGAGTTTCTAGTAGCACCTATAAGACGAACAAAATTTGTGGTATGAGCTTTTGTGAGTCACAGTTTTAGTATCTGTCCACATTCTTTTTGTAGTGAGGCCTCCAGAACTGCACACAGTACTCCGGGTGTGTCCTAACCAAGGCAGTATAGAGAGGGACTATGACCTCCTGTGATTTCGATGCAATAGCCCTTTTGATACAACCCAAGACTGAGTTTGCCTTTTTTGCCACCGCATCACACTGACTGCTCATATTTAGTTTACAGTCCACTCTTACTCCAAGATCTCTTTGCATACACTACTACCCAGAAGTGTATACCCCATCCTGTTTTTGTGCTTCACATTTTTGTGGCCCAGATGTAATACTGTGCACTTGTCTTTGTTGAATTGCATCCTATTCACAGCTGCCCACTTCTCCAGAGTATTCAGGACTTGTTGAATTTTAACTCTGTCTTCTTGGGTGTTTGCCCCTCCTCCCAATTTGGTATCATCAGCGAATTTAATGAGCAGCCCTTCCACTCCTTCATCCAGATCATTGATAAAAATATTGAAAAGTACCGGGCCCAAAACTGAGCCCTGCGGCACCCCACTGGACACCTCCCTCCAATCTGATGTAACGCCACTGACCACCACTCTTTGGGTGAGGTCCTCCAACCAGTTCCCTATCCACCGAACTGTCCTATAGTCCAGTCCACAGTTTTCCAGTTTACCCATCAGAATGCCATGGGGGACCTTATCAAAAGCTTTACTTTCCAATTCTCTTCTTACCTGTGCCACTGGAGCTTACACTATTTTTGTCTTCACTATGATCTAACCACCTGTCCTGAAGGACCAGGTCTATCAGAACTTCCAGCTTCATCAAACAACATGTAACAGAGGAAAAAGCCCCATTCATTTGTGTATGGGGGGGCATACACACATACATACACCAAAACTAATCTCAGGGGAGGCCCCCCATTCCTGGTTAGACCCCCCAAGGGCTCCCAGTTGCCTGCATCGGAGCAGAGCAGAGGACTTTGTCCGTGTCAGAAAGCCTGAAGTTGGGAAGTGGAGCCAGCGTAAATAGCTTTTCCCTGCTTCACCCCAGCATTGACTGGGCCACACAGGACAATCAGCCCAATCCTACCCCTATGGAGTCTTGTTAGCCACTCCTCTCAGCCCGAGCTCCCCAGCTGTATTGTGGGCACAATAATAACACTAACTTGTCCACCACTCTGGGTGAGGCACTAATCTGTCTAGAAGAGCAGTATATAAGCGCAGTCGTCGTCGTCACGACTCAAATTAAAAGGGGGTCGGGTCAGAAATATCCCGTATATCCATTAAGGATGGAGAAATGGGCTTACTTAAGCCTTTGTTGGCTTTAAACTCATTTTGAAAGGTGAGATGTCGATTGTGAAATTGCAGTCCCACATTTTAGATGTAGAACATTCGATTTTGGGGGTTATGTGTGGTTAAATTGGAAGAGGTAAGGAGAGTTCCCACCTTGGAGATTCATGAAGAAAAGCAGGGTAAAAAGAATGAATGAATGAATGAATGAATGAATGAATGAATGAATGAATGAATGAATGAATGAATGAATGAATGAATGAATGACCTGTCTGATGGAACTCTCTGCGAGCAGAACCACGAGTGACAAAAGGCACAGATTGGACACTTGTCAGCTTCCCTCAAGTTTTGATAGGAAATGTAGGCAGCCTGGCGGAATGTTGGACAAGTGACAGTTGAAAAGTCCATTGGCCGAAGCCTAGGTCAGGGCTGTATCATTCATAAGGCTGGCTACGAGCCAAACTACAAGTGACACCTGACACAGGTTGGACCCTTGTCAGCTTCCCTCAAGTTCTGATGGGAAAAGTAGGCAGATGGCGGAATGTTGGACAAGCGACAGTTGAAAAGTCCATTGGACAGCAGTCGGAGAGCCAAGCTGCAAGACCAGGATGCCTACACTTCCCATCAAAACTTGAGGGAAGCTGACAAGGGTCCAATCTGTGCCTTTTGTCACTTGTGGTTCCACTCTGCTTGTGACATCAGTGCCCTGTGGGACCTAATACAGTTCTGCACGGCCTGTAAGACAGAGATGTTCCACCAGGCTTATGGTTGAGGACAGCAACGGTTACCACCATGTCCAGCCCCATTATTTGTCCCCTTAGGGAGGGAGGAAATATATGCTGTTTAAAGCCATCAGATTGTATGGTTTTTTATCTTGATTGATTCCATTTGTAACTATTTATACATTTAATTATGCAAATTTAATTATGTTAGAACTGTATTAGAATGTTGTACACCACCCTGATCTCCGTTAAGGGGGAGGGCAGTTTAGAAATCTAATCAAACAAACAAATAAAAAATACTGCCCACTTTTCTCCCTTCTGGGGATCCAGTTTGGATTGCAGGATACATCTTTTCTCTTCCGTTTTATACTCACAACAATAACCCAACAACAGCTGCCACACCTTCTCGGGTGAATACACCTGCTCATCCTCCCATGTGATTTACGCCATCATGTGTCTGCAGTGCCCCTCCACTCTTTACATTGGACAAACTGGCCAGTCCTTTCAACAAAGAATTAATAATGGACATAAGTCTGACATCAGGAACCAAAACATTCAAAAACCAGTGGGGGAACATTTTAACCTTCTAGGACATTCTGTTGCTGGCCTAAAGGTAGCAGTTCTCCTGCAGAGGAGATTAGAAAGAGAGACTGCTGAATTGCAATAACGAAGCTCAAGACAATGCATCCACCTGGACTGAATCAAGACATTGGCTTCCTGTCTCATTACCCAATGCTAATTTCTCCACACCCATTACCCCTCTGCATACCCCACCCTATTCAATCACACCTGCCTTTGTCATTCACCAGCTATTATCATTCGGCTTCTGCAATCACTCCATTCTCCAAGATAAGGACAGATGGACTCACACCCTAGCTGAAACTGAAGTGAGCTGTGGCTCATGAAAAGTCATGCCCTACCACAAATGTTATTAGTCTTATAGGTGCCACTGGACTCTTGCTCTTTTCTACAACAATGACCCTGCAAAGTAGATTACCATTTACACTGTAATCCCATACACATTTACAGGAAAGTAAGTCCTGTTGGAACCAGTCTTCCTTGCTGCCAAGTAAACTTGCATGAGATTGTGTTTTGGGATATCATTAAAATGCCACAATTATTAACAGGGACATGGTTGCTTCCATGGTATAGGTGTGAAACTGAAGCAGTGAGCCATTGACTCACCAGTGACTTGGTCTGCAGTAATCGCATAGCAACAGTGAAGTTGGAATCCAAATCTGCACCAATTAGAGTTAGACACTTCATTTCCTTCTACCATGGCAGTGGAGAGTGGTGCACATCATTATGAAAGCACCAAATAGGACGCATATTACACCAATATTGCGCAAGCTGCATTGGTTGCCAGTGGAGTATCGGATCAGATTCAAGGTCTTGGTATTGAGCTATAAGGCCCTGAGCGGACTGGGGCCAGCATACCTGAGGAACTGTCTCTCCCCGTATATTCCCCAGAGGACCCTCCTATTGGGAGGAAAGAAATTGTTATCAGTCCCTGGCTCCAAGGAGGCCCTCCTGGCCTCGACTAGAGCCAGAGCTTTCTCAGTACTGGCTCCTACCTGGTGGAACGCTCTATCTACTGAGACCAGGGCCCGGCAGGATCTACTATCTTTCCGCCGGGCCTGTAAGACAGAGTTGTTCCGCCAGGCTTATGGCTGAGGTTGAAGGATACAACATCTCCCCCCCTACCTATGAGAGCTGCCCACCACTGTTCTTAAGCTGCTGCTATGTTCAATTGTACTGTTGTTATTAACTGTATTGCCGCCATCAGGAAAAAGAGTGCTGCTATTTTTTTTATATTTTCGTATGGTGCTTTTAAATGTTTTATATGGAATGTTTTAAATGTTCTTAATGCTGTTATCCACCCTGAGCCTGCTCACGGGGAGGGCAGAATACAAATACGATAAAATAAATAAATAAAATAAATAACTTTGCCATTGCTTACCTCTGCAATCCTCATCTTTGTTAGAGGTCTCCCATCCAATTATTAACCAAAGCTGACCCTGCTTAGTTTTTGAGATCTGACAAGATCAGGCTCACCTGGGCTATCCAGGTCAGAGCTTCTATCATTGTTATTATTCAATGGTATCATATATGAAGTGACGTTTAATGGGGCTTTACCTTTCAGGTCTGTCTGTAAATCAGTTATTAGGGAACGACAACGGGATCTGCCAAATGGCAGTAAAATTAAAGATGAGATAATAGCAAAATTAAAAAGCACGAGAAGATATAGCATGCAATCTATTTCAGCTACAGCTCCTTGGCAAGGATAGTTATTGAAACAGATATCCATGTTTTTATAACTTCATAATTAAACTGGAACTGATTAAGGAATAGTTCTGACTTTTTAAATTTGTGATTTATACTGGATCGGGGTGATTACCCCATCCTCTTAATCAGCCTTTGAAGTTTTATTATTAATACCTGCCACTTGATTGACACCCATTTTCACCCAAAGTGTGAACTGGGAACACACTGTGCAGGCAAAACATCCATTTAAATAGAAGACTAGCAACACATCACAAAATAAGAGAGGACCCATATATCTCTCTAAGTGGTCTAAGAAGCAGCAAATGAATGAATGGAGCCTCCAAAGACAGATGCAGTAGCCCTCCAAGAGTAAGCTATTATGTTCAATTCAAATTCTTACTGAAAAGGGAATTAGGCAAATGCCTGAAGGCTAGGTCCTCCAATGGTAATTATCAATGCTAGGAAAATCAAACTTTCATGTTCGGGGACAGCCTACCTCAGAGCACCACTTGCCACTGGGCAACAACTGGGGAGAGTGGTGGTTTCCCAGAGCCACCTGATTGGTCCTGCAGGATGCAGGACTTAAATGGATCTTTGGGCTGGGCCTGCCCGGATTTTCATGTATTCATAACTGACAAATCGTTACATATCTCTGGACATTTTGAAATGGAAACTCTCCGGCCTTCTTTGCGCTGAGCCAGAATATTTGAAATGCCAAGTGAGTGAGTTCTTTCAAAAGGTGGAGACTGTAAAAATGAGGGGGAGCTTGAGAAGGGGATTTTTAATCGGTAGCAGGTCACAAAATGTGGCAGGTGAACTTCACCATCACGTTGTTGGCGAATTTGATATACACACATGCAGTGCTTGGCAACTGGCAGGAGGGCTGTGAATAGGGTTGGAGGTTAAAAAAACAGGGACATAATTTGCTCTAGGAATTGTCAGAAACTCTATGTTTTTATATGATGCTGCATGTTATTTTTTATCAGTTGAAAATATTATGTTTTACTAAAAAAAATTGTGCAGCGCACAAGGGGAGAAGGAGATTCCCCACCCCAGGGGAAGGGACACCTTCTACATTTTTTTGTATGTGCAGATTTACCCTGTTCCAAATCAATAGCCATTGTAAAGAAGTTCAAACCATATAACAACAACATTCAATTTATATACCGCCCTTCAGGACAACTTAATGCCCACTCAGAGCGGTTTACAAAATATGTCATTATTATCCCCACAACAAAACACCCTGTAAGGTGGGTGGGGCTGAGAGAGCTCTGAAATAGCTGTGACTGGCCCAAGGTCACTCAGCTGGCTTCAAGTGGAATCAAGTGGAATCAAACCCGGCTCTCCAGATTAGAGTCCTGTGCTCTTAACCACTACACCAAACTGGCTCTCATATTCAGCTTCTCATACTCTCTAAGGCATGGGACAGGCCCACTGTCTTTAAGGTTGCCAACTCCAGGTTGTAAAATTCCAGAAGATTTTGGAGGTAGAACCTGAAGAGGGTAGGGTTTGGGGAGGACAGAGACCTCAGCAGGGTATAATGACATAGCATCCACCCTCTCCAGGGGAACTCTGTAGTCTGGAGATTGATTTTAATTCCAGGCAATTGAGGCTCCCTTGCCTCACAGAGGATGAGAAATCAGAATTTGAACTTGCTGGAGAGTCAGAAGATCTCCAGCCACCACCTAGAGATTGGCAACCCTGTCTTCCTTCAACCAACCTGTCTCTAAGAGTCTCTCTGCATGAGACACCTCAGTGTGTGTTCATCAGGTATAGGGAGGTGCAATGTTAGCAGGGAAGTGTAGTTTAAAAAGACAGAGCTGGCAGAGATTGCTCCTCAGAGGGCTTGTTAATTTCATCTTTGCCTCCCCCAAAGGTTCTGTCAATTTCATCTCTCCAGTCTAAAACTGTTGGATCGTAACCAGAGGGCAGCAAGGAATGGAAATGGGCTGGAGCTGCCTTCCAGAGCCGAGCATGGACCTGGAGAGGTTATAATTGGCTGAAGTTTCCCTTCTGGCATTTTCCAGCCTCTTCACACACCTCCAGCATATAGCAAAGCTATTGTCGTCCTGCCGGCTCTGTCTTTTTAAACTACCCTTCCCAGCTAACATTGCATCTCCTGACACATTTTCTTCACATGCCCGAGGTCATCCTGCATGTGATCCATGGGGAAAAGGCAGCCTTTGCGCACCCAACAGAAGCATGTGACTGGAGGAGCCGGTCGTCTGGTGCTATATACACTCAGCTGCTTCGAGGAGATTCCAAGGGGGAGAGTGGCAAACTCTCGAGATCCAGGCATGCCTCTTCCTTGCTTCTTGGCCAAACGTCTGCTAAGGTAAGCCTGCCTGGGTAGGCCTGAAAGAGAATCTTGGGGCACTTGGAGAAGCCAAGTGAAAAGCAGTTCCCAGAGAGATAAGCCTGGGCATGTTTTGCAGAACACAGGTGGAAAGGAGATCATGGACTCACCAAGGCCAAGGGGCCGGAGAAAACTTCCTCCTCTGCATTGAGGATTCCCTGACAATCCAACTCCAGGCTACAGAGACCAGTTTCTCTGCAGAAAATGGTTGCTTTGAAGGGACTCTATGGAGCTACTGAAGTCCCTCTAGGGTTGCCAATCCCCCTCTGGGGACGGATGATCCCCTGTTCCCACCTTCTACCCCCTGCCCCTGCTTACCTAGCCAGTGGGGGGGGGGGTCATGGAAACGCAGTTCCTGGAGCACAGGCCTATGCGGTGCAGCATGCACCCGCTCTTTGCAGTGGGCTGATTTGGGCCCCAAACACGCACAATTTGCCCCAGAGCTCTGCTGGGAGGGCCATGGAGCATTCCTGTGCTTCACAGGGCCCCAATTTAGGCCTCAAACGGCTCCAATTTGACCACAAACAGGCCGAAATTGGCCTGCTGCAGAGCGTGGGAGCACTTCCAGGGGAAGCATGAGGCCCTGTGAGATGACATCACTTCCTGGAGCTCACGTACAAAGACATCTAGAAACTGGAGTGCTAAGTCTCCCACCTCCTGCCCGGAAGGTGAAGGGACCTGGCAACCCTAGGTCCCTCCTCTCCCCAAACCCTGGCCTCACCAGACCCCGGCCCCCCAATCTCCAGGGATTTCCCAGCCCGAAGCAGGCGACCCTGTCTGCTTTCCATCTTGTTAAGCTATCAGAACCCAGGTTGGGGATAATTGCTCTGATGTACAAGGCCAACAGCTGCAGAGAGCCATGCTCATGTGTGATCGGCTGTGATTGGTGCCATGCTCATGTGTGCAAGGCTGTGATTGGTTCTTTGGGGCTGCCCATGTTGCTGGTGTATGTAGGATAAAAATGGGGTTTCTAGTTTGGTTTGTTGTTCTCGGACCAACAGCTGGACAGATTGCTGGCCCTTGGTTGTTGTGTTCTGAGGATAACACCTTGCTTAATGGGCTGAAGTTTGTGCCGGGTGTGTTAGGACATTTACGGTGCAATCCTACTCTAGTATAAGCCCATTGACTTCAATGGATTTAGGCCAGAGCAACTCTGATTGGGATTGCACTCTTAGTTAAGAAGTCTTGCAGACGTTCTACATAAGTAGTCTTTTGGCACAATTCTTATCAAATATATTATTCTTTATTATTGTGTTGTTTGGGGCTTCAGTCTGAATTTAGCACCTTGGCCCATTGGTCCAGCTACCAATTTTGTCGGAACTCAGCAAGCAAGTGGTCTACCTCGCAGGGCTGACTTCTAACACCCAATATGGCTGGAGACTATTTTCTCCATCTCCGAGTTTAGGATTGGCTAGAAGAAACTGCCCTAGGAATGCAGGGGACCTGGGGAGTGATAACAAAGGGGCATTTTAATCTTCAATCCCTCTGAAAACCCAATGCTCTTTTACCACTACTTAGGAAAAGTTTTGAGTGCACATTAGAATTTCTTCAACAGGAACAAAAGCAGTGTGTGGGGGGGGGGGCGGGGAGGGGTGTCAAGCAGTAAAGAGGCGCAGCAAAGTGCCCTCAAGTCATAGCTGACTCATGTTGACTCCTGGTGAGTTTTTCCTATCAAGAGACTAACAGAGGTGGTTTGCCATTGCCTGGCTCTGCAACCCCGGTCTTCATTGGAGGTCTCCCATCCAATTACTAACCAAGGCTGACCCTGCTTAGCTTCTGAGATCTGATGACATCAGGCTCACCTGGGCTATCCAGGTCAGGACAGTAAAGAGATCCGCCCTGAGCCTGCTGGAAATGTGGGGAGGGAGGAATAAAAATCGAAAATAAATAAATAAATAAATAAATAAATAAATAAATAAATAAAAAGATACAAGGAAAAAAAATTAAACTGCAACTCTCCCTCCTCCCCTCTCCATCCTTTCTGCATTTACATTAGAATCCCAGCGGCTGGGTTGCGTGTCACAGAAGGAGTGCCAAAAAGAACTGCAAGATTACGTGCTGTGTGTAGCTACACACTGAATTAGCCAGAAATGTAGATCTTCCCAGAAATAATTTGTTCGTTGTCTGCTCTTTTCTTTAATCACAACCGAATTTGGTGAAATCGGGCTGTAAACCACTAAACAAAGCTAAATCCCAGGAAGGCAGAACAGAGCTCTTTTTAAGTGACTAAAAGATCATCTCTTACCATAAAAAGAGGAAGGAAGGTGATGCCCTTCTATGGTACACAATAAAACACATGAGGGGCATTTCAGATGGGTAACTATGTTGGTCTGCAGTAGAACAGCAGGATTTGAGTCCGGTGGCACCTTAGAGATGAACAAGATTTTCAGCATATGAGCTTTTAATAATAATAACATTCAATGTTCATGCCATCTTTCAGGACAACTTCACGCTCACTCAGAGCAGTTTACAAAGTGTATTATTATTATCCTCTCGACAATCACCCTGTGAGGAGGGTGGTGCTGAGAGAGCTCTGAGAGAGCTGTGTCTGACTTGAGGTCACCCAGCTGGCTTCAGGCGGAGGAGTGAGGAATCAAACCCGGCTCTCCAGATAAGAGTCCTGCCAATCTTCACCACTATACCAAACAGGAAGTAAAGGTGCAATGCAGTTTAATTCAATTAGATTTGATTACACTTCTCTCATCTAACCAACTTTACTGTAGCATAAGCTTTCGAGAATCACAGTTCTCTTCATCAGATACATCCGACGGAGAGAACTGTGATTCTCGAAAGCTTATGCTACGGTAAAGTTGGTTAGTCTTAAAGGTGCTACTGGACTCTTTTTTCTCATTGAATCTATCTCATCGAATCTATCAGTTTGGCTAAGGATCCTGACAACGGTTTGTCATCTTTTGGGCATGGAGCAAGGATCACTAGGTGTGTGTGGGAGAAGAGGAAGTAGCTGTGAATTTCCTACATTGTGCAGGGGGTTGGACTAAATGACCCTGGAGGTCCCTTCCAACCCTACGATTCTATAAAATTATGAATTGTACCTATACATCTTGATTCCCACCCACATTTGGCCGGGATGTAAAGGCTCAGAGATCTTCATTCCTACTCGAATCTGAAGAAAGGAGCTCCGACTCTTAAAAGTTTAAATTTTGAACATTTTGTTGATCTCTAAGATGCCACTGGACTCAAACCCTGCTATGTTAAAACCAATCTCAGTAACAGACTGTTTTTTATCCGACTGCCGTCCTTCAAATACTTAAAAATGGTGAGCTGTTTTGCACAGAGCTCTCAGATCTCCTCTTTGCTTATTGCAAAGAGAAGGATGTGTGTCCTACTCTTACTTCTTGTTAAGCGCGAAGCCGGATCACGTAATCAGAGTGCACCATAAGGAATAATTTGCTGCAGAAAAGACTTATGTTGGTCACCTTCATTATTATGGGGGGGAAATATGCCGCTGACATAAAACAATAATATGAATTCCCTTTCTACATTTGCCCACACACAAAGAAAACGAAACAAGGTAAATTTGTGCTCAATTTACGTAGATGGATAATAAGACTTTCAATTACGGCTCCCTTATTTGTTAGCCCACGGATGAAAGATTAGGTGACAATATGCAAAATATGTTTTCTGCATATTATAATATTTAGCAATGTCATTTGATTTTTTATATATTTCATTAAATTGTTTTGTGGCTTTATTATCTTCCCAGATGCACAGCGCAGAAATACAATTATTCAGATTTAGACGCCATAAAATTTGGCACACGTTTACTCGCATTCAGAATTCCTGCATGTTAAAGAGGAATTACTGCATTCTCCCCACATACTGTGGCTCTCACGCTCCCATTGAACCATTTATTAAGCAGGGAACATTAGGAGAAATGCGCCATTTATGTTAAGGGCCCCTTTTGATAACAGATGTCTTCGGGTAAAGCAAATATTTCAATGTATCACAGCCTTTTGATCACGAGAACAGAAGTGCTAAATAGACACATTGTGGGGTTATGGTGCTTGGTGTGTGTGGGGGGGTACTGCATGGAATGTCATGCATCATATAGTGCAAGCAGAGACCACCAGGCCGGGGAGGGGGGGGCAAAGCTAAGCGCTGAACAATGCTTTTATGACAGAGCACAGAAGTAATTTGCTCCTTAGAAAAGTCTGTTTGCTTGCTTGCTTGCTTGATTCATTTATACCCACCTTTCTCAATGGGGACCCACAGCAGGTCCAATCTTCTCTTCTCTTTTATCCTCACAACAACCCTCCAAGGCAGAATCAAAAAGAGTCCAGTAGCACCTTTAAGACTAACCAATTTTATTGTAGCAAAAGCTTTCGAGAACCACAGCTCTCTTCGACAGATGCAGGGCCGTATTATTCATAAGGCTGACTAGGCCGAAGCCTAGGGGCCCCGAAGGGATTAGGGGCCCATCAATTTTTTTTCTGAGGCACACCCCCACATAAATTATAATTAATTGATTCTCTTATATAACCTCCCTATTAATAAGATAATTAACTGTTTTGGTTGCATCCTCCCTCTTCCCCCCTAACTGCACCTTCTCTCTCCTCCCCTCCTCCCCCCTCCTCTTCTATATTTGACCAGTTTCTGTACCATGCATCTGACGAAGAGAGCTGTGGTTCTCGAAAGCTTATGCTACAATAAAATTGGTTAGTCTTAAAGGTGCTACTGGACTCTTTTTGATTTTGCTACTACAGACTAACACGGCCTCCTCTGCATCTATGCTAACTAGCTATCTAGCTACACCACATTGACATTTCTGCTGTTTTTGTTGGTTTTGTGGATTCTTTTGTACCATATAAGAACGTGCACAGTTTTTACACACAAATGATATGGCATTATGTACCCCATGCGCATCATTTATCTCTCCCCTCCTCTTCTGTATTTGACCAGTTCGGATCATGCATCTGACGAAGAGAACTTGATTCTCAAAAGCTTATGCTACAATAAAATTGGTTAGTCTTAAAGGTGCTACTGGACTCTTTTTGATTTTGCTACCACAGACTAACACGGCTAACTCCTTTGAAGCCTCACACAAGCCAACTGATCCCCACACCAAAAGGAGATGTTTACATTTACTAGCAGGTTAGGCAGAGAGTGCGTGACTGACCCAAGGTCACCCAACAAGCTTCCATGTATGAGCGGGGACTTGAATCAAGACAGCAATGAAGAAATCAGAAGAAGTTTGAGACTTGGAAAAGCAGCTGCGAAGGAACCAGAAAAGATCCTTAAAGGTAAAGCTGTCTCTCTGGGGACCAAGATCAAGATAATCCAAACTGTGGTATTCCCCATTGCTATGAATGGATGTGAAAGTTGGACAGTGAAGAAAACTGACGGGAAGAAAATTGGTTCGTTTGAAATGTGGTGCTGATGGAGAGTTTTGCAGAATCATAGATGGACAAAAAGATGAAGTGGGTACTAGATCAAATCACAGAAGAGCCCCGTGGCGCAGAGTGGCAAGTTGCAGTACTGCAGCCCAAGCTCTGCTCACGACCTGAGTTCGATCCTGGTGGAAGCCAGGTTCAGATGGCCGGTTGAATTAGCCTTCCATCCTTCCGAGGTCGGTAAAATGAGTACCCAGTTTTCTGGGGGTAAAGTGTAAATGACCGGGGAAGGCAATGGCAAACCACCCCGTAACAAAAGTCTGTCAAGAAAATGTCACAATGCAAAGTCCCTCCATGGGTTGGTAATGACTCAATGCTTGCACAGGGGACTACCATTACCTTTTTTAGATCAAATCAAGCCTGAATGATCCCTAGAAGCTAAAATGTCAACACTGAGGCTATTGTATTTGGTCACATCATAAGAAAACAAGATTCTCTGGAAAAATCAATAATACTAGGAAAAGTGGCAGTAGGAAAAGAGGAAGACCTAAAATGAGAAGGCTTGACTCAATAAAAGAAGCCACGTCCTCCAGTTTGCAGGATCTGAGCAAATCTGCTAATTATAGGATATTTTGGAGGTCTTTCATTCATAGGGTTGCCATAGGTCAGAGGCAACTTGACAGCACATAACACACACTCCCAATGTGAGCATTGGAAGCTCCTCTACCTGCCTACCCCAAAGCACAACCTTACCTGAAATATGCAAGGCTCTCTAAGGTATTGAACAGGTGTGCACAACTTCCACATTGGATAAGAGGTTGTCTATAGGCTACTTCTGTGTATCTCAAACTTTTGTAACTCAGATCCACTTCTAAGCTTACTCTTCTTTTTGAGACGCAGAACAGTAACATAACAGCACAAGGCTTGGCTTGGACCTGGTGCCACTTGCATGGGTTTAATAGGCAACAGGTGTAGACTAAGCATATGTACTATTGGTCTGAGAATCGAACCACAAGAGACGAGTTACACGTGGCAGGTCAGTGCAAGTTTACCTGGGAAGTGTAGGAGACTCCTTCCTCTCTCCTTCTTTTCTCTGTGAGAGCCACCTGCCAGCTTCAGGCTCCCCTCACTTGCTGAAGAACTGGCAATCTGCATCTGGCAGGCTTATTGCTTGCCCCAGGGAGGTGCTACGGAGACGGCCGCTGCATCAGGGAAGCTCCAGCCGCAGCAACGAAAGAGGGAGCTGCTGCTGTTGCTGCTCTGACATACCCTCACTCTGGTTTTCCTCCGAGAGCTCGAGGGCCGTTGCTGCTGGCTTCCTCCGTGTCAAGCTATGGATAACAGAATACAGAAGATAAATCCCTGGACCACTGCAGCAAGACACAAGTTCTTGGTCAAATGGCTTTTATTCAGAAATCAGATCATTTCCATATGTGTGTCCATAGGACTACTTAAAAGCAAGGTAGACATCTAAGCAGCAAGAGTAGAAGTTGATAGGAATGACACCATGTGAGAGAGATTTCCCTTTTAACATTCAAGTTTGCTCTTTCCCCCCTCCCTGTTATAAACAAGATTTTGCCACGTTTCTTGTGTGAGAATGTTTTACATATTTGTAATATCAAGTTGAGTCACTAGGAAGAAAGACATAGCAAAGTCGGAGAGTACAAGGTCATAATCTCTGGAAGCTGTTACAGTCCATCAGATAAACACCCGTGGAAGCCTGTAAAGGAATAGTTATGACACTAGTAAAATGATATTGGGCTACAGCAGAATACATTGGTTCAACAGAGAAAGATTATTAACATTGGCATGGATGAGGTTCAGACATGACATTCTGCCCCCCTAAAGATGACCCCTCTCCCTAAGGGCCAGGTTTGTCAGGATAACGTTTATGGAAATTTGAAATCAGTCTGGGGGCATTCATATGGGATTGCTCTACCCATTCCCTGTAAGATTCATCAAAATCTTTCCACCTGTCATGTTGGGGCATGTGTAAAAGAGCATCCGCTAGGAAATTCGACTGCCCAAGGAGGTACTTCAAAGTGAAGTTGAATTTGGAGAAGAATTCCAGAAGAATTCATCAGAGAAAGATCATTAACATTGGCATGGATGAGGTTCAGACATGACACTCTGGCTCTTCAGCAAGTGAGACAATAGGTGGATACTAGATCAAATCAATACTGAATTCTCCCCTAGAAGCTAAAATGACAGAACTGAGGCCATCATACTTTGGTCACATCATGAGAAGACAAGATTCTCTGGAAAAGACAATAACGCTAGGAAAAGTGGAAGGCGGTAGGGAAAGAGGAAGACCTGAAATGAGATGGCTTGACTCAATCAAAGAAGCCACATCCTCCAGTTTGCAGGAACTGAGCAAGTCTATTAATAATAGGACATTTTGGAGGTCTTTCATTCATAGGGTTGCCATAGGTCAGAGGTGATGTGACAGCACATAACACACACATTTGAGCAAGGAGGAATGAATGGTTTTCATGGATTTCCCACCCAAGCTGTCTCCATTGCTTCTTAAGATGCCCCAACCTTCAAGAACAGCTTTTGGGGAAGTGCCAGAGGGGCTGAACAAACCAAAGTATCAATTCCCCAAATGATTCTTTCAATCCAAATCACTATATTTAATAGGAACATTTCACCGCCACTAAAACGAAACCCTTTCTCACTTTTGCCAGCTATGGACCATGCTGCATTACGATGTAATGTTTTAAGAGACCACCAAAAACCTAACAAAATTTCTACTTCTCTGATGCGAACGTTACCTCTCGTGATATATGCTGTCCTTTCGAGACCGCAGCTGCCTTTGATTTAACTTTTCATCCACCCTATTTTATTCCCTATCAAGAAAGAAATGTTACTCATCACACTATCGGCCACATAAAAAGTAGCTAAAATAAATACAGGCCCCGATATATATCAGTTGGCATTTTGCTTGTTATAACTCAAAAATATAGAAACTCTCCTGAGGTTATAGAGAGATGCGGTTGGGGTTTCCAGTGCTTCACAGGGGGCCTAAATGTTTTCCTTGGTAAAAGAAAAAAAAATCTTATTCTTGGGGGATTTTAAATAGCACCATCATCAAAATATTACCTAAAACAAATTTCTGGAAATTTGTCTTTTGAATGTGGAAGGTTTTGATCATTCGAGATATGCACAGAAATTTTATTTCATTATCTTTTGGTTTCATTTTTTCTTTGATTATTCATATTCCTTTTTATTATAATTACTACATTTATGAGGGTTGTTCTGGGCTTCATTTCTTCTCCATTATGTGAGATTTGGCTCCACATTTTCAGATAAAACAAGATTTCAGGGGGGATTTGGAGATTCCTGGCAGGGTTAAGAGTGTGAGGGAACCACAACGAATTCTACGCAGGTTGCAATCTACATCGGGACTATCAAGTACTATGACCCTCTCCCTGGCTACTGCTGTCGGGTGTAGGTGGGGAATCTCACAATGGGTTGACCTAAGCTGATGAAATGGATTAACAACAACAACAACATTCAATTTATATACCACCCTTCAGGACAACCCACTCCAAGCGGTTTACAAAGTGTATTATTATTATTATCCTCACAACAATCACCCTGTGAGGTGTGTGGGGCTGAGAGAGCTCTGAGAGAGCTGTGACTGACCCAAGGTCACCCGGTTGGCTTCATGTGGAGGAGTGGGGAATCAAATCTGCTTCTCCAGATTAGAGTCCTGCTGCTCTTAACCACTACACTAAATTTGGCCAAAGACTGGAAACCAACTGCCAATCTATGCATGGACTATTAGTTCTAGAAATGAACAAATATTTCCTAACTGCCAATCTATGCATGGGCTAGTTTTAAAGATGAACAAATATTCCCTCTTCCATACAGAGAGACAGATAGATATAGAGGTACTCACACATACATGCACATATACATACGTGTAGTGGGTTGGATCCAGAGTAAATCTGCAATTTCCCATGATTTCCCCCTTCTCTCTGCAGACCCCCCCCATGCCATTCCTTGGGGCCCCCTACCCTCCAGGAACCACATTTTAAGGAGATCAGTGGGCTGCTTTGGTGAGGGGGTAGGGAACTTCCATTCTGCCATTGGAAAATTTAGCCTGGATCCAATGCACTGCTTATATTTTCGTCAAAACTTTCAGATCTCAATTTTTTTTGCTATTGGTTTTCTACATTTGTTTATATTGTATATGCATATTGCACAGTTGTTATATGATATATAAATGAAAGTCTTAAACAGTGAACATTCTCGTTTTATACAGTTAGCATTCCTGAGAGGGAGAGGGAGAAAGAGAGAGAGAGATGTATGGAAATAATCACCCCTATGACCTAATAGCTGAGATGCTGCATATATATATATATATATACACACACACACATACACACACACACACACACACACACACACACACACACACATGCAGCATCTCAGCTATTAGGTCATAGGTAAAAGGTAAAGGTAGTCCCCTGTGCAAGCACCGAGTCATTACTGACCCATGGGGGGACGTCGCATAACAACGTTTTCTTGGCAGACTTCTTACGGGGTGGTTTGCCATTGCCTTCCCCAGTCATCTACACTTTAGCCCCAGGAAACTGGGTACTCATTTTACCAACCTCAGAAGGATGGAAGGCTGAGTCAACCTTGAGCCGGCTACCTGAACCCGGCTTCTGCCAGGATCGAACTCAGGTCATGAGCAGAGCTCGGGCTGACCATGCTGCGCCACAGAGCTTACCACTCTGTGTCACAGAGCTCTGTGCCATAGGGTTAGGCTTATGTATATTTATATAAATGCTGGTGCATTAATACACAAATAATGTTGGGGAAATGATTATATTTTATGGGGGAAATTAATGCCCAGAAAAAGCATATGGTGTAAAAGTTAAAAAAAAAAATTCACAAGGCAGATCCAAAGTGCAATAGTAGCCTACTCTTTCAAACAGGTGGAGTAAGACATCCCATATCACTCCAATCAACTCTTTAAGTGCCTAAGTCCAACCAGAGTACAAACAGACTACGGGAAACAAACAGAGAACAAGGAGCCATGGTCGTTTGACCTGGTAACATCCAAGGTCGTTTGACCTGGTAACATCGTTTGACTGGCACAGAGAGAAAGGGATGAAGCTAGTTTGAAATACTTCTTTAAGACAGAGGACAGCTTTAACCAGCAGAATATATATAACTATCAGCATGATTAAACAGATGGAAATATTCCCCAGCCCAAGAGGAATGGCTGTTTCCTTTGCCCACGGAGGCTAGTTAAAAAGATAAAGCCCACAGAGGTTTCAGCCAGGAGCGATTAACCACCTGAGTAGGAGCATGCAAAATGAAAATAAAACATCCTGTTTGGAATGATAAAATATCTTGCTAAGCAGGAAACCTAATTTTTTTGGGGGGGGGTGCATGCGCGCACACGCTTGCGCACAGAAGGCTTTCTTGGCTAGGAAGCCAAATACGAAAATAGCAGCGTTCTTGAATCTTGTCAATGATTTATAAGATTGCTTTAGAAAGATAGGGCAGACCATGCCAAGTGAGACAAGAATGAGAAAACACTCCTTACTGGAGTCATGTCACAGTTTATGACACAGCAACACCATTTGTGCTGTTGAATTTTGTATCACAGATTTCAAGAGACGGGCACACCTGGATCTAAGAAAAAAGTTTCCAAAGCAGGGCACAGCTGCAACCAATTGTCTCGTTTTGTGTTTCTTTTTGTGTTAAAGCCGCTTCTTTCCCTTTTTGTGATTGTCAGACCTTGTTGCAGCCACATTCCCATGTTTTTCAGTGCTGATTTTCCAATCACAGTTTCCATTCTCTTTTGTCTGCCCTCACTATCCTTGACCTCATTTTGCCCACACTGTTCTTCAGTCTTATTGGCTGTGGCGACCCTCATGATTTTGTTGTTGACGTCATGTCTAGCAGCCCAATAAATCAAGTCAGGCACCACCACAAATTGGATTAAATGGCAGCGAGGGGGAAAGAGGTTAAGGGAAGTGATGGCAAAGATGAACGGAAATGGAACATGGTAGAAGGAGCCAGATGGACAAAAGGGGGATCCAAATGTTTAGTGACAAATGTATTTTTTTTCTTAGTAGTTTGATAAGCTTCATCTGAAACAAGATACTTGTGTTTTAAATGTATGTCTCTACTCTTCTTCCTTCTTCCAAAGTGCTCAGGAAGACATATGTGGTTAGCTCATCTTCCATTTTAACATCAAACAGCCCTGTATGGTAGGTCAGACGGAACTGAGCAACAGGCCTACAGTCACATATTAAGCGTCAAACAGAGGGGAATTTTAACCTGTCTTTTTCATTCCCTGTCCAATATAGAATCATAGAATCATAGGGTTGGAAGGGATCTCCATGGTCATCTAGTCCAACCCCCTGCACAGTGCAGGAAATTCACAAGTAGCCACACACACACACACACACACACACACACACACACACACACACACACACAGTGACTCCTGTTCCATGCCCAGAAAATATTCTAATAACTACACCACAATATCTATCTCTAAATACACAGGAAATAAATAGTAACATTGGCTAAAATACTGTATTTGGTCATGGTAGATTAAAATACTTCTTCACACAATTTATCATTAGGAATGCTCAAACATTCCCCACTTCGGATTGCCAGTTGCAAACACAGACCTGATTTTTCGAAGCTTGGTTCCATAGTTCATCAATCTGTTTGTCGGTATAACAGATTGCTTCCCTTATACCATCACCATATTCCTTCCTAACTTTGCAGTGTAGCAGTTTGAACTGGGAGCGTCTTTCTACCTATGTAGTAGTGTGAAAATGTGGATCAAACCAGTTTGGCGAGTGCTCATATCTGTTCACCATGAACAGAATAGATCATTAAGATTCGGGTTCAGTGGTCTCTTAAAGACCAAGTAGATTTGCAGAGATGAGCTTCTGAGAGTCAAGAGTTCCTTGTATCTGACTCCTTGTATCTGACAAAGGGAGCTCTGACTCTCAAAACTCATACTCTACAAATCTAGTTAGTCTTTAAAGTGCTTCCAGATCTGAATCTTGATCTTCTACAGCAGATCAACACAGTTACCCACCTGAAACTGTCTAAGTAGATCATGCGGTTTGTAAAGAAATGGTTGCCAAGGGTGAAATGAGTGCTGCTAGCAGTTAATCTGTCTTAAAGGGGAAAAAAATGTTCCCCATGAGGTTTAATGGGCTGTTGGGCCAGGGAGGGGCCTGCAGGAGACTTGGTATGGGACGCCTTTCTACCTGGACTACAACTCCCAGCTGCCCCGGGGCCAAGAAAGTGCGGGAAAAATAAGGGGTGGAGTCTGAATAGATTTACCCAGCCGATCCTGAGGAGAAAAATCAGTCGCCTTCTTGGTTGAAGAAGGAGAGGCTCCTGCTGCTGGGTGAAACCTGGTTGCCTAGGCCCTAAATGTGGAGGGCCTGGGAGGCAGCAGAAAGGAAAGGAAGGGGGAACCTTCTTCCCTGAGACCCCCACCACCCCCTTAAGGTACAGTAGGGAACAGTGTGGTAGGGAAAACAGACGGCGGTTCTCTTCGGTTTGATTTTCTACCCTAGGGGTTCTGAAAAGGGGGTCTACCCCTATGTGTTGTGCCTTTACCTGCTTTGTATATAGTGCTCTGTATATAGTTATTAAATTACACTTTTTGAATATAAAGAACCTTGTGGTGCTCTGACTACATAACCTCCCCCACTTGGCATGCTACAAGAAGGGAGGGAGCCAGGGAGAAACTGATACGGCTAGACCTTGGTGGGTTGCCAATTCTCCAGGGCCCAACCAAAGATTGGGTAATTCATTCCCCAGTAAATTCAGCCAGAGGGGTCTCACTGCCCCTCAGTCAGGTGGTGTACAAATCAGTGAGTGGTGGCAGCGACGGAGAGTGTGAGCTACGCCCACCAGGCAGATAGCGGGGCTAGTAGGCCATTGACGATGGCTCAGTTGCCCGGACTGAGAGCCAGCTCCTGTTCCATCACACGGTTGATTCACATCTGATCAACATCTTTGAACATGGTAAGACGGACTGTTGAACACATTCATCGTGAAATTTATGGCAGTGTCCGTACTCTTCATTAACTTGTGGAACTCACTGCCACAGGAGGTGACAATATTTTGCTGTCTTCATAGAGGGACTAGACAAATTTGTGGAGGGTTGATCCATCAGTGGCTCTTATCCACAAAGGTTGAATGTAGCAGGACAGAATATCTCTGAATGCCAGTTGCCGAGGGGCAACTACCATAGTCTTTGGCCTCTTTGTTCCAGCTTGTGAGCCTTCTTTGGATATTTGATGGGTCGCTCTGGAAAACAAGGTACTGAACTGCACGGCCCTTGGTCTTGTCTGGCAGGGTTTTCTGGTATTCTTAGGTGGAGGCTCAGCTTTTTCTTTCCATTAAGGTCTCTGTTTCTTAGCTCCATTTCATACAAGTATGTATAAGCAAACCAGACTTCTCACTGAGTGTATATTTTAGTTCTCCAGCCAAATCTGGCTCTATGATTGTGTACCTGAAAGATACGCGTGTTTGTCAAAGTATTCCTTTATAGGTATATAAAATGTCTTATATCTATCTTACCCACAATGGTTGGTGGGGGCTAGGCTGTCCTTTTGCCAGCCGTACCACTGAAGATCGTCCACCACCCATGCAGGAGCTCATAAAGTGTGATGCAGGTCATTATGTAAGAGCCAAGCCCTGTGCCTAAAATGCTGAATTTTAATATTTATACCCGCCATTTGAGAAATTTTATTGCACATGGAATAACATTTTTAAATGTTTATTTATAATGTTTTTATTGTTTTAAACTGTACGTTATAAATTGTATGTTGTTACACCGCCCTGAGCCCATCCGATGGGGAAGGCGGTCTAGAAATATAACAAACAAACAAACAAACAAACGAACGAACGAATGAACGAACGAACGAATGAATGAATGAATGAATGAATGAATGAATGAATGAAGCGGGACCTCTAGGCTCAGAGACAAAATATATCTGAATGCGGGTTGCTGAGGGGCAACTACCATCAAGGTTTTGGCCTCTGGGGTCTGGACACGGAGTCCTATGAGGAAAGCTTGAAGGAGCTTAGTCTGTTTAGCTTGGAGATGAGATGAATGGGAGGTAATATGATAACCATCTTCAAGTACTTGAAGGGCTGTCATCTAGAGGATGGTGCAGAGCTGTTTTCCACTACCCCAGAAGGTTGGACCAGAACCAACAGCTTGAAATTGAATCAAAAGAGTTTTTGGCTAAACATTAGGAAGAGCTTCCTGACAAAGTGGTGTTATGAGTCATCAAACCTCAAAAATGCACTTTTTCCAAAAGGTTTCCACCATTTTGGCCACTGGTGTAAATGTTAAGAAGAGAGCTTCAAGCCTAAACTTCTCCCAGACAAATCCTCATTCTCTGTGCAGATCTCTCAAACAGGGGAGCATTGATACATGCAAATTTCTCCTGCATTGTGAAAGGATCCAGTCCAACAACAGTTTGACCATGTGAAGTCCTGTTCGCCTATGCAAAGACAAAGCCCCTCTGAGAGTAAACTCCTGATCTTTCAAAACCTTGGTGCAAACACAGCCAGAAGAATGATGATGCAAACATTTCATAATGGGCCAAGCTTTGTGAATGTGCTGGGGTTTCTCCTCCCCTCTCCCCTCTTCACAGCAGTAATTAATGTGGTAGTAAAATCAGCAGAAAGGCAACCGAGAGATCTGGCGCAGGCAGGGATAAAAAAGACCCAGGGGAGAGCCTAAATGGACAATAATTGCAGGTTATTATACACTCTGCTACCTTACAGTGGAAATCTGGTCAGCTATTAGGAAAGTTGCAAGGAATAATCAAGTGGACGGGGTTGAAGCCGAGTTGCTCGGAGTCAAGAAGGTGGTTTTCAGAGAGGCGGAATTGCTCCCTTGATATCTAAATTTTGGTCAGAAATACTAAATATTATTAAGGAAATAACAGGGTACAGTGTCCCTTTGTTGCCAAAAATAATCTTCTTGGGACTGTGGGATCAGACATCAATCCTAAACGTTAGAAGAGATCTTATCAACTCTCTCCTGGTGGCAGCTAGGAGTGCAATAGCAACCAAACGGAAAGACCAATCTCCACCTACTGCAGAACTTTGGTTTACAAAAATCTGGAACCATCTAATAATGGAAAAAGTAACTGATAATCTCCATCAGACAGAATGCCAATCTTCAGGATCAAACTTCTGGGAAAAATGGCTCCCATTTTACGAATACATAGAAGCAAGAGAACTGCAGCCTCCTTCTTCACACCAATAATTTTTGATTTATTGAAGTCGAAGCACTGTGTTAATATTTGTAAATGAAATGTATTGTATTGGTTTGTTGTTTAATTATTGTTATAGTTCTAAAATTGAATTAAAGAGAGAGAGAGAGAGAGAGAGAGAGAGAGAGGCGGAATTGCTATCTTCGCTAACATATGGGTCATTCCTAACATGCTGGCTTCTGGATGCCAACAAATGGCACCTAAAATGAAATTCAAAGGCAAATCTGAAAGGCAAGATCTGAGAGATTTTTGAACAAGAACAGCCTTTCTTGGGGTGGGGGTATAGGTACTTAGCTGCCTCTGTCTGAGTTGGCATCTTATCAAAAGTCGCATTTTGAAACAGAGGGCTCTATTTGGTCTAAAATAGAGTTTCTCTACACGAGAATGCCCCTTATATAGGGGCGCTCAAGTGTAAGGAGACACAATGTTATCCGGGAAGTGTAGTTTAAAAAGACAGAGCTGGCGGGGATCGCTCCTCAGAGGGTTTGTTAATTTCATCTTTATCTCCCCTAAGGCTCTGTCAATTTCACCTTTGCTGAGGCGAAGATAAAGTTAACAAATCCTCTGAGGAGTTAACAAATCCTCTGCCAGCTCTATGTATTGTCGAAGGCTTTCACGGCCGGAGAACAATGGTTGTTGTGGGTTTTCCGGGCTGTATTGCTGTGGTCTTGGCATTGTAGTTCCTGACGTTTCGCCAGCAGCTGTGGCTGGCATCTTCAGAGGTGTAGCACCAAAAGACAGAGATCTCTCAGTGTCACAGTGTGGAAAAGATGTTGGCAGGTCATTTGTATCTACTCAGGAGGGGTGGGGTTGAGCTGAGTCATCCTGTAAGAGTTTCCCAGGGTGTGGAATGCTAATGGTGGGAGGCTTCACTGTATCCTGAGGTTCTTTTGCATATGGATTGGTGCTTGATGTGCTAATCTTCTCTGCAGGGCTATTGTCGGGTATAGAGTGTTTTGTTAGCCTGGTGTTTTTCAGAACTGGAAACCATGCTCTGTTCATTCTTAATGTTTCTTCTTTCCTGTTGAAGTTTTGCTTATGCTTGTGAATTTCCATGGCTTCCCTGTGCAGTCTGACAAAGTAGTTGGAAGTGTTGTCCAGTATTTTGGTGTCCTGGAATAAGATACTGTGCCCTGTTTGAATTAGGCTATGTTCAGCCACTGCTGACTTTCAGGTTGTCCAAGTCTGCAGTGTCTTTCATGTTCTTTTATTCTTGTCTGGATGCTATGCTTTGTGGTCCCGATGTAAACTTGTCCACAGCTGCAGGGTATACGGTATACTCCTGCAGAGGTGAGGGGGTCTCTACTGTCTTTTGCTGATCGTAGCATCTGTTGTATTTTTCGGGTGGGTCTGAATACTGCTTGAAGGTTATGCTTTTTCATAAGCTTTCCCATCTGATCAGTAATTCCTTTGATATATGGCAAGAACACTTTTCCTGTAGGAGACTGTTTTTCCTTGGTTGTTTGATTCATCCTGGGTTTGATTGCTCTTCGGATTTCATTTCTGGAGTAGCCATTTGCCTGAAGTGCGTGGTTTAGATGATTAATTTCCTCATTGAGAAAGTGCGGCTCACATATCCGTCTTGCACGATCCACTAATGTTTTCATTATGCCTCTTTTCTGTCAGGGGTGGTGATTGGAGTTTTTGTGTAAGTACCATCATTGTCTGACAACCAGTTACTTCCAATGGGATAATGAATTCTATGAACAGATGGATGGGGTGGCCATGGGGAGCCCTCTCAGCCCAGTTATAGCAAACGTCTACATGGAACATTTTGAAAAAAACAGCTCTAGAATCAGTACCCCACAAACCTAGTGTATGGTTCCGGTTTGTGGATGATACATTTATCATTTGGAACCATGGGGAGGAAGAATTGATGGGGTTTTTGAATCATCTCAACAACATCCACCTGAACATACAATTCATAATGGAGAAAGAAATCGAGGGAAAACTCCCATTTCTGGATACCTTGGTCATCCGCAAAGCAAACTTTCAGTTAGGTCACAAGGTCTACAGGAAACCAATTCACACTGATCGGTAGCCTCCACTTTAGCAGGCAGAGCGCCTGACCCAAATCCTCGCACGGTCTCTTCTCTCCTCTTCCAGAGGCTCCACCAGACAGACAGTTCCATGTTTAGAGCTCCCGACCCTTCTTTATTCTTGGGAGCGTGGGGGCCTGATATGGATCAGTACTTTAGCATATGAGGACCGGGTGCTTAAGCCTTCTCTCCCTCCTATACTTCCCCCCCTGCCCTCAACTGACTTTGTTTGCCCCGTTGAGGCAGTATGTACTTCCCCTCACTCAGCAACATCCCAGGGCTATCGGGGAAAAGCGAACTCGGAAGTACTTTCTCTCTATATACGCTGTCACCATTTAAACTTGGCCCATTTAACGTGACCACAACAGGGTTGCCAGTATCCAGGTGGCGGCTGGAGATCTGCCAGAATTACAACTGGTCTCCAGGTGATAAAAAACAGTTCCCCTGGAGAAAATGGCTGACTTGGAAGGTAGATTACATGGCATTATACTCCTCTGAGGTCCCACCCCTTCCCCAACCCCGCCCTCCCCAGGCTCCACCCCCTAATCTCCAGGAATTTCCCAACATGGACCTAGCTTGAAGAACTCAGCAAGGAAGAACCCATCATTGGTATCATTACCTTTTCTCCTAATGTTCAAAGGAAATCTTCCTTTCTGTAACTTCATCCCAACAGTTGTATTCTGGCATTCCAAAGCAGGAGAAATCTTGCCCTCTTTCGTGGGACACCCCTTCATCTCATTAAAGATCATGTTCTCTTGATTCTCGAAAGCTTATGCTACAATAAAATTGATTAGTCTTAAAGGTGCTGCTGGACTCTTTTTGATTTTGCTACTACAGACTAACACGGCTATCTCCTCTGTTTCTCTTCTGAACATCTCTTTTCTGGGCTAAACGTAACCAGATCCTTCAGTCTCTCTTCCTGGGACTTGGCCTGCCCATATCTGTTGCCCTCCTTGGAACTTGATCATATTTGTCCACATCCGTCTTTAAAACGTAGTTCATAGAACCCACCAAGAGGCATTCTAGTATAAGAATTAGGAAGTGAGACATGAAGGAGTAGTTGGAGGCACATTAAAAATCAACATCAGATTGGGAGAAGAAATCTGTTATTTCTCCGTCTTTATTCACTCTTTGCTGCTTCCTTGTCCATTGTTCTCCAGTGTAAGATCAACTGAGAGAGCTGCCTTGGTACCCTATTTCCACTGACCAATCTTCCAAAGGAAGCTGGTATGTCTGCAACAGGAGGAAAGACTTAGATGCCTGCCACTAAATAGAGGGCACACAGGATTCATTCGATATCCCCATTTCACATTTTAGCATCCATAAAGTGCAGAAATCTGTGTAGGATTTTCCCACTGAAATCACAGCTTTCTGGATTTGCTTTTATCAGCGTTGCAGTTGGGTGAGAGATCAGACAAACAGAATGCATGACTGGGGTATGCCATATCAGAGATTCAACCCCCTCCCCCCCAAAATCTCCTCCACATAGGAGCAGATCCCAAGATCTCTTGAGAGAAGAGAGGTTACAGAGAACAGAAAAGTATTTCTGGCCAGTAGAGGGAGCAGATACACTGCCACGGATACAGCCAGTGTTTCAAGCAGCTTCAGTTATGTGTGAACATACCCTGCTATTTGCACCATCCTGCACAGAGTACATTCTTGTTCATATTTTTCACCCTGTGTTGAAATCAACTTGGGTTAGCTTTTACAGCGTTCGTGCAAGTTTTGTGAATATGCCAGTATGCCCCAAAAGACAGCCATGCAGCTGAAATACTGTTTAAAAGGCAGACTAACACAGATATTTTGTATTCTGATCCGGACAGGTTCCAAATAATTCCTTTCTGGTGCAGCCTAGGCAAACCTACTGAGAAAAACACCGACAACAACTCGAATATGGCCCCAACGAAACAGAACAGGGAAACCTCTATCACCAACTTTGATTCGCACTCAACACTCACCTACTTGAAAGAGCCTGAAGTCCTGACTCCTGAGTTCATTTCTGATACTGCTTTAAACCCAATGTATTTGTTAAAAATTTCTTCTGCAGGCATCTCCGGTGTTTTGGGGATCAGCAGCAAGACAGCTGACCTGGTGTAGATTCTTGGGTTTGGATCTCCTGAATGGAGTATGTATGTATGTATGTATGTATGTATGTATGTATTTATTTATTTATTTATTTATTTATACCCCGCCCTCTCCACAAATGGGCTCAGGGTGGCTAACAACATTAAAAAAATACATTAAAAATAATTTAAAAAAACATAAAATCAATAATAATTTTTAAAAGTCATTAAAATAGTCCAGGAGCAGGCTATTTAAACAAATTTTGGGAGTCCGTATATGGGCATAGCAGATGGCCGAGGGCAGCCCCAGAAAAAGTGGCGTTCTTTAATGGAAGAAGGGGGACACCCGCTGGCACAGCCAAAGGCCCAGTGGAACATCTCCATTTACAGGCCTTGCGGAACTGTAACAGGTCCCGTAGGGCCTGGATCTCCAGTGGGAGAGCGTTCCACCAGGCCGGGGCCAGGGCAGAAAAAGCACTGGCCCCGGTTGAGGCCAGATGGATGTCCTTCAGTCCGGGGATCACCAAGAGTTGCTTGTCTGCAGAGTGCAACACCCTGCAGGGGATGTAATGGAAGAGGCGGTCCCGCAGGTATTGGATCTGGAATAGGGAAAGTCCACTCAGCAATGAAGTTTTCTTTATAACCTTGATAGAGTACCCTTTTTCTTCCTCTGATATTCCTCTCCCTGCTGTTGTGATTTTAAAAAATAACAGGAAAGCCCAAGGATACCATGCTAGGCTAGTGGGAGGTAGTGTGGATTTTTCTTTTTCCCCCGAATAGTTTCAAGTCATTACCACAACTGTAGTCCCTAAAGATAACTATTCTAACAACAAAATGCAGAAAGGCAGGGAAGTTTAAGGGATTGATTTTTGGAGATTCTCTGTTCTGATTCTCTTCTAGTGCCTGTATGGGATGGTACCCTGACCCACAAACCACTATGTGCAAAGCATTGGTTGCATAAATACAACTGAGTAAGATAATGCTAGGTGTTTGCTTGCTGGTTTGCTTGGTGGTTTGGAAGGGGTGCAGAGCATGAGAAGAAGGAGTACTGTGTTCAAAATCCCTAAAGAATTTCTTCCTAATCCGATATAAATGAATTGTACTAGTGAAACTGACCAGATCAAACTAAATGTAAGCAGCAGGTTTAGGCAACACATTACAAATTGGACTCCCTTGCCAAGGAATGACCTGACCGTGAACCAAACTTTTTAACAACATTGTAAGACAATCTGATCACGGGCACTTACAAACAAGGCGTCTGATCATAATAACTTTGACAGAGTGATTACATTCACCATGACGTTCGCAGCACCCCAGCTTTCGATGGGCATATCCTACTCCTCGGATTCTTAGAGCAGAGGAGACTCGAAGCAAGAAGATCTGTGCTGGTTAGAAGCACATGCTAACCAGATTAAGGCAAATGGGCTAGAGCTGATGGTGTGAGTAACAGATACATATAATAGGATTTATTGCGGAAATTAGAGACTGTGGAACAGGAAGCTTTTGGAAGACTCAGCAAAACAAAAGAACGTGGCTGAGCAAAACTAATCTGGAGGAAAGAGGGAACGATGAGAATAAGTGAACGTAGCACCATAGAGAAGGTTCGAGGCAAAAAAGAAGAACAAATGAAATTGTATCCCATATAATGACAACAGCTATGAATAAAGTATGAGTAAGATAAAGATGACTCTCTGGGGACCAAGATCAAGATAATCCAAACAGTGGTATTCCCCATTACTATGTATGGATGTAAAAGTTGGACTGTGAAGAAAGCTGACGGGAAGAAAAGTGACATCATTGTGTAGGCCCAGAGCGCGCACGTACACTTCACTCGTGTGCACGTACGGCACGGAGGTAAATGCCAGATCTCCCGCCTCCCACCCGGAGGGTAAGAGGACCGGGCAACCCTACTTCCCCTGATGTTGCCTTTCAGTATTGCAGTGATGTAATGTCTCCTGGGAGACTTTTACAGTGCAGTTCTATGCAAAGTTATGCCTTTCTAAAATCTACTGAATCCAACTGAGGAGGAAGGATGTAACATAGTTGAGGATTGCCCTACCAGATGATCCAGGCAGGCTGTCACTGAATTCTTCCTGCTCCAAATGTTAATGGCTGCATATTCCAGTTTCCTGCTGCTGTGCTTTGTTCATCCAGCTGAACGGCTGGGGCTGCAGAGAGCCTCTCCTCAGAGGGTTTGTTAATTTCATTTTCGCCTCCCCAAAGGCTCTGTCAATTTCACCTCTCCCGTCTAAAACTGTGTGGGATCGGGACCAGAGGCCGGCAAGGAATGGAAATGGGCTGGTGCTGCCTTCCAGAGCCGGACTTGGACCTGGAGAGGTTATCATGGGCTGAAGTTTCCCTTCTGGCATTTCTCAGCCCCTTCACACAGCTCCATTGTATAGCAAAGCCTTTGCCCTGCTGCCGGCTCTGTCTTTTTAAACTATCCTTCCTGGCTAACATTGCATCTCCCGACACGTGTTCTTCACGTGCCGGTTGTTTCGTATAGAGGGACTCAGAGAGAAGGAAGATCACCCCTCATCATTTCTACCTCAGCATAGAAAAGGGAGGAGGGAAGGAACATTAGCTGCCAAGAAGCCTTGTGTGAGCGACAGACGAGTCTAAATGAGCCATTGTGACAGTATAAAATCCCATCGGTAAGTTCCGGTGCCGTGTGGATATCATGTTTATATCAAGCCCAGCATCCAACTTCAGGAAGAGTTCTGTGGCATTCTAAAACTGGCTCTGCTATTTTGTTGCTTTTCATAACGGTTACTTGAAAGTAAGTCCTGCTGACAAGCTGATTCTCTGTTGGAGAATTTATTTACAAATAAGTCCCTCTGTGTTCAATTTGTAGCTCTTTTAGACATTTGTATAACAACCACTTCTTTGAAGGGGGACAGAATTCCTTGCAATAGGATGCCGGTTATCTCTCGATCCTCTTTATCTGCAGGCCTTCCTCCAGGCAGCACAGGGCAGCTGACTTGAAATCATCCCATTTTATCTGTTCAAATTCCTGTAAAGTAGGTTAAATGTGGAGACAGTGGGTAGCTCTGAGAGCTCCATGGCAGATTCTGGGTAAGAACTCCATTCTCTCATTCTAATTTATATTGACTGAACAAGATAGACTGTGCTGAGCCTGGGAGAAATGTTATTACTAACAGTGCAATTCTGAACGGAGTTACTCCAGTCTAAGCCCATTGAAATTAATGGAGTAACTAAAGACTGGAATAACTCTGCTTAGCATTGCACTGTAAGTTTCTTTAGTTAGTGACACCACCATATTTAAAAGTCTGTCATTTTATTTCCTGACATCACATCAGATCAGGAAATTATTTATATTGAGAAATAATGGTAATAATAATGTATTTCCTCTTTTTTAAATTTAAAAGAGTTCGAGATGGCTTACAGTCTAATTAAGAATAGTAGTGCATTCAATCTGACCTAAAAATATGATAAAACCAGCAGTAAATTACTGGTACTGCACTGGTTTTTGTACATTTTATACTGGCATTTCTCCCTCCCTGCCCCCAACTCCATCATTGTTATTATATTTCTGAAATCCAGCTTGAGTCCCAATAAGAAAGGCAGAGAATAAAGGCAGGCAGGCAGCCCGGCCAGCCAGACCGACAGAAGGAAGGAAAAAGTGTAGAGAGACACAATGTTAACCAGGAAGCGTAGTTCAAAAAGACAGAGCCAAAGGCTCTGTTGGTTTCAGAGATCACTCCTGAGAGGGTTTGTTAATTTCATCCCGGAAGGCTCTGTCAATTTCATCTCCCCTTCAGGGAGGTGAAGATGAAATTAACAAACTCTCTCAGGAGTGATCTCTGCCGGCTCTGTGCATAGAAGTGAAACTGATAATTAAGAAAAAGAAAACATTGCACAACACTGTGTGTGTGTGCATGCGTGCGCTGTCAAGTTACAATTGAACTAAGCTTCCCAACTAACATTGTGTCTCCCTACACTTGAGCTTCCTCGTGTAAGAGGTCTCATGTAGAAAAACTCAGAGACTCCAGAAATCTTGCATGGGGGTGGGGGTGGGGGTGCAGGGTAAGCATCACACTACCCTTTCACTCTCTACAAGTGTTGATTTCAGGGGGCATAGCATGGTGAGTAGAGTGCTAGGATCACCCAGTAACACTGACAGGCAACAGATTCTAGACAGGAACAAGAAAATACTTCTTCTCACTATAATTATTCCTTAATTAATGTCGGGAATTCACTGCCACAAGCAGTAGCGATGGCCATTATATTCGATAGCTTTAAATATTAAAGATTAGACAAGTTAATAGATTATAGGTCTATCAACAGCTATTAGCTGCAATACCTCAATGGAATCCTCCCATTCACGGGGCAGTATATACCTTCGAATGGGAGCTGCTAGCTAGCAACAACGGGAAAGGACTGCTGCCTTTGGTTATGTAGTTTAGAATTTTCTACAATGACTTTCCCAACTGTTCGAAGTAGTTAACAAAAAGAAAATGTTACACGGCATTGTGTGTGTTTGCATGTGCCATCAAGTTGCAGTTGACTTAAGGCAAGTGAGAAGCAGAGGTGGTTTGCCATTGCCTTCCTCTGCAGAGTCTTCCTCGATGGTCACCCATCCAAGAATTGACCCGGGTTAGCTTCCGAGATCTGACAAGTTTGGGCTATCCCATTCAGCCTTCGTTGTCCACCTTTCTCACTGAGACTCGAGGGGGATTACACAGTGTGAGATTAGTACAGTCAATATCATGGATATTTGTATAAACAATGCCGTAGGGTAAAATACAAGTTTATAAAGACATAGCATTGGCAAGAATCCAATATAGAACTGAAGTAATGCTGCAACAGAACATAAGCAATTCTCGGACACAGGAGCACATATTTACAGTGAATGGGTAGTACGTACAACAACATAGTGGTGAAGCCTATGGTCCCTAACTCATTAGTGAAGCATCTGAGACCCCCGCTTCCTACAATGCAGCCCTCCTGTCTGAGTAAAAAGCCTTTTTGAATAATTTGGCTTTGCATCATTTTTGGAAAGCCAGGAGACTGGGGGCTCCTCCGGCAGGCTGTTCCACAGGGTAGAGGCCAACACAGAGAAAGCCCATGTGCAGACTGCTGTTGATTTCACCCATGTGTAGGGGGGCTGCAGGAGACCCTGTTCGGATGAGCGAAGCTGCCACGGAGGAACATAGGGAGGGAAGCAATCCCGTAGAAATGCCAGGCCAAGGCCATGAAGAGCTTTGTATGTGATAAACAATACCTTGAACTGAGTCTGGTAGCTGATAGGTAGCCAATGGAGTGACTGCAGAATGCGGGTGATGTTCATGCTCCTGTTCGCTCAAAAATAGTGATGAAATCTATGATCCCCAACTCATTAGTGAAGCCTCTGAGACCCCCTCCCTACAATACAGCCCTCCCATTTGAGTAAAAAGCCTTTTTTTGAATAGTTCGGTTTTGTATCATTTACAAAAAGCCAGGAGAGCGGGGGCTCTTCTGACTTCCTCAGGCAGGTCACTCCACAGGATAGGGGCCACCACAGAGAAAGCCCATATATGGGCTGCTGCTGACTTCACCCGTGTGCAGCCTGGCACCTGCAGGAGACCCTGTTCGGATGAGTGAAGCTGCTGTGGAGGAACATAGGGAGGGAGGCGGTCCCGTAGGTATGCTGGACATTCACCACAAATTTCTCTTTATGCAAAATTCAGTGCCAAATTGGCAATTAGAATGGGAAGCTCTGATTCTTCTCTGTGAGATACTTACATAGTCAGAGACTGAAAGGTGAAAGTTAGGTTTGAAACAGAAAGACAGTCAGTCAGTATCCAAGCTAGCATCCCAAGATCAATTCAAGACCACACCATGCACCTGAAGGCTGGTACATAAATCGAATGTTGTTGCTGCTGTTGTTATTGTTATTATTATTATAACACCATGCACAGGGAACAGAAGAAATGAGTAAAACCACATCAGCATTTAATTGCAACGTACATACCAGAGATGTGCATGCAGGTGAACATAAAGCCAGATTGTTTTTAATGCCACAATCTCTACTTCGCCCCTACCCTGTGGAACAGCCTGCTTTAGGAGTTCAGGAGTGCCCCCATTCTCCTGGCTTTCTGCAAATGATGTAAAACCAAATTGTGGTTGTTGTGGGTTTTCTGGGCTGTATTGCCGTGGTCTTGGCATTGTAGTTCCTGACGTTTCGCCAGCAGCTGTGGCTGGCATCTTCAGAGGTGTAGCACCAAAAGACAGAGATCTCTCAGTGTCACAAGACTGTCACGAGATGGTAACACTGAGAGATCTCTGTCTTTTGGTGCTACACCTCCGAAGATGCCAGCCACAGCTGCTGGCAAAACATCAGGAACTACAATGCCAAGACTACGGCAATACAGCCCGGAAAACCCACAACAACCATTGTTCTCCAGCCGTGAAAGCCTTCGACAATACATAAAACCAAATTATTCAAAAAGGCTTCTGTATTATAGGGAGGGGGTCTCAGATGCTTCGCTAATGAGTTAAGGACCATAGACTTCACCACTATGTTGCCTTATGTACTATTTGTTGTCTTAAATATGTGCTCCTATGATCTACTTGTGCTTCATGTGGTCAAATGTCAGCCCTAGAATTGATTATGTTCTGTTTCAGCATTTCTCCAACTCTGTATTGGATTCTTACTAATGCTACATTTTTGTAAACTTGTTTTTATTTGCCCTACCGCATTGTTTATGGAAATGTCCTTGATACTGACTGTACTGATCTCACACTGTGTAATCCACCTTGAGTCTCAGCGAGGACAATAACAATAACAATGACCATGACCATGACCACAACAATAACATGATGATGATAATGATGATGATATTGTTGGAAGAGGAGGATTCAGCACTGTCCCTTTCCTCAGGTTTCAGAGGGGGACAAACCAAAGAGTTAGAAAGATAGAGAGGTCAGGGCACTCTGTTTAGTGTTTACTGCTCTGACTGTCCTTTGATATGCAGGTTGCTCTTCTCAGGATTTCCTCCTCCTGACTGCCTTCCTCTCACTCTTCTCTTCCAGGCTTTGTTCCAGGCAACACCTCTCTTCTCCTCCTCCCTCCATCTTAGAAGCATACATGCAGGATTTATCCTAGCATCCATGCCCATCCTTAAAATAGATAGGTAGTTGGGATCTCTCTCCTATCAGAGTATGGAGTTACTACAATAAAGAACTTTTATTTCCTTTCTAAATATAAGCAAGCGTATGCTTTGTTATTTTCTCTCCTGCATACAGACCAGCCAGCAGAACGAACTCACAACCACCTATAATCATATTTCTTCTGCTAAATGATAGACTCTGGGCCAAGCTACAAGTGACAAATGACACTTGAACGGCAAGTGTATTCCTCCCTGTTCACTTGCCCTCCACTTGCGCTCCACTCGATCCACTTGCCGTTCATGTGTCGTTTGTCACTTGTAGCTTGACCCTCTGTTAATTCTTTACTTAGGTTTCTGGGGTCAACAAACTATTTATCAGTTATAATAACAGTGCACTTATATACTGCTCTTCTATACAGATTAGTGCCCCAATCAGAGCAGTGAACAAAGTCAGTGTTATTATTATCCCCACAATATAGCTGGGGAGATGGGCTGAGAGCAGCAGCTTTCCCAAGGCCACCTGCTGAGCTCATGGCAGGAGTGGGAGTCGAACCAGCAGAATGCTGATTTGCAGTCAAACCAATTAGCCACTATGCTACACCGTTTGGCTACAGGAAAGTAAGAGGATTGCGCTTCAGATGTCTTCTGGGTTTTCTTTATCCCTCCCCCACCCATTCTTCTTGCTTGCCTGTGGCAACAGCCTCCTTTCCAGCAGAAGGGATGAGTGAGCAGAACAGAAGCCGGCATCCTTCTTTCTCCTGCATCTCTCAGCTCACCAGGCATTCCGTTCCACAGCCATTCCTTCTTCTCTTAGGTCACTGAGCAGCCAAGAGCCCACCTGGTACACTGCTCCCTCCTCTTCCTCGCAGGCGTACAGCTTTTGCACAAATGATGTGGTTGCATGGAGATTCTTTGTGGGGGGTGTTTTACTGGAGAAGTTCTCCTGTGTAAAGGAAAATGCCACACTGAAAAGCTCAGTACAACCAATAATCCAATCACATCATCTTCGCTTTCACTTTTTCCCCCCAGTGGAGAAATCAATGCATATCAGTAATTTAAAGGAGGGAAGAAGACAGGAATGGGCCGAAGGTACTGAAAGAAGTGCCATCAGAGATGAAACTCAGAAATTAACAAAGTGACAAGTGGAGAACGCTGAAGGCATTTTTTCTACTTTGGAAACAAGGCCAGACAATCCAGAGCTACAATTTTGGAGGCATCCCTTAGCGTTTTTTTTCTTCTCTTGTCTGGCTCAGCAATAATTGTAGTTACCTCTCCTCATGTAGACAGCAGGATACTTTTAAAGACAAGGTGCATGCTATCCAAGAGCCAGTTTGGTGTAGCGGTTAAGAGCCCGGCACTCTAATCTGGAGAGCAGGGTTTGATTCCCCACTCCTCCGCTTGAAGGCAGCTGGGGGACCTTGGGTCAGTCACAGCTCTCTCACAGCTCTCTCAGCCCCACCCATCTAACAGGGTGATTGATTGTGGAGATAATAATGATAATAATGACATACTTTGTAAACCGCTCTGAGTGGGTGTTAAGTTGTCCTGAATAGCAGTATATAAATCCAATATTATTATTATTATCAGAGGGACCATGCGTAGCCCATGTGCCACATGGCCCTGCCCCCTTTCCCCATGAGATATCCTAATGCACCAAGATAAGAGAGTCAGTTTGGTGTAGTGGTTAAGGGCAGCAGGACTCTAATCTGAATTTGATTCCCCACTCCTCTGCTTGAAGCCAGCTGGGTGGTTTTGGGTCACAGCTTTTTGGAGCTGTCTCAGCCGCACTCACCTCACAGGGTGCTTGTTGTGAGGGTTATAATAACACACTTTGCAAATCACTCTGAGTGGGCATTAAGTATAAATGGAATGTTTGTTGTTGGTGTTGATGTTGACGTTGACGTTGACGTTGATGTTGATGTTGATGATATGTGGTTGCCGTGGCAATCATAGTATCCCATGTGGTGGAAAAACTGGACGTCTCACAAGATAAGGCATTTGTCATGTAGTAGAATTTCCTGGGTGAGTGTTGGATTTCAGAAAGCTGCTGCTTTCACCAGGGAACACAAACCTAAAGTGGACTAACCACGACTGGGGAAGCGGGGAAATCTAATTCCCCAATGAAATAACCCAATACGACACAATTCAATTAAGGGATATGATTTTTTGGAATTTTTACCTTTTTCAATAATGCTTATAAGGTGTAAAGTGACTGTGTGCTTACATCAATACTAACAATAAATATCCCTAAAATACATACAAAGAACAGGTCATTCCATAAATACATATCAACATTATATATATATAAATAACAATTTCTCTATATAAGAATCCACAGCCGTTGACCAGAGTAATATAGAGTTAGTGTCCAATCTAACCTTGAAAGTTGTTCTTTTTTTCCCTTTTAGGTGCGCCATGGAGGAACCTAGAAATATCCGTCCCCCAGATGCCGGTAAGTGGAATAGAGTTTGTCTCCAAGGAACAGTCTGTGGGTCAAGCTAGAAGTGATGAATTACACTTGAATGGCAAGTGAACAGACTCACATGTATTCCTCCTTGTTCACTTGCGCTCCACTTGGGCTCCACTCAATTGCGTGGAGAGCAAGTGAACAGGGAGGAATACATGTGAGTCTGTTCATTTGCCATTCAAGTGTAATTCGTCACTTCTCACTTGGCCCTGCATTAACAAAGATGTTTACTTCTCTTACACATAGGACCCCACTCAGGGGGGCATGGAGGAAAATCCAAAAGCCCCCTTCCATCTATTCAGACTGCATGTCTCATGCACTAGTTTTTCAAGGGTATAAATATGAAGGTCCAATCCTTACCAACATCATATAACAGAAATGAATTCTGCAAACTTCAAGCGGAGGCTCACCCAACAGAAGCATTGGCTTACCCAAGGCCACCTGCAGAGCTCATGGCAGTTGTGGGAATCAAAACAGCAGAGTGCTGACTCAGAGCCCAGCCACTTAACATTATGCTACAGCGGCGTTCATAGTTGTCTAAGCATCCCAAAAGTCTCCACTTTGGGTGCAAGTACTTTATATGTAGTGTTTTGCTGATATGTACGTGTGTTCATGCATATTAAGAGAATTCCACATTTAATTTAATTTAATTTATTATATTTATATTCCGCCCTCCCTGCTTTCGCAGGCTCAGGGCGGATAACAAATACAAACACCATTAAAAACATGTAAAAACATTAAATAATACATTTTAAAACATTTAAAAACATTAAATATTACAGTTCATGCTACATAGTGGTTCATACATGCCTCTGTGTTCGCATAGGGGCGATGGTTTAAACCTCCCCCTTCACGGGAGGGGGGCACTGCCCGGCGTCAGCCATATGCCTGGCGCAATAGCTCTGTCTTACAGGCCCGGCGAAATGCAAGCAAATCTTGCCGGGCCCTTGTCTCGCCCAAAAGAATCTTGATACAACCTCTTGATACATTTTACACCTAGTTTGTATTTTTGGAGGGTTTTATCAATATAGTCATGTACATTGGTGACTAAGAGGGAACAAGAAAGACGCGTGTGATCTGATTACGCTTCCACCAGTGCTGTGTAGAAAATTCAGCTGGAACAATGGAAAATTCCTAATGCTTCCATTACAATTCAGATGCAAGAATGGATAATGGGGAACATCAGACTCGAGGATGGGGGATAGGTTTTTTAGGAACTATGTACACAGCTCCTTGGAGAAAGGGTAGGATAAAAATCGTGTATCTGTTCTTTTGTCTGTGTCCGTGTCCATGGGTGTGTGTGTGAGAGAGAGGAAAGGAAAGGAAAGGAAAAGAGAGAGAGAGAGAGAGAGAGAGAGAGAGAGAGAGAGAGAGAGAAGGAAGGACCATGTTTTAATTGGAAGGGAGGGAGGGAGGGAGGGAAGGAGGAAGAGAGGAAGGAAAGAAGGAAAGAGGAAGAAAGGGAGGGAGGGGGGAAGGAAGGACCATGTTTTAATTGGAAGGGAGGGAGGGAAGGAAGGAGGAAGAGAGGAAAGAAGGAAAGAAGGAAGAAAGGGAGGGAGGGAGGGAGGAGGGAAGGAAGGACCATGTTTTAATAGGAAGGGAGGGAGGGAGGGAAGGAGGAAGAGAGGAAAGAAGGAAAGAAGGAAGAAAGGAAGGGAGGGAGGGAGGAAGGAAGGAGGGAAGGAAGGACCATGTTTTAATAGGAAGGAAGGGAGGGAGGGAGGGAGGGAGGGAGGGAGGGAAGGAAGGAAAAGAAAGAAAGAAAGAAAGAAAGAAAGAAAGAAAGAAAGAAAGAAAGAAAGAAAGAAAGAAAGAAAGAAAGAAAGAAAGAAAGTCCATTCCAGCTTGAAATGAAGGCCAGAACAGGACAGATAGTTTGAGCTCTGATCCTGAAATTTCACCACAACTATTGACAACAGTGGGCTAAATCGAACAAAATTATTTATTAATTTTTTTCTCCATGTTGCTTTTTTTTTTTTAAAGGAGCCTGAGCCTCCGGGTTTTCTCTTCCTTCCTATTTCAAGGTGTTCTGAGCTGGTCAGCAATAGATTAAACACCAAATTATCTGCAGTTAACATGTGCCATTGATTTTGCTATTCTTGCAATATAGCACTTTGTAGTTTTGAAAATCAGAAGTCAATAAGGTACGGCAGGTTGAGGAGGGCAGGCCGCCTCTGAATGAACCAATTCATCAGTTTAACAGTCTCGGTTTATTCCCTGATAGTCTAGGAATGACCTTAAATATATATTGCCACATACTCTGCCTGAATCCCTATATAATGTCTGTAAGCAAGGAAAGAGGCAGTTCCTCAGCATAACACCTCTGAAGTCAACGAGGAAAAATTAATATGCTAAGCAGAATCAAAGGAAGAATGTTATCAAATTTCACAAGTTTGCCGCTTCGATTCAAGTAAACCCTTTTCAGTTTACCTTGTGCAAATCAAACTTGTGAATTTTTATTTTCATGTTCTTTCACACCCGTTTTTTCCTATATGTATTTTTCCACATTATATGTGCATCAGTAAATCAGCATTATATATAAATAGCATACATGACTGCATGTATAAACACAAATTTTGTAAAACTTGAATTCCAAACAAGTGAAAAGTCCATCAAAGAAACAAACCGTCAGTACCCATAATGATCACGGGTGGGCTAAAAGAGTTCAATAACATATATAACAGTTCAACAATATATAATAACAACATATGGAAACCAAAAGAAAGTGGAATTGGCTGCCTGGGGCTGTGGTGGGTTCCCCCTCATTAGCAGTCTTCAAGAAATGGCTGGACGAATGCTTATCATGGATTCCTTAGGTTGTCCCTGTATTGGGCTGGGGTTGGACTAGATGGTCTCTAAGGATACTTTCAATGCTATGATTCTGGGAAAAGGGGTAGCATACATCCATTTGCCTTGACCTGGATAGCCCAGGTGAACCTGATCTCGTCAGATCTCAGAAGCTAAGCAGGGTTGGCCTTGGTTAGTAATTGGATGGGAGACCTCCAACGAAGGCCAGGGTTGCAGAGGCAGGCAATGGCAAACCACCTCTGTTAGTTTCTCGCCATGAAAACCCCACCAGGGGTCGCCGTAAGTCAACTCTGACTTGAGGGCTGTCTCCACCACCAATGGGCCGAAAGCGGTTTGAAATACTTCAAACAATGAATCAGCTATGACTTGAGGGAACTCTCCACCACCACACAAACAAAAGACAATGTACAACTAAAGAATCACTGAGTTCCATACACAGACTGGGGTTGCAGAGGCAGGTGATGGCAAACCACCTCTGTTAGTCTCTGGCCATGAAAACCCCACTAGGGGTCACCATGAATCTGCTATGACTTGAGGGCACTCTCCACCACCATGCAAACAAAAGACAATGTACAACTAAGGAATCACTGAGTTAAGAATCAATTCCATACATAGACCGGGGTTGCAGTGGCAGGCGATGGCAAACCACCTCTGTTAGTCTCTGGCCATGAAAACCCCATCAAGGGTTGCCATAAGTCAGCTATTACCAACATCACTTCATAAAGCCAGAAGGCTAAAGGGGAAAGTTGATACCGGCTCCACCCAGCACCATCTAATCTATTCAGAGTCCACCCTTCTACAGAGAGGCAGACAAGAAATGTTCAGGGCCTGCATGCCCCCCACCCCTCTTCTTGCTTCTGTTAATATCCAATCTCATGAAGAATTCTGGAAAACTCAAAGCTTACATACTGTTTTATGTTATTTTAATTGACCCTTTTAAAAAAAATGTATATGATTTCTGATTCGCCTCCTCAATCGGGTATCGTGAATCTAAGAATACTGACAGGGCAAATTTTTGGAGAGGCGCGATAGAAATACTCTACATTTCAAAATCCAGCAGCAGTTTAAAACCTATATACGGAAAGGTCTGTTTGACAGAGTTGGTACAGCTGAACAGAAACAACTCTGCAAATATTTCCCCTTTGCACTTTTTTTCTTCCCAGCAGTCCTTGAGAATAGGTTTGCTTCTTCATTTACATTGACCTCACTTGCCCTTCATGTTATCATCACATAGGCAAACAGGACTAGCGTGATGTCATCCCATTCACGGCATAATCCCTGACTGGGTGGGATCGCCGTGTGATGAATCCATGAAGGAGGCCGAAACACAAGCTTGCGGGGAGAGAGGGGAGAAAACAACTGCGGCCAAGAGAAGCAGAGACACCCAAGAGTGAATCTTTTGCTCGGCTGAAGCATTTTTCAGGAGTGAATTCCACGCCAACCACATTGTTCATTTGTAAGTCAAAACCCAAACTGTGGAGACTATACAGAGTCTCTCTTTTGAAAAAAAGGAAAGAACAAAGCAGCCCAAATAGAATTGTTTCATAGCTCTTCGGAAAGAGGTGAGGGTTTTGGCAGACCTCCAAGGGAAGAAAGTTCCACGGGTGGAGTGCGGGGCGGGGGGAGGTAGGCACTGAGGACATCTTTCAAAATGCCCTTGGCCAGAAATGCCTTCCTGAACACCCTCGCTGCCTGAATACGGCACGCAGACAGCATTATTAAGGAACGGTTCTTGGCTTCTTTCTCTAGCCCCTTGATAATATTGTTGTTAGCTTTTGAATTTTATTTCTAAGGCTACAGTCCTATGCACACATCCGCTGAACTCTATAGGGCATACGTTGGAGTAAGCATATAGAGGGATCTAGCTATAAAAGTACAAATTCTTTCCAGTACCATGTCCCTAAAGGGTCTCCTTTAGGGTGTTTTCCTGCACCTGTTCCAACTTCTCTCCCTGTGATTTAAACAAGGGGGGGGGATCACAAGATGTAGTTGTCAGCTGAGTAATTCTGGGGTGTGAGTTGTATGAGACTACTCAGGAGTAAACAAGTTAGCGGTTTCAGCCTAGGCTTACATAACTACTTGTAAACAGGGTTCCTAAACACCAGGCTAACAAAACATTCTATCCCCGACAATAGCCCTGCAGAGAAGATTAGCACATCAAGCCCCAATCCATATGCAAAAGAACCTCCTCAGGATACAGTGAAGCCTCCCGCCATTAGCATTCCACACCCTGGGAAACTCTTACAGGATGACTCAGCTCAACCCCACCCCTCCTGAGTAGATACTAAATGACCTGCCAGCATCTTTTCCACACTGTGACACTGAGAGATCTCTGTCTTTTGGTGCTACACCTCTGAAGATGCCACAGCCACAGCTGCTGGCGAAACGTCAGGAACTACAATGCCAAGACCACGGCAATACAGCCCAGAAAACCCACAACAACCATCGTTCTCCGGCCGTGAAAGCCTTCGACAATACAGGGTTCCTAAAGCTAGAAATTCCCTATGCTAATTCTGTTCTTACTAAAGGATGGGGGTACGTGCGCATCATTTAAAACACGTGTGATCTTGTGCAACTTCAGGCCTTTAAAATGGGTAATCAAATGTTTTCAAGGCAGAATGTGTGTAGTAACACAGCACATAGGTAGAGAACTGTGGTGATGAACCATAGCTAAGAACATTGACAATGTTTCCTACGAGAAGAGTATGAAGTTTCTAGGCCTGAATAAAACAGAGCTGTCTCGAATGCACATTACAGTATGAAATCTGAAAGGCAGGGATTGGGAACCAAAGAAAATTCCTTTGATTTTTCAAAGATTTTGATAAAGTCAGGAGAAATCCTTTCTTAAACCACTTACCAAGGACTAGGTTAGGACTTTTCTCCCTGATATCAAGATTTTTTTGGAGGTAGTGTGGAATACTGCTTTCATAAAGTGTTTGGAGATTTTTTTAGGGCGTCTTCTGCTAGCTGACTAAAGGAGCTGGTATACAAAGTAGATAAGGTCCCAAGTTTAAATCTTGCCTTCAAATCAACAAGGGACCTTATGCAATCCATTCTCGGTCAGGACTCAGCTCCTCTTCCCTATCTGCAATAATGGAGTAAGCATACTGGTCTACTTTACAGGGGTGTTGTCAGGATTATTATCTGTGAAATGTTATGAACATTACAGTCTCGAAGTATAAAGGTTGCTATTGTGCACATGGAATTTGGAGTATTTTAGCGTTGTGAGGCTCCTCCCTCACTGGCGCCTTCTCCTGATGGCCTGCCATCCTACCAACTCTCCAGGCAGGTGTCCTCTGGCCTCAGATGGGCAGGGAAGGGGGTTGCACCACCTTGTTCCTTCTCCTGCCTTGGGAGTAGCAGCACGCTCCAGCTGTCTCTCTTTGCAAAATCCTCCTTGGCCTTCACAGGAACCTGAATTTAAAGGCCTCCCCTGGCCCCACCTCCCTGGTTCTGGCCCCAATCATCACCCTGTCTCCCTGACTGGCCCTGCTCCCAGCCTATCTGATAGGAGGGCTGGGTAGACTCTGCAGTCTCCTGGCCCCACCCACTCCATCCCCACCTAGGGTGGGGCATTTGGTCTGCTCTCCCTGGCTCGCCCCTGTTGCTTCTGAACCCTCCCCAAGTGGCTCCCTTGGCATCTTGGGGCCTGTGCCTGCCTGACTTGTGCTGATGGCAACCTCCTGTGAGCCTGGATGAAGTGGGGCCATCTGGGCAACTGCAGGAGACAGGTGAGTCTGCTGAGTGGCTGCAGGCTGTTCCCCAGAGCGGTGCCTGGGCATCAGCTGCCACTGGCCTAAGGGTGGGAGAGGCCTGTAGGGGCTCCTGCAACTGAGGTACTGCCAGAGGCTGTGCTGCAGGACCTAAAGGGGGTGCCTGCTGCTGCAGGGCTGGTGGTGAGGGTGGACAAAAGGCCGGCATCGCCGGACAAGCGTGTATAACTGAAGTGGTACAATCTAGGCACAGGTTTACCAATTTGGTGAAAATTGGGGTGCTGTGCTCATACTCCTTTGTCTCTACCAGTTCATGTTATCCACCTGCTCAGAACCCATCTGCAGAATGGTTTGGATGCCACAGGGAACTATTTCCCAACTGATGGGCAAATTTAATACTTGCGTCTCAAACTGCACGACAGGGTTGCTACATGCTCAGATCTCCCTGAACTGAAGCAAGTTACCTTCCAGCTGCCTAACAAAGAAATAATATTCAAAACTTGTGGAGTATCTGCAGTTTCTGGTGTTTAACAGATATACAAATTGACCAGGGAGCAAGCAAGCAGCACACAGCCCAAAAGCTGTACCTACATGAGCAAAATCGACAATCACCTGTACACATACATTCTCTTTGGTGGCTAGGGTTGCCAGCTCCAGGTTGGAAAATTCGTGGAAATTTTGTGGATGAAGCCTGAAGAGGATTTGGGGAAGAGAGGAAACTCAGCAGGGCATATGCCATTTAGTCCGACCTCTAGAGTAGCCATTTTCTCCAGGGGAACTGATCTCGGTGGCCTGGAGCTCAGTTGTGATTCTGGAAGATCTCCAGCCACCACCTGGAGGTTGGCAACCCTAGTGGTGGCCCCTGCCTTGGGGAGTGGCCTACCTGAAGAGGTCAGGAGAACTCCGACTCTCCTGGCTTTCCATAAATGATGCAAAGCCAAGTTATTCAAGACTTTACTCAGGAGGGCTGTAATATAAGGTGGCTGTCTCGAAGAGATGCTTTAGTGAAGGTGTAGGGACTATAGACTATACTGCTGTGTACTGTCTATTGCAGTAAATACGGTCCTACTAGGTAGTTCAGGTGTTGTTTGATATATCAGGCTGAGAATTATGCTCTCAGCCTGCAAACAGGTGTACCTTCAGGTTGCCAACTCTTGTTTGGCAAAATCCTGGATATTTGGAGGTGGAGCTTGGGGAACGTGAGGTTTGGGGAGGGACCTCAGGGGGTATAGTACCACAGAGTCCACCTCTCTAAGCAGCCATTTCCTCCAGAGGAACTGATCTCCGTTGTCTGGAGATCAGTTGTAATTCTGGGAGATCTCCAGGCCCCACCTGGGGGTTGGCAACCCTGTTCGGGTAACTTCTGCAATGAAAATTCAGATCATATTAGCCTGACGGGCAAAGGAGTATCTGTTAAGGAAACCCCTATTCATCATCAGCTGATGGAAAATACAGGGATCAGTCTAGCGAGAGAGTAGGGTTACCAACATAAAGGCAGGATCAAGATTTCTCCCAGAATTATAACTGATCTCCAGACTACAATAGTCCAGTAGCACCTGTAAGACTAACAAAATTAACGGTAGAGTATGAGCTTTTGTGAGCCCCAGCTATGTGGCTCAGGAAAGCTCATACCCTACGACTACTTTTGTTAGTCTTATAGGTGTTACCGGACTATTGCTCCAGGCTACAGTCATCAGTGTTTAGACCTGTGCAAAACAATAGAGAGGCATCCCCAAGAAACCTGAACTCCAAAAAAACAAACTGTACCCGAGGACCAATTAGCTTTCAAATGGAAATTTATAATATAATAACATTCGATTTGTATACTGCCCTTCAAGATAACTTAATGTCCACTCAGAGCGGTTTACAAAGTATGTCATTATTATCCACACCCTGTGAGGAGGGTTGGGCTGAGAGAGCTCCAGAGAGCCATGACTAGCCTAAGGTCACCCAGCTGTCTTCAAGTGGAGGAGTGGTAGTGGAGAGTGCCATCGAGTCATAGCTGATTTATGATGACTCCAGTAGGGTTTTCTTGGCAAGAGACCAACAGAGGTGGTTCACCATAACCTGACTCGGCAACCCTGGTCTTCGTTGGAGGTCTCCCATCCAATTACTAACCAAGGCCAACCCTGCTTAGCTTCTGAGATCTGATGAGATCAGGCTTGTCTGGGCTATCTAACAGCCCTCAACAGCCTAGCACGACCTATTTTATGAAGTTACACTGTGGGCTGATTGGCTCAACCTCACATACAGGCATGTCACTTCGTGGTTCCCTTTACCTGTTGTGCAGGCAGAAGGAAAAGGCAGTGGCTACAGTATGGCAGTAGTGGGAGAATAGAAAGGGCCACATGGGTGGGGGAAAGGACTGACTGTGGAGTGGTTTTCTTAGCTCGTGCACCTACGCAACCGTTTCCACACTGTCCCAAGTAGTATTTTGGCATCTAGCATCTCATTTGAAAAAGAAAAGGCATAATCCTAGCTGTATGTTGACAGTACCTAAACAGAAACCAACAGAAGTTATGGAATAGGAAGGTTAGAATGAGGTGGCATATCTGTATCACAGAAAGATGCGATTGGAAAGCACCAAAGTTCATCTAGTTACAACAGCTATTCATTGTGAGGATTTACATACACACCCAAGTCTGTACCACAGAGGGCTACAATGACCAAGCATTCTACAGACGGAAACTGCAATATAATATTCTGAACACCTCTCATTTTTCCTGATGGTTCTGCAGCCCTGAATATCTTGCCCCTAAAATGTCCATTTTCTGCCAGATCTCTTAGCCTCTTCCTCCCCCATTCCAGATCAATTAATCCAGTTCATAGTTAAGGGTATTGCAGACAAAGGCCCTCTATGATTTCCTTCCTTCTCATAAAAAACAGGATGATCTGTGTTTTCTTCTTACGTTTCCTAGTCCAAGAATACCAAAGAACAACATTTAAACCAGGGAGGTGATTTTTACAGTCTCTTCTGTCATTCCCTTGTCGAGCAATCTCTCCCCCCCCCCCACACACACACCCAAAAAACTTTTTTATGGGTCACTCTTCAAGCTACATGATTGCTTGAGGTGGGGGAGACAGAATCCTCTACCAACAAAAAAGCTCTTATCAAAATGCGGTTTGCAACTAAAATACATCAGCAGAGATTAAACAACGGCAGACACGTTTTCGTAATTTGCTCTGTCTTACAGAGTTTGATGAGGGGGCGGGTTATAAATACAAAAACCCAAGACCACCTGTTCTTTATACACAATGAATAATGCAAATATTATTTTTATTTATTTATTTATTATATTTATATCCCGCCCCCCCAACAAGCGGGCTCAGGTCGGGTTACAACAGAAGATAAAATATACAAGATAAATACCAGAGTGAGGGACATGCTCTCATGCTGTATATGCAATTGCTTCCTTTGGAGGAAAAGTCCTGTATTTGGTTAGCTTAAATCCATACTATGTCATGCTTAATCTGTAGAAAGTATAAATACAGTTGTACGTACAGAAAAGCACAGAAAGCAGATCTCTTGCTTTCCAGGAATCTTTGGTCTCAAAAAGTCAAGATCCATAAATGTGTGCATTTTCTCTCTCTCCTTGAATGCCTCCAGTTTGCTGAAAACTATAAGAACCATGCGGTAGAAATGATCAAAAGCTTATTTCCAAATCAAGGGCTCCTTTTTTATTGGCCAGTTCTTCCTCAGTCAATGTGCAACTACAATATCTGGAGCAATACACATACTTGCCAGATGACCCTAAAAATGTGTTTGCATCCATCCCTCTAACGGGCCAATGGCGTCTTGTTTAACTTTGATTTTTGCTAGATGTTTGCTCTTCTAACTGAGTTTCGGAGGGCTTTTTCCAAAAGCTTCCCGTTTCTCTTTAGCATATATTTGCTTTGCAATATGGAAAAACAAAGTCCTTCCTTTGATTTCTCCTGCTGGCAAAAGGCATATAGATGTTTTAAAACTCTCCTTCCATTTAATTTAAATGCCTCGGGCAAGAGAAAACATATTTCTTGGCATCAGGACCTTGAAGACCAAACACGGAAAGTAGCAGGGTGCGTCAATACACAGGTGAGGTGGTTATTATAGCTATGCTTGACCTGTGGTTTAAGAAAGAAAAGCCCTTCTTACTCCTTGACAAGCTACCCCAGAATGTTAGTACATTCTTGGTACAGATATTCCAAGAATTTGTATCCATTTTCTTTAAGCAATGCCAACAAAATTTCTTATTCTGTTCACCTGCAATACAAAATGCCTACAAAAGGACTGCAATACAGCTACAAATATATATGTACACATACACCCAGAAACACACACACAAACACACACTGCTTTGGTGATGAATCTATATGCTACAGTCTGGAAGGAATCCCACGTAAGAGTCCACCTGCATTAGACTTAAAAAAACACACACCCTGAAAATCAGATTTATGCTGTTTTTTTTTTAAGTCTTTTTATATCTGAGTACTGTTCTATGCACAGCCTTATACCCAAATGGTTGCTGTGCTCTGGTGTCTCGATAGCTTGCAAACTGTCCTCCAACCACTGTCTAGAAGAAATTTAGCAAAGGTGAGTGCTGATCTATGGAAGGGAATCTCAGACTACCTCTAGTGTTACATGGAAGCAGCTGGCAATGACAGCAGAAAACAAATATAATCTTTGCACTGAGAGAGAGAGAGAGAGAGAGAGAGAGAGAGAGAGAGAGAGAGAGAGAGAGAGACTATGTGCACAAGCTCTAGAAACACACTCCTTACGATAATTTCTCAAATTACAACCTGTGCTATTGGTGCAGGGGGGTGAGGGGTGGGGGGAGGTATAATGCTCCATGTGATAAACACATGGAATTCGTTGCCACAGGAGGTGGTGGCAGCTACAAGCATTGCCAGCTTCAAGAGGGGACTGGACAAATATATGGAGCAGAGGTCCATCAGTGGCTATTAGCCACAGGAGATAGATGGTATTCTCTTTGTGGGGAGGTGGTGCTCTGTTGTCTTGGTGCTGGAAGGAAGGCAGTGGGAGGGCTTCTGGTGTCCTGGCCTCACTGACAGTCCTTTAGATGGCACTGGATTTCTAGCCACTGTGTGTGACAGAATGTTGGACTGGATGGGCCACTGGCCTGATCCAACATGGCTTTGCTTATGTTCTTATGTTATGCTTAATGCTCCTATGAAAAGTGTCTTCCTAGTGCAAGAATAAATATGACAATTTAGTATTGCCTAGCCCATTTTTCATGGACGCTTGTGTTGGCTTGCAGATTTACAAATAGTTAGGCTGTGTTTCCACTGGCCTGCTTTCCACAAACTTCTTGGGTGAGTGGCAACCCTTTCCTTCCTATGAGACCCCAGTTGCAGCAAACCTTAATCTGCCAGGTCAATACAAATGCAAAACTGGGCAAAACCGCTGTAGTTCCCCTACTGTTCTATGCCCCACACTTTAGACTAATGCATGATTTACAGCTTATGCTATTTTAATGACCAGAGAAAGAAGAAGCACTTGAAGAAGTATTTCCTTTTCTTTCCATTTTCAGGCATATATTTGAAGACAATCTCAAATGCTGCTCTATCCCAAAAGAAAGCAGGGAGCAGGGAGTCACTGGGACATTGGAAAAGAAACATTTCTATGTGCAGGCTGCTCCAGTAGGCATGCTTTCTTGTGTCTCCAAAGGAGTTCATCGGGAGCATGGTTGCAAATAAGTATGCAGGGGGTTGCAATTGCCCAGCTCAATCTGGTGTGAGTCTACTCTGCTGTAAATCCCACTGAATTCAAGGGAAATTACTCAAAAAGAAGGGTGTACAGGATCACAATATGAGTTACCTAGCCTCTCCAATACTGCCCCTTCTGTTTCAAATAACGCATGGAATACTTTTCTAATCCCCCCTCCAACTCCACCACCAAGCTCGCCCCCTCTCCACTCCCTTTGAGCTGACATACAATAAGCTGGCCTCCCAACTGAGATTTTCTTAAGAGACATGAAAAAAGAGGAGAGGCTGTTAGTAAATTTGATTTAAATATGAGATAAAACCAGCCTCCCTTCTCCCTCCTCTAATTGATGCTTTACTTTAATTATTTGCTTTTTCAAAAGAAAAAAGAATCCTGCCCTACCTCAAAGGCTGCAGGCAGGTAAGCAGGTACCTTAAATCAAGAAAGAAAATACATATAATGAATTCAGATAGCCCCCCCCCTTCCCTATATTCATAAATTCACATGGGATAGCTGATGTTTGCTACAGCCCATTTATGGACGAGGAAGAGATAATCCACTTGAGGAAATTTTAAAAAAAATGTAAAGGAAAACCAGCCAATCAACATCTATATATAGATCTCTCTCTCTCTCTCTCTCTCTCTCTCTCTCTCTCTCTCTCTCTCTCTCTCCCCTCCCCGTAGCCTGGCAAAGCTCCCCTTTCTCCACGCTCTGTAGTATTTTCTTTTCCCTGCTCATACTAGATACCACCAGATGTTTTTGCAAGATTTCATTTAAAGCTAAGAAAAATTGCTTTGAGCTACATGTTGTATTTTTTTTTTAATCCGATGCTTTCCCCCCTTTTTTCTTTTTTTTTTGCAAACAACAGCACGGAAGGCGGATGGGTGGGGGAAGAAATCCTACTTCTTTTATTACAGTGTGACTTAATTAACTATAATGCATTGTTCCTAAAAGCATCTGACAAAACCCAGTGCCTACTGAGAAAAGGGAGAGAAAGTGTTTACTTTCCTCCAAATGAGAGAACTAAGAAACTACTATGAAGACGGTTCATCAAGGAAAAAATACACCCCGATATCGCTCCCCAATCACCCTCTTACAGGCAAGAGGAAAATGCAGAGCTATTTCAAATAATAATAATAAGAAATTTAACAGCATTCTAAATATGAACCACTGCCAGAGAGACAATTTGAATGTTTTGCTATTGTTCCCCTTCCCTTGCTACACCCCCTTCTACAACGGTCTATCAGAATACAATCTGCTCTCGGTGGAATAGATGGCAGAGGAGGGGGTGGTGGAAGAAAGATGATTTAAAATCCCCCTGGTCAACAAGGAGTCCAGACAGAATTGAAAAAGAAACACAGACACATATAGAGAAAGCGCAGACACCAAAAATAACAGCCACCACTTCCACTGTCATAACACTATCACAACAAGAAAAAACCTCCGATCTCCGGGCTTCCTCCATATCGGTAGTTCTTTATTAGCAATGTTTGAGGAACGGGGGGGGGGAAGAGAGAGGGGGGAAAAAGGAATTTATTTTTTTTAAAAAAAAATTAAAATCGCCAGCATGCCTCGTTTAGTTGGTTTTTTTTTCTTTCTCTGTCTCTCTGTCTCTGTCTCTCTGTCTCTGTCTCTCTCTGCCTTTCCTCTCAAACAAAAGGCTTTCTTTTCCTGGCCATTACTGGAAGGAAAAGTCGAGACGCATGGGCTTGCAGAAGCGAGGAGAAAAATGAAAATAAAAAATAAATTGCAAAAAGCAGGCTGGAAGGGAGGGAACCGCCCCGCGAAAAAGAAAAGACAAAAAGGAAAAGAAAATATGCTGGGCTTTTTTCAAAACGCAGCGCTCCCCCCTTTGCCCAGTTACCACAATAGGCATTGACTATCTCGCAAAGAACCATGCGCCTGACGCTATTTATAGCCAAGGAAAGGACTGGAATATACCACTGGGCAGGCAGACGGGGGTGGGGGTGGGGTGGGGGTGAAATGGGAGGAGGGGAGGGGGGGCTCGATGGAACTGAAGCAAAAGAAAGTGTACCCCTCCGGCCCCCACCCACCTCCCCCTGTTCTCCATCCACACACATCCCCCCTCCCTCCCTCCCCCTACCCCCCAGTCTCGCTGGCATTTTGAACCGACCCAGCCTGTTTAAACGGAAAGGACAGAGATCTTGCCTGTTCAATGTATTAAAAAAATCAGTTCAGACCTAGAGAGAGAGAGAGAGCGAGCGAGAGAGGGAGGAGTGAGTGTGTGTGAGAGAGAGTGTGAGGGAGTGTGTGTGTGAGGGAGTGTGTGCGAGAGAAAGAGGGAGAGAGGAACAGAGGAAGCGAGGGGGGGTGGGAAAAAAAGGAAAAGAAGATTTTTTCTCTATGTATATAAAGATGGCCACGTTAGCAAACGGACAAGCAGACAATTCCAGCCTCAGTAGCAACCACACTAGCCCCAGCACCAACGGGCACATGAACGGATTAAACCACAGTCCAGGGAACCCGTCCACCATTCCCATGAAGGATCATGATGCCATCAAGCTCTTCATTGGGCAAATCCCTCGCAACCTGGACGAGAAGGACCTCAAGCCTCTCTTTGAAGAGTTCGGAAAGATCTATGAACTGACCGTGCTAAAGGACAGGTTCACGGGCATGCACAAAGGTGAGCGGTCCTTTCGCAACTTTCCGAGGCGCAGGGACTGGAGGGGCTGGCAAGGGGGGGAGACCCACCGAGGGGGGTTGGGGCTGGAGGGCGCGTTGGTGGCTGTGGCGGATCTCCATAGGGGGGGACGGAGCTTGCAAGAGCCCAGGAGGGAAAGAGCGAAGGGAGGGAATGGAAGGAGCTGTCCAGCGCCTGGCGGGGCTTAAGCGGGAGCTGTCCAGCGCCCGGAGGTGCTGAATGCAGGATCCGTCCAGCGCCCGGCAGTGCTGACACGGGAGCTGTCCAGCGCCCATCGGTGCTGAATGAAGGAGCTGTCCAGCGCCCGGTAGTGCTGAAACGGGCTGCTGCTCTCTTTGGCTTGCGTGGACGTTTCCTAAACAGAGAGGTGCTGGGTTGGGGGGCATGGGAGTGACAAGGGGGGGGGGCGGAGATTTTTTTTTCCCCAGCCGGTCCCGGACCACGAGAGGGGTGGACCAAAGGGGGGAAAATTTTATATGAATTAAATTAAATGGGGGAGGGGGGACTTGGGGTTCAGTGTCCCGATGTCATGTTCCTTTTGAGACGAACAAGGCACAGCGGTGGCAGCGAGGAAAGGAGGTGGTATCGATCTCTGTCTGTAGATGAAGGAGCTGGAAATTAGCTGGAAATTACGGAGCGGCGAGCGGGTTTTAGGGGCTCCGGCAGCGGAGCGAAGTGTGGGGGATGTTTAGGTATCTACTTCTGGAGGGAGACCCCGTGGGGAGGGTTCTTTCTTTGGTCAATCTGCAGTAGAGAGGCGAACTAGGGAACTTTTTCACGATGAGGAGGAGGATGGGGGCTTTATTGGGGGGGGGGGATGAAAGCGCCAAACGGCAACAGCAGCCAGACGCTGGTGCCGCGGGACTTTGCGTTTGGGGCGGGTTCCTCCGCCTGGTTCCTAGCTCAACTGGGGCTGAGGGGAAAGTACATTGATGGCGTTTTCTCCCCTTACCCCGCTCCCGGTTCACTGCAATGCTTGGTTGGGTAGTTTAAAGAGCATAGTAGAAAGGCAAGGTGGTAGATGGAAACGTAAGCAACTGTATTGATCGCTTTGCATAAAACTGGGACCAAACTAAGTTGGAGGCAATTGATGCGTAGAGTGGTTTAGGAACAAGACGAAGTATGGGGAGGGAGAAGTCTCTCACTCTTTTTCTCTCCCCCCCCCCCCGCCCCTCTGGATTGTCTCTTATTTCTCTTTCTGCTTTCCTTTCAATTTCTGTAACCCTAAAAAATGCAATCAAAAATTTATCACGGCAGTGCATGGAAAACTTAGATACCAGAAGCTAGGGTGGTGGTGGTGGCTGTGGGGAGGAGGGGTCAAAGGGAATATAGCGGCCAAACTCCTCCTTAGTAAGAATCCCCGAGAAATTATTCTGAATGGGTTAAACAAGCCTTTCTGAGGCTGGTCTGTCCGGCAGTAAATCTTCAAAAAGTTAATGGCACGTTTTCAATTCCCCCCTTGCCTCAAATCCGCTAGGAATAGAAATGCAAATAGAGAGTTATTTTTAAAAGAGGAAGAGTTAGGGGGTGTGAGAGAGGGGGAGGGGGAGGGGAGAGAGGGAATGTACACAGGAGAAACTCTGGGGGTGGTAACGGCAATCAGATCTCTGCTCTTTCTCTCACTCTCACCACCCACTTTCCTAAGCAATCGCTACAAGCCCGAAACGATTTTTTTTTTGGTCATTCATTCAAGCTTCCTAGAAAGGGCTTAAGGAAGATGGGGTCCTTTAGCCTCAATACAAAAGGTGTCAGTTTAATGGACAGTTTCCCTGTCTTTTGTTTTCCTTTCCCCAAAGGGAATGAAAGTTTATCAAACATATGTAAGTGAATACAAATGGTAAATGAGAAGGTCTCTGAGATGAACAAAAGATGCCAAGAACATACCTGTGCTTCAGGGATTTATTTTGTCAATTACTCTACCTCAATACTATTTTTCTTTCACATATATTTATATTAGGGAGCTATACACACACAGGCATAGCAGCATTATAATGAGTCCCTCCGTGAATAAACTTCCAATTTTGTCAAGCTCTTGAAGCTGAGGTTAACTTTTCAACTTAGGCAAAAAGGTTTATGGTATCTTTTATTTAGCCTGATTTTAGTTTGGTTATTGGTCTGTGCATTTTATGTACCATAAATCCGCCCCCCCTTGCATTTGGAATAAGGCGCACGAGAGAAATAAATTGGACTGAATTATATTGACAATTTGGACTCTTGAGCCTCTAATATTAAATGTCTCATAGTCTCAGACTCAAAACAAAGAGTTTTCTTTTCCTGGATGGGCTATCTTAGGGCAAAGTCTAAACAGGCTTAACTCTCACTTCCCTGAATTTTATTAAATTTCAAGGTGAATCATAAGGACCATCCAAGTGTCACGGACGGTATAAGCCCTTCAGCTCGATTTGCATAAGTACAAGCCTATTTAGTAATCGGGTTCATTTTGTAATCTCTTGGAGCAAGGAGAGAAACACAGGGCAACCAACCCAACTGAATCCCTGTCATTATTCCTGTGGCATGACTGGAGGATTTAGTCAGGTTTCCAAAGGCATCCAGTGCTGGAACTATTGACCTGATTTAGGCCATTGGAGAAGAGTCTGGACTCCTCTGTCATGCCACAGATTTATTAGCCAATCCTAATAAAAAGTGTGTCACTGGATTACTAACAAAATTTGATTAATTACTATCAAGTTTTTTAAAATGACAGGGATTTGAAGAATGGGCTCATAGCTTATAATTCCATCCACCCCAAACCTCTTTTCATGATTGCTAGTAAATAAGGAGCTGTGCAATAAAAAAAATCCTTTTTCTTTCTTTCTTTCTTTCTTTCTTTCTTTCTTTCTTTCTTTCTTTCTTTCTTTCTTTCTTTCTTTCTTTCTTTCTTTCTTTCTTTCTTTCTTTCTTTCTTTCTTTCTTTCTTTTCCTTCCTTCCTTCCTTCCTTCCTTCCTTCCTTCCTTCCATACCCTGGGCTTATCACCACTCAATCAATCTGTGAAATGTATAGAGAAGAGAAAGATTCCATAGGTGAGGCAAGACTGAATAGCTCTTGCAGTCCCCCCCTCCCAATTTGTAGATCTAAGTAGGTATGTGCCTTGCTGAAATAGTTTAAGCAATGAACTTGTGCTGTGGTTTTGTGTATGGATCCTGCAAACAGACTTTCGATATTATATTAGTCTACAGCAACTATGAGGCCACAGAGAACTGCATTGGAGCCCACCTGAGTTACTTTAGATTTCAATCATTTTTAGCTTGGTGGAGCAGGTTGCTTTCTTTTTAATTTGCTCAAGAGATTTCACTTAGGTTATTTTGTATGAAAGAGGAAAAACTGGCCATAACTGGTCTAGAAATTCCGAGAAAAACTCTTTTATTGTATTGCAAACATCTAGCCTTCTGATTCAAATAGAATAGTGGACTGTATTTTACGATTTGGAAGATCACTGGTATTTATGTCCATCCTTTCTGAACTAAAGATTTTATTTTTTTTTGCAATCCTTTGTTTTATTTTTTGAGAGTGGAAGACTCTTCTTTGGATATCTGACAGACAGAAGCCTGGGCATTTCAGACCCTCCCATTCCCACATGACACACTCATACACATCCACAAACATACACACAGAATTAACTAACCACACTAACCATTCAGCCAGCTACTCATTCATTCATAACTCTCCCGCCCCATTTGTGTCAAGCGGTGGCGTCTGCTTAAGGGCTGAGTTACAGAGAGACATAAAGGTTAGTACTCTCAGGACAGACATATTATAATGAATTATCTTAGGAAATCATTTAAGTCCTATTAAGTGGCATTTAGTCTAATATTTATAAATGAATGAAATCAAAACATAGGGCCATCCCAAGGGTTTCATGACTTTCCCCCCCACCTACTATCCATATTTGATTCATATCCCAGGCCCGCAAGGCGTTTTAACGATAGTTTTCCATAATATTCTTGGGATTTGCTAGTGAGATTTATCAAAACATTAAGAAACACCGAGCAGAGTTATGAAAGGGACAATAAGCAAGGAGATATCCATTATGCTGAAATATAGTCAGACTTTTCAAATCTCATCTGACCAACACAGCTCATACAAAAAGTATCGCATCCATCATCACGTTAGTGGGATAAGATCTCCCCGCCCCATAAAAGGCCAAATCTCACTCAATAATTGAATAAACATAGCTAGAGAGAAGTGGTAAGGGCGGGGGAATAAGTCGATTTCAACTGTTGGCTGCATCCCTGTTAAGAAGCACCAGTCATTTTCAGACTCGAAAACACCTGGTCTTCGAAGTCCACAAATTACCCCATTCATGATAGTCTCTTTTATTAGAGAGAAGCAAGAGTGGGAGAGACAGATGTGAATTAAAGCTTTGTTCAACCTCGGTGCAATATCAGTTTTCAGGTTAGCTGTGAGATTTAGAAGTGCAATGATTGTTAAATTAAGATGCACTGTACGGAGCGATAAAAAAGACTTGGGGAAATGAAAATGTACTCGAAAAGGGACACAGCTAAATACAGGTGTTGAATAAATGCCTCCGTAATTGAAACATAAGGCTGGCGTGACTGAAAGCAACACGCTTGGTTTTTAGAATGGTTGTTATCCAGATCAAGTTTCAGGGAGGGAGTAAACACACACACACACTCAACCAAGATCAAAGCGTGTGACAACAGCATTCTACCTGGAGCCAGGAGAGCCCAGCGTTAAATCAGCAAGCCACGATGGAACGGAGGGTTGTTGCTTTTTTGTCAATCTAAGAAAGACAATTCCTCCTTTTTCACAATACCAATGGATATAGTGGCGTGTGTATTTTAGACTAGGCATAGAATAGAATTAGTATGCCAACTTCATAAAGGCAGCTTCTGTACGATAGGCATGGGCATGAATTGACTTCCATGGCACCTTCCGAGTCCTCTCATCTCAGATCTCAACATCCCATGCTCCCTGAAACTCCTGTCAGTTGTTAAGTTTCCAGCTCAATGAACTGTTTTTCATATTTTCTTCATTGAATAAATTTCTGGATTCATTGTAAGGTCCATTATTCCAAAGAGGGAAGGCAGAGAAAGTAAGACTTAAAGAAGTGACTTTCCTTGGATCTGGTACCTCACGCATACTTTTTGAAAGAGAGAGAGAGCAAAATGTAAATTCTTGGTGATGGCGTGCAGTAGCCCGTAAGACAGTGCCTGTGGGAACTCTGAAGAAGGCAAACATCTTCCAAAAGACAGGCCCTCTATTGCTTCTTTGTAAATGCATTTGACAGCATGGGTACATCCAAGAAGAGACGTGACAGGACACTGCGTCCCCATATCTGGAGGGTGACAAAGGGAAAAAAAGAAGGCATATTCAGGGTGTTTGGTTAGGGACATAATGAGGAATGACAATTCCAGTGGTAGAAATGAACACTTAGGTCCATAACCACAGTGGCAAGGAGCCATAGACACCCTTTATGTCCTCTTGTTTTTATATTGTAGTTCCTGATCCCTTTACAAGTGCAATTTCAATGGGGAGCCCCCACCTCTGAGTCCACTTTTGAAAGACGTAGTGTCTGGGGAGAAAAGTAGTCTCTGTTGAATCTGGGGAGAAAAGTAGTCTCTGTTGTCATTACTCTATTTTCAAAGAATCCACTTTCAAGCACCAACCCTATTTGACTACACGATGAAAAACAAGGCCTTCTAATTTTATCGTCTCATTTAGTGTTCGAGCGATTGTGGTATGATATTTCCCCAACCATTTTAACTTTCACATTAGGGTTTTTATTTGATTATTTGCAGATTTAGAAGTTTTGTTTAGAAGAAATTATGGAAATGATGATGCCAAATCCCAAAAGGTATAAGATACAGGAGGAACTGGGGATTTACTGCATTTGTTCAGGAGGAGACACAGTTGGTAGGATTTGGTTTAGGCTCAAGTGGGAATTGGTTGCAGCATTTAGAGAAAGGCAGAGTATTGGAAGTCTTTCAGGAGAACGTTAAGTAGCTCCTTGCTGTCCTCTGCCTATTTCACCCAAGGGCTAGAAATATGAAGGAATATTTCCCCAAAGAAATGCTGGAGGTTTGCATTATTGAAGGATTGATTTTGCTTTTTCAAAAATGGCTGTGCGCTCCTTCACAGCTCGAGCCAACTCCGCCAACCTGACAACTCTTGACAACTCCAAAGGAGATGAGACAGACTCTCCCGTCAATCAGCTGAGAGTTAAAGAGGGTTGTGGAGACAGGTAGTGAGGAGGTGGTTAGGGGAAGGGAGGCAATGTTAATTCCTCTCAAGTCAGCTTTCTGATCTTTAACAAACTTCCAGTGGGCATTGACTCTAGAGGTGAGGCAGCTTATGGCAAACTGGAAAAAGCCTTGAACTTGAAAGTCTTGAACTGCATAAGAGTCATGTTCTCGATTCCATGCAAGGTGTCAAGATTTAGGGCACTTCACATATTTCAACATCCAGTCACACACTTAGGCACTCGCTGTCTATCAGTTTTGACCCTACTTTTTCTCTGAGAAACCTAGAATGGCATTCTCCTGTACCATTTTACCGTCACAACAGTCCTGTGAGGTAGGCTACACCGTGGCTGGCCTAGTGGCACTCATGGCAGAACAAAGATTTGAATCTCAGTTTACAGCCTTCATGGAAATTACTTATGAGAGTGTGCAGGTGGCAGTAGGGGCTGGAAATCACATATTTGAATATTTCTCCACATTAAAAGGACCTTTCCCTGACCTGGATAGCCCAGGTGAGCCTGATCTCATCAGATCTCAGAAGCTAAGCAGGGTTGGCCTTGGTTAGTAATTGGATGGGAGACCTCCAACGAAGACCAGGGTTGCAGAGGCAGGCAATGGCAAACCACCTCTGTTAGTCTCTTGCCATGGAAACCCCACCAGGGGTCACCATAAGTCAGCCATGACTTGATGGCAATCACCACCACTGAAAGGACCTTTTAGGTCTGTACAAAAGAAGCATGTTAAAAAGAAGGCAAGTTTAAATCCCTTTTCTGTGGCAAGCTTCTTTTATATGTGCAAATTTTGTTTTTCCTGGGGTAACGTTCAAACTTGCCACCTGCCAACCTACAGACTGTAATGGCCTAGCCAGCTAGGAAATGAACCATAGGACTTCTCTGCAAGGGTGTTAAGTGCTAAGTGTATATACATATTAACATGCTAAGTGTATATAGGTAAAAGAACGGAATTTGAGACAACTTCCGGTGATAAGCAAAATCAAAAAGAGTCCAGTAGCACCTTTAAGACTAACTAATTTTATTGTAGCATAAGCTTTCGAGAATCAAGTTCTCTTCGTCAGATGCATGATACAAACTGGTCAAATACAGAAGAGGAGGGGGGAGAGGGGGGAGAAGGGGACATATATCAGAAGGGGACAGGATGCAATTAGCGGGGAGGCAACCAAAACATTCCTTTGCTAGTAAATGTAAACATCTCCTTTTGGTGTGGAGTCAGTTTGCCGCGTTAGTTTGCAGCAGTAAAAGCATCCAATTCCTATGTAGTATAAGCCTTTGATGATAAGCCTTCCGGTGATAAGAATGCTCTTCCACGGAGATGTGCTTGTGAAAGCCATTGCACCCAGCACATCACCAGTAGCTGAACATGTGTACACGTGATATGAACCTCAGGCTGAATTTTGGCCACAGTCTTGAAGCAGAGAATAAACCATGAGGGGGACAACAGTGTTGCTACAATGGCAATTGATTTGACTGTTGTGATACCTCAAGGAAGGGCAGAAGTGGCGCCCTACCATCTCCCGAGTCTCCCCGTATTTCACGAAAATTCATGTAAACATTGACCGTTCTCAAAACCACCCTAGCGATGTGTTCCATACCTCAGTAGCTTGAACTTTAAACTAAGAAGTATGTAATGCATGATGCCACTTTCCAAAAAGACTCTAGGCTTTGCTTTAATATCTGTTAGAAAATCCTACTGGGTCTTGTTTAGTGGGAACAAAAATTGATTCTTGGCCTTCCATGTGGCCAATCTTATTACTGTTGCAGATTAGAAATAAGATCCTTACCACGGTGGAGACAGCTTTTGACAAGTAAAAAGCCCAGCGTAATGGCATCTGATTGGATCATCTGTTCGTAGGAACATCTCTTTACCTTTACGTTGTGATTCTTGTGTAGCCCAGGAATGAGTTGGCGATGAGAATCTAGATGTGAGAGGAATAGATTGGGTGTCTTGTGACATTCCCGGGGATAGTTCGTCAGATCGAAATCCACTGAACCCACCCTGGGTTTTGTTTGAAGCAAAAATCTGCGAGAACGCTCTGAAAACTGTTGGGCTTGCTTGTTCATTCGTATAGGTGGAGGGAATGAAAATAAATAAATGTTCAGGACTCTATCTTGGACCAACTCAGGCAGCTCTGATGTCTAGGCCCTTTCCCATCGAACTTTCATAGCCTTACAAGAGCACAAATGTGATGCTGGGTCTACAGGAGGGGGGGCTCAGCCCCCATCTCCAAGGATGTTCCACTTGCTGTCTGCCGCAGCGCTTGGCATGAGTTAGAGAAAGGGTGTCATTTTGGACTTTGCATTTGTTTGTGTTTGTCGTCTGGTGCCACTGCTGAGATGCAACTTGCGGGCGAATGCGGTTTTTATTGTGCATTCATTATACACAACTGACATCTTCTCTAGGAAAAAAAAAAGAGAGAGAGAGAGAAGTCTTATTATTGCAGCCCCTTAAAATAAAGACGGATGACAACTCAAAGACTCTTGAATAAAGTGCCTGACCGTATGGAGTAGCTAAAAATAAATCATAATCAGTCGCTGAAATGAATGGCGCGACATATAGATATAGACATTGTGTTACGTTGTGTCAAGCCACGGCAGCCAAAAATATTGATCTAGGTGAGGGAGGGGGGGAAATAATAATGGACTGGACTCCAACAAGATTTTAATTGACGATGACTCCCGTGAACCACCTTTGGATGGTGTATATAAACTGACCACAACATAACTTTATTGCAAGATGCTCACCTTTAATTAATTGCCTCCTTTGCAAAGACTGGCTACAGATCAAAGGTTTTAAAGATACTTAGCAGATTCTTAGTAACGAAGCCTTCAGACGCATTAGAAATATCCGACAGCTTGACCAATGAGGCGTACCAATTTCGATCTAACTCATCGTTGTGTGTTTATTCCCTCCTTCTTGGTCAAGCACGGACAACCTTTGTTTAAACTTTAACTGCTTCCTAGGAGAGGAAAGCAACCTTGGGCAGAGGGGCAAGTCATGGGGGCCGAAGTAGACAAATGGTTTATATAAAAACCACCAGAAAGGAAGTACAAAGAAAAAGGTATAGACAGTCTCATTGCCTCTTTTCCCGTTGCTGTTTAAAGCAATAACTCCATGCATTGCTTGGGACGTCTGTAAACTATAGAAACTTCCCTTACAGTGCAATCTCAAAAGGAGTTACTTCTGTCTAAACCCATTGTTTTCAATGAGCTTAGAACGGAGTAACTTCTTTTAGGATTGCATGGTTAATTTGCATTCTAGAGAAGATCCTCCATCCAGAATAAAGTTCCCAAATGTAGCGATGCTCCTCTTCAAATGCGAGGTCCTCTGGGGAAGCTTGTCTGGAGCTATGCAAAAAAAAAAAAAATCTATAGAAACGGTGCTCTTTATAGACAGGATTCCAGTTAGCACAATTCTATACAGCCTATAAGTGTGGAGCACGTAAGTATCAGTGCACATATAGAAATGTGATGCTTTACTTAAAGATTTTAAATGGACCCTGGAAGCAAGTGAGAAAGAGATTATTCCTGGAACATTCGAAAATAGGATAAAGTTTTCAAAAGAGATGCATAACAGAATAAAATACATACCATGTTCATCTATGCAGATTAGTCTAACCAGAAGTGGGAAGTCAAACTTGTTTTAAAGAAGCAATGAGAAAACTAAGAGCCCCACACAATATGTATTGTATCCCTGTATGTTTGCTCTGTGAACCATATGTGCATTTAACCAACGTTGTGTGGATTTCTTGGTTTTTTCTTTCTTTCTTTAGAATAACAATATTCATAAATGTCCCACAATTGGCAAGTGATAATAGTCCCTGGTGGATGTGGACACTGACTGATGACATTTTATGAATGTCCAAAAATATGTATTTCCCCCACTTTGTAGACATGCCTGTAAATATTGGCCATCACCTTTGAGATGACTACAAACATTTGCAAGTATGCCTACGATGTTTTGGATGCTCTCGTCAAACCTGTCAGGTCGGCAACATTCACATATCAAAATAACCAGTTTGGAGACATTCTCCCCGGTAGAATGCAAAAGTCAGGCCCAGTTTATTCGTGCTGTAGGTGTTTTGTGTTTTCATGGTACATTCATAATGAACTTGAGCTTTAAATCATGAAAGAATTTGGTTGATACCATTCCCATCTTTCTGTCAATGTTTCTCAAAGAGCGCACCATTCATTTTTCGACAACTTGATTTTACGAATACGTTCATTGTTTCTGGTCATTTGGCTACGTTCATTGTTTCTGGTCATTGTTTCTGGTCATGACTTCGCGTATCGTTGCCTTTTAACGTGGTGTTACAGCGAATAAAATATTCTCTAATGTTTCCACTTAATGTATTCTCATCTTTTGGGCAAACTGCAGGAAAGCCTTTAAAGGCATTCCCCCTCCTCTCAATACTTGAAAGCTTCTGGAAGGTGGTTGAAAACACAATTCCATGCACATAATGGGCACCTGTAGAGATATCAAAATGTAAATACATATAATATGTGTGTGCATGTGAAATATTTAGCAACTCTTTCAATACGTGCATGACTATTGCTCTCTGTATGGGGCATCGTACTTACACTGCGGAACATATAGCTGCGTTGATGTTGTACTTATTCCCGAGCCAGGCTTAGAGTACAGCAAAGAGGCAGGAGACCTGAAGGCTATTGGGAAGTCTTACAAGCCAAGCTGAACGTGATACGTAGCTGTTTGTTCATTATCCTAATTTAATGATACAGTCACACCTAATTAATCCACGTCTGGTTTCCTCGTGCACTGTGTCTGGGTCTGGGGGAAAAATAATTTCAAAGCTAGCTGGCCAGTGCCTTGGGTGCCCAGCCCTTTGCCTGAGATTTTATTCAAGAAAATGTTCGGAGTTTTCATACTGTCTGAGGTTCCATGCATGTTCTCATGCATAGAAGATGCAAGACTTATATAGATCTTATTTCCCATTCTTTGGCCTGGAACGGTACAGCAGTAGGCAACACAGACTCCTTGTGCACAGGCAAATGTCTTTGTGGGTTTCTGGCAGCTCTTTGCAGAGTGACATTTTAAGCAGACTCTCGGTAATGATAAGTACTATAAAACCATGCCTTTTACCTAGGAGGACATCACCAAATGATCTCTCAGGAGGGATCCGTAGGTATCTTCTGTCTTGCTTTTGTGCAAAGATTTAGTTAACTGTTCGATCACCTGGAGCTGGGGTAGGGGGAAGAGAAAAGGAGATTTGGGGGCTCTAGAAATAAGAATGAGTTTACTAGCTAAAGAATTTTGGAAAGGAAAAAGGAACAGTGCAGTTCTCTGACGTGAACAGCCCTATAGCAATAAGAAGGCCAATATTCCTTTAAGGACCTGAAAGTGACCTAGGGACGACGCAATCCCAAAGGCCACCAGTCAGTTATTCATTATTAATAGCATCAATAGTTTGGTTGACCGATCTCACCAGCACGTGTGTATAAAGTGACTGCTGACGGTAACGTTCCAGAGGGGAGGATGCCACAGAATTTACAAAACGGCCCGCATGTAATATTAATCCCATTGATTGCTTCTAATAATATGATAACGTCAAGATGTTTTGAAGCATTCCTGGGAAATGCCGCATGAGATACAGACACCTTGCTCCAGAGCAGATTGCGTTCAAGCTGGAAACAGTTTGAAAGCAAACTCATTGGAAACACATCTTTCTTGCCAAAAAACAAACAACACACCGAATCTTTTTTGGCAATTGATTCTTTGTACAGTCTTGCCACAGATTATCATGGATGATGTCATCTCAAAGCCCTTCCGGTCATCTCACTTAAATAGCCTTTTCTTTCTCAAAGGGAACAAAAATGTACCAAGGTTGGCTTTTTGTTTTGACATTTTTGTCCATTGTGCATGGGCGAAGGGGGAAGAGACAAAGAGGTGAGATGCTAACAAAGATATAATGCAGCCCCAAGGCGTGATCCTCTGAAATGAATTGAATTTGCAGGCGATGCTTTCTCTCTGACTTCACACTTCCAGGGAACATCGGTTGGTTGTAGTGTCCTATCGATCAAGGCCACAAGTTTAAAACAGTTATGCAAGCTATTATTCATGGGAGAAAGAAGCTACCTGCAGTGGCCAACCTGACTGTCTTACACTCAGATATATCTCAGAGCGGCAAGGCTCACTTGCTTTACAGGATTCTAAGTACTCTCTCTGTGGCAATTTACTCTAATCAAGGCATGCGGGATCCATAATGCAGAGATGCAGCATGCGGACTCACACATGCACAAATGCATGGAAAAGACTAGACTTGCATAGATCTTCTTTCTCATTCCTTGGACCGGAAAGGCAAAGCATAGGTAATACAGACTCCTTGCACACAGTCAGATTTCTTTGTTAGTTTCCGGCAGTTTTTTGCAGAGTAACATTTTCAGTAGTATCCTGTTCATAAATACTATAAAACATCTTTTTACCTAGAAGGACATCCTCAAACAATCTGTTGCTAGCGATCTCTAGATATCTTCTGACTGCATTGCTTTTGTGCAAAGATTTAATTCACTACTTGATTATCGGGAGCAGGGGACGGGGGAGACCAGGAGATTTGGGGGTTCTAGGAATGATGATGATGTCTAGAAGCAACAATCCTTTGCTAAGTTACACCGGGGGGCTGTTTCTCCTTAGGAGTCCAGTGTGGTGGCGCTCATACAGCGTTGTTCATCGATTCAGTTGTTAAAACGAGCTTTGGTTATATCGGGGAAGGCTGGATTCTTTTGGAGAGCTATTTATACGTTCGAGCTAAATAGCCAGGCAGGTGATGGCAGGGTGATCCAGGAAGAATCGCCCGTTCTTTCGCTCCTTTGCCTTGACTCAGAATGAAACATTGAGAAAGATAAATGGAGACAAACAGAAAGGGAAGAAGGTTATAAGTGATGGAACCATATCACGTTTCTTCAAGGGGAGAGGCTTTCTGCATTTATATTCCAGTGCTTCATTTTGTAAAGGTCTGGGGAACATGAATGGTTTAGATATCACATGTATTGCTGAAAAGAATTCCTCTTTCTGTTTCAAGTCGGTAGCCGTGTTGGTCTGTAGTAGAAAAGCAAGAGTCGGGTCCAGTAGCACCTTCTAGAGCTATTTGATTTCCATGGTATGAGCTTTTGAGAGTCAAAGCTCTCTTTGATGGAAGAGCTTTGACTCTTGAAAACTCATACCTTGGGAATCTAGTTGGTCTTTAAGGTGTTACTAGACCTGAATCTTGCTCTTTCTGTTTAAGCCCCTGTGCCTCTGGCAGGCTAGGCCTCACCCCAGATCCTATCAGTTTGAGGAATTAGAACAGACATGAGGAAGAGAAGAGCAGGATTTGAATCCAGTGGCACCTTAGAGACCAGCAAGATTTTCAGGGTCTAAGCTTTTGAGAGTGAACACTCCCTTCTTCAGAAGAAGAGACCTGAAGAAGGATTTCTGACTCTCAAAAGCTTACACTCTGAAAATCTTGTTGTTGGTCTCTAAGATGCCACCGGACTCAAATCTTGCTCTTCTCCTGCAGACGAACACAGCTACCTACCTGAAACCATTTTCAGGAGAGGATAAGAGCATTCTGGCTTTGAAGATGCATTGGAATGAATACCTAGAACTAGAAAGCCAGTTTGGTGTAGTGGTTAAGAGCACAGGACTCTAATCTGGAGAGCCGGATTTGATTCCCCACTCCTCCATGAAGCCAGCTGGGTGACCTTGGGTCTGTCACAGCTCTCTCAGAGCCCTCTCAGCCCCACCCACCTCACAGGGTGATTGTTGTGGGGTAATAACAACACTTTGTAAACCGCTCTGAGTGGGCATTAAGTTGTCCTGAAGGGCGGTATATAAATCGAATGTTATTATGTTATTATTATTATTATGGATGGACATGATACCAACCCAGGGATGTTTGAAGCTGCAATATAAGGTACCAGAAGCCTGAACTTTGCCTGATCTTTTCAGAGCATGGCTGAGTCAGGACCCTTAAAAATCGTTACGTTATTGGGTTTCCTCGGTAGGTAGTGATCCTCTGCATTTGAAAGAGACAGCACAGCTCAAGGAATCCATGACCCGTTAGCTCACATCATAGAGTAGCAGCAACAAGATTTATGAGGTTGGGACCTGGTTCTAGCCTAGGGTTGCTAACCTCCAGCTGAGGCCTGGAAATCTCCTGGGATTAACCACCAGAGTACGGAGAGCAGTTCCCCCGCAGAAAATGGTTACCTTGGAGGGTGGACTCCATGGCATGATACCCTGCTGGCACCAAATACTGCTTCCCTTTACCTCCTGATTATCTCCTATCTTTTAATAATACTCAAAAGTCCCTCCTCGGTGCAGCCCATTAGAGTTTGCCTACAGGACAGGACAGGCTGAGTTGCTTTAATGCTTATTTTTCTTTGCTTTTTCATTGCCATCTTTGCCGGGTTTTGTGGAGTGGGGGTGAGGTGGGGTTGTAATGTTTGGGTTATTGTCGGTGTCCACTTTTGTTTGGGAGGTTATTAGAATCACTTTGTGCTGAGGCTAGAGATGGGCATGAAGCGAAAAAAAACCAAACCATGTGGTTCGTGGTTCGTCAAATTTCACGAACCACAAACTACGAACTTTCACAAACCTGCCCCTGGTTTGCAAACTGGTTTGTTTGATTCATGAGAACGGCACATCCAGGTCAGAAAATCATGACTTCCATGTCAGCAGAAGGTCACTTCTGGGTCAGCAGAAGGTCTGCAGGAAGTCCATCCCCTGTTGCCTAGGAAACTGATTGATTGGCACCAGGCTGTCTGCAGTGATGAACCAAAAAACAAACCAAATGAACCAGCCTAAAAGTTTGTGGCGGTTCGTCAGAAACGGAATCTGATGAACCATGGTTCGCGAACCTCGAACCAGCCTGGTTCATGCTTAATTTTGGTTCATATTTCGGTTCATGCCCATCTCTAGCTGAGCCTTTCATCTCTTAAAGAATGTTTCAGTGCCTTTAACCAAAGAAGACATCGATTTAAATTTGAATAATTTGCATATGATCAATAGATCCCACGGTAAACCACTGCTAGCAGTAAACATTTCATTCAACAAAGCACGACTTCCTGATTTGTGTCGTGCCATTGAAGCTCCAAGTGTTTGGAAGATAAGGAACTCCCAAGAATAGTGTGGGGGATGCCTACAGTGAATCAGCTAGAAACACCCTTCCCTTCTGCTAGCAGAAATTTACCAGGGGATTGAAACCACAGTATCAATACAGGGCCGTTTCCAGATGGCTTACCTGCACCCGCAACGTCGCGCCACGTTGCGGGGAAAACGTGAAATATCACGTTTTCTCGCACGAGTTTTGTGCGACGTCACGCGATGTCATGCACAACTCGCGCGAGAAAACACGATATTTCATGTTTTCCCCGCAACGTGGCGTGACATTGCAGGTGCAGGTAAGCCATCTGGAAACGGCCCAGGTGTTTTTTTTTTCAGAACTCTAAAGATGATCACTTTCGATTTAATAAGCTACAGCTAGGATATGTTATTGGAAGAATCACAGAATCACACTGTTGGAAGGGTCCATACAGACCTTCTAGTTCAACCCCCTGCCCAGTGCAGGAGGAGCCTAAAGCATCCCTGGCAAATATTCATCCAGCCTCTTCTTGAAAATTGCCAGTGAAGGGGAGCTCACCACCTCCCTAGGCAGCTGATTCCACTTTTGAACTACTCTGACCGTGAAAAAGTTTTTCCTAATATCCAGTCGGTACCTTTGTGCATGTAGTTTTAGCCCATTGCTTCACGTCCTACCCTCTGCTGCCAACTGGAACAGCTCCCTGCCCTCCTCCAAATGACAGCCTTTCAAATACTTAAAGAGAGCAATCATGTCCCCCCTCAACCTCCTCTTCTCCAAACTAAACATTCCCAAGGCCCTCAGCCTTTCCTCGTAGGGCTCAGTCTCCAGACCCCTGATCATTCTTGTCGCTCTCTTCTGCACCCTCTCAATTTTGTCCACACAAGAAAATTCTCTTAATACATTAATATTAGCCCAATTGGGTTCTGGTAGAAGGATACAACAGGAGCCTAAATGAGGAGGAGGCAAAGTAAAAGAGAGTCTCAGGCGGCTGCAATTCCTAGCTCTGCAGGGTAATACTGGGTAGTTGAAGTGATCCCACCTCCACCCCACCCACCCCCCAGCCCATCAAATGCCGAAGCTCCAGGAATGAATGGTGCAAAGAACAGCTTGCATATGCTGTACTTGACTGCTAGACCTTAGCTGGGATGTTGAGTTACAGCTGAGCCAATTCAAGAGTCAAAACCCGCACAGAAGTATTATGCTACAGTGGCTACTGCAGGGGTGAAGGAAGATATACCAATGGTTGTTGGCCAAGGGGCTCTTAGAATTGAAACTGCACAGAAGGGTTTCTCTTGATTCATGTGCTTTCTTCCCCCCGCCGCACAACAAATTGACCCTCACAAGAAGCAAAGAAATGGAGCCAAGTGATAACAACAACAACAACAACAACAACATTCAATTTATATACCGCCCTTCAGAACAACTTAATGCCCACTCAGAGTGGTTTACAAAGTATGCCATTATTACCTACAACAATCACCCTGTGAGGTTGGTGGGGCTGAGAGAGCTCCAGAGAACTGTGACTCACCCAAGGTCACCCAGCTGGCTTCAAGTGGAGGAGTGGGGAATCAAACCCGGCTCTCCAGATTAGAGTCCCACACTCTTAACCACTACACCAAACTGGCAAAGATTTCAATGGCTCTTTCTTTCCCACTTGTAGTTCACCTTCCCCACTTCCCTTGCCCATGTTCTGGATTCTACGCTTGTCTTCAAGCATTTTTCATCGTCGTTGGTGGACACTGGACAAAAGACCCTTCAAGGGCAGTAATGCCATTGAACAACGGGCCTCACTAACTAGCTTCCAATGATTAATCAGCTAAAGTGTGGGTTGATTCCAGTAAGAAATATACCAAGGACTAGATCCAGAGGAGTTAGCCATGTTAGTCTATAGCTGCAAAATAGTAAAAAGTCCAGTAGCACCTTTAAGACTAACCAACTTTATTGAGGCATAAGCTTTTGAGAACTACAGTTCTCTTTGTCAGATGCATGGACGGTTGCATCTGACGAAGAGAGCAGTGGCTCTCGAAAGCTTATGCCTCAATAAAGTTGGTTAGTCTTCAAGGTGCTACTGGACTTCTTACTATATCAAGGAAAGTTTGCAGCCCATTGTTATAACAAACAGGGGGTCTGTGTGTGCTTGTGCGTATGTGTGTGTGTGGTCTTGTTTGCGTAGGAAGTAGTGATGTTCTGATATGTGTTGGGATGCACTTTTTTTGTTTTGCTGCTTCATTGGATGGCTCTTCTGTCTCTGACAACCTTGTTATGACATTTATTCCCTATTTCTATATTGTCCATATGTAAAATTAACTAAGGGCTACCAAGTCGCAACTGACTTATGGCAACTGCTCATGAGGTTTTCAAGGCAAGAGCTGAGCAGAGATGCCTTTTCTTTCTTTGGCGGTCTCCCATTCAAGTACTAACCACGGACAACCCCGCTGAGCTTCTGAGAACCGATGAGCCGGACTATTCAGGTCGCTTGTTCATATGTGCACACCGTTTCTGTATCATCGATATCCACTTGACACACAAATAATATTAAAACATTTTTAAAGGAGGTGAAAATAGCGTGGAAAAACAAAGAGAATTCTTTTCTCCCAAGGGAGAAGCAAACTCAAAGGGGGACAGAGCCCACATTCAGTCTCATCCTTAGCGGAATGTCTTTTGTTCATTAGTATTTATTTATTTTATTTGTATTCCACCCTTCCCACAGCCTGCAGGCTCAGGGCAGATCATATACATCTAAAACACTCAATGATAATTTATATTATATACATTTAAAATCTCTTAAAACAATAATACAATATTTAAGTATTTGAAAAATCTATATGAGGCAGCACCAAAACAATCAATCGCTGTTACCCATCAATCAATAGTTCACATTCAGCAGAACAGCTGTTAAGTGGTGGATGTCTATACAGGGAGGGACTCAATGTCCTCTATTTGGACAATGGGTGCCCAACTCAGCTCCGGCCATATGCCTGACGGTACAGCTCCATCTTACAGGCCTGGCAGAAGGATAGCAGATCCTGCCGGCCCTGGTCTCATTTGACAGAGCGTTCCACCAGGTTGGAGCCAGGACCGAAAAGGCTCTGGCTCTGGTTGAGGCCAGGCTGGCCTCCCTGGACCAGGGACCACTAGTAGTTGCTATCTCCTGATGAGAGTGTCCTCTGAGGCACATATGGGGAGAGGTGGTCCCGCAGATACACAGGTCCCAGTCCACATAGGGCTTTATAGGTAGTACATGTTTCATTTTCATTTTCCATATATGAATGAATGACAACTGGTCACTCTTATGGAAGAAAGTAAAGGAAATGTGTTGGAAGTTATTATTGGAATGGGGACTAAAGTTGATCTTATGATCCATGCCAATGGAAACCAAGCCTGTCTCATTCACCTGCTTAGCTCCATCCATCAGTCTTCACAGTCACAAGCATGTGATGGAATGTCCAGAAGTCACCAATTTGGTGTAGTGGTTAAGAGCGGCAGGACTCTAATCTGGAGAGGCAGGTTTGATTCCCCTACTCCTCCGCTTGAAGCCAGCTGGGTGACCTTGGGTCACTCGCAGCTCTCTCAGAGCTCTCTCAGCCCCACACACCTCACAGGGTGATTGTTGTGAGGGTAATAATAATAACGCACTTAGTAAATTGCTTGGAGTTGGCAATAAATTGTCCTGAAGGACGGTGTATAAATATATAAATTTATATATATTTATATGGTATATAAATAGAATGTTATTGTTATTGTTATGCAGATTATTTTGAGTGAGATATATATATATATATATATATATATATATATATATATATATATATATATACATATATATATATATATATATATATATATATATATATATATATATATATATACATATATATATATATATATATAATTGTAAGCAGCCTTGAGAGGGTGAGAGAGGTGAGAAACAAACAAATGAGATTCTTGCAAAATATTTCCCCCTAACTGTAGTGGTAAGTGAGTAAAAAGAGCAAAGGCAGGAAGCGGGGGGAGTAGTTAATTGTGGTGGAGTTAGACTGGAACTCAGACATGAATATACTCAAGGAGATAAAGTCCAGAGGCAGCTTTTACATTCTACAAGCACTCCTGGCGAACGCTAATGCTGCATTACAATGAAAGAAAATACAAAACCTTTCTTTGCATTGAGATTTCAGGAAACAACGTGGACAGAGAACTTCTGGCTCCTGATTTTGGCATCAGAAAGTTCTGAAGTTCTTTAAGAAAGAACATGTATTTGGGCATACTAAAGACACTAGAACATGCATTCCTGTGCTTTCATCTACCTCTCCGTGCTGTGACTCTAACCCAGTTTTGCATTTGGGGGTATTTAATCCTAGTTAAAATACTTATTAAATGTAAGTTCAGTGGCACCTTGAAATCCAACTAGATTTCCTGGGAACGTGCTCTAGAAATCTTGTTGGTTTTTAAGGCGTAACTGGACTCGAATCTTGCTCTTTTTCTGCAGATTGACATGGCTGCCCACCTAAAACTATCTTGTTAAAAATGGTGACCTATCAACCCACCAAAATATGATGAGTTGCTAATCACCATATCTGTGTCATATTTTATTAATTCCTCCCTTCCTCCAAGTATTGCACAATTCATATCTGTGTGGGAATTTATTTATTATTGATTTATTTGATTTGATTTATACCCTGCCCTCCTCACGAATGGGCTCAGGGCAGCTCACAACATTCATGAAAAACAATAAATTAATCATAAAACTATAAAATCAGTAACAATCTTAAGACAGTTGTTAAAATAGTTCAGATGCTGTATCCACAGGCTACTTAAATAAACAGTCAGGAGTCCATATGTAGGCATACATATGGGCATAGCACATGGCCGAGGGCAGTGCCAGAAAAAGCGGTGGTCTTAGGTGGAAGTGGGGGGGGGACACCCGCTGGCACTCAGCCAAAGGCCTGGCAGAACATCTCCTTTTACAGGCCCTGTGGAACTGTAACAGGTCCGGCAGGGCCCGGATCTCCAGCGGGAGAGTGTTCCACCAGGCCGTGGCCAGGGCAGAAAAAGCCCTGGCCCTGGTTGAGGCCAGACGGATGTCCTTCGGGCCGGGGACCACCAGGAGTTGCTTGTCTGCAGAGCACAATGCCTTGCAGGGGACGTAATGGGAGAGGCGGTCCCGCAGGTATGCAGGTCCTAGTCTTTCTAATCCTAGTCCAACCACTCCAGCACGATTTTACAGGGATCAGTGCCTACCCAGTGTCCCCAGAAGTTAAATATCTGAGTGATGGGGTAGCTTCTTTCTAATGTATATATGCACCCATGCCCATGATGGGACTGTGAAGGGCATAGCCTGTATTTCTCATACTGGTGACATTCATTTGGAAGTGTTCAATAATTTTATTCTAGAAAACTTTTTCCAAAGAAACAGCCCCATTCAGGGGAGAATTGGCCATTAAGCACACATGGGGAAATCCTATCAAGGCCAATGGCCTGGGGATCTCCCACCGTGCTGGAACCACCCTGATCATGAGCGAGGGGTGGATCTGACCCAGTCCATAATTTCCTGTCCCACCTGTCTTTCAGGTGCCAGCAGGTATAGCGGGAGACGAGGCCAGTCTATTTGTAGCTCAGAATGTCCACATTCCACTGGACTGCAGTGCTGGAAAGGCTGAAGACCATTATAGTTGACCTGATGTAGCATAATGGTTAAGTGGTTGGGCTGCAAATCAGCACTCTGCTGGTTTGACTCCCATGAGCTGAGAATGTGCCCTTGGGTAAACCCCTTCTCTCAGCCCGAGCTCCCCAGCTGTATTGTGGGGAAAATAATAAGACTGACTTTGTTCACCGCTCTGAGTGGGGAATAATCTGTCCAGAAGAGTAGAATATAAGTGCGGTTATTATGATAGAGAGCTGCTGTGAGAAAGTGGTTAAGTGGTTGGGTTGCAAATCAGCACTCCGCTGGTTCGACTCCCACTACTGTCATGAGCTCTGCAGGTGGCTTTGGATCAGCCTCTCCTCTCAGCCCAGATCCCCAACTGTATTGTGGGGATCATAATAACACTGACCTGTTCACTGCCCTGAATGGGGCACTAATCTGTCTAAAAGAGTAGTATATAAGCATAGTTGTTATTATTACATCTGCTGTAGTGTAATGGCTAAGTGGTTGGGCTGCAAATCAGCACTCTGCTGGTTCAATTCCCCCTATGTCTACAAATTCAGCAGGCGGCCTTCAATAAGCCCCTTCTCTCAGCTCCAGCTCCCAGCTGTATTGTGAGGATAATAATAACACTGACTTAGTTCAACGCTCTGAGTGGGGCACTAATCTGTTTAGAGGAGTACTATGTAAGCACACTGTTATTATTATTATTATTTAGTGATGCACAGTTGAGGCAGGGGGAGCTTAAAGCAAACCTTGCTATAATATCTGGAATTTTACTAGTGTTCTCTTTTGCTTTTGTAAAAGGGTAGGATAGAACGAGTGCACGCTGGTCTGTTTTACAGTTCTAAACCACAAAAGTCCAAACCGGGATCCTACAGAGCATGTGAAGGAGCAAAGGGCAAGTTAAGGACCAGGTGCTTGGTAGAACTGGATTCCATAATATTCGGAAGCATTTAACCCTTTCTACACAGTTTTACTGCTATAGGCAGTGTTCCTTTATAACAGTTTGCACAAGAAAATAAGGAGAGTCTGTGGAATCGACAGGAAGATATCCGAGGGCTTTGATTAGCTCCGGCTTGTTTTCTCCTCATGGTAAAATAGCTTTTCCATCTTATGGGCGTATGCCACACAAGGCAAGTCCCAGACAATAGGTGTTATGTAAGAATCGTGTATTATTAGCAGAGAGAGAGACTAAAAGGAGGGGGAAGAGGGGATTTATTTAAAAGGCGGAGAGGGACTTATTTTCTCAGGGTACCTCCAGATGGCAGCTTTGTATGTTTTCTGCTCAGACTTTATGCGCTAAACTAGATGCTCGGGAAGCAGGACAAAGAGGGTGCCTGGCAAAGCAAGTCATTGGGGGGGGGGGTTGAAAACAGTCCTCCTTCCCTGTTGATCCCATTGAGAGAAAAAGGAACAGAAGTGGGAAGGAAAGCAAAGAATTAACGCATAGGTGCCTGTGGATTCTAGAGGCTGGACCTGGAGAACAATCAGTCTTCTCCCTTTAAAACTCCAACGCAAAATGTGATCAAATATTAGAGGAATGAGCTGTGCAAACTAGAATCGGGGCTAGTTTGAATCGGTAAGGCTTCAGAGCGTAGCGAGATTGTTTGGGGAAGCTGATATGAGTTTAGACGTATTCATGGAGCAGGAAAGAATTTAAGAAAGATTTATTTATTTATTTCTATTTATTTTCCGCCCTCCCCGCAATAGCAGGCTCAGGGTGGATTACATACAATATAATGCATTAAAAGATAAATACATACTTCAGAAGCAGATAAAATGGCATAAATATTTAAAACAATGTAGCAGCTCTTCTCGAGAGCCACTAGCCAGTCCTTTCCACAAATGTTTAACAGAAGGCTGGGCGGAAGAAATTGGTCTTCTGAAGTTTTGGGGGTGATCCAGAAATATATTGAAATGCAATGTTTTGATTAATTGGTCAAAGATCAAGGGATGAATTAAAATTTAATTGGCTGACAACCATGGCTATAAATTTCTTTATTTTCAACAGGCTTTGAGCTGGATCATAACTCAGTAAGCCACCTGCAAAGGACGGTTTGGGATTGCTTATATCACTGCTGCTTCAATACAAACATCTAACTTTTTGCTTGTGTGAATTGAACTTGATTCTTTTTCTCCGAGTCCCTCCCAACCACTTTTGCGTTAGCTTGCACCTTGTTTTTCTCTTAAAATGTTTACATTTTCTTAACATAAATCAGCATCTTACATTACAAGTTTATTATAGATGTACACGGTGTCCGTTGTATTTGTGTGCATGCACACGCACACACACCGTATCAATAACATATGATATGGGACATTTGAACATAACACAAACAAATGAATATATAAAGACAACAAAGAAAAGCTGAATAGAAAAGAGTCCAGTAGCACCTTTAAGACTAACCAACTTTACTGTAGCAGTAAAGTTGGTTAGTCTTACAGGAAAGTTGGTTAGTCTTAAAGGTGCTACTGGACTCTTTTTCTATTTTGCTACTACAGACTAACACAGCTAACTCCTCTGAAAGAAAAGCTGAGAACCCAAAGACTTTTTTAAATAGAAAAATAATGGTGTAATAAATAAAGATAGGACATTCATGGCCTGATGGGGGGGACTGTGTTTGGATAGGATGGCATTTAGGCTGTCTGTGTGATGCCTATACAATCACCACTTTTTTTTCAACTGATGTGAGATGGTTCCAGTCACAGTAGCCATGTCACCACCTCCACCCCAACCTAGAGCCCTGGTTTATAAACACATTGCAAGGCAGATCACGAGTCTGCCAACTGTTCTGAACCCACCAGGCACTGCTGCAAGTTGACGGAGGCCCAATATAGGCAAGTAGACACAAAGATTCCCTTGCCCCTCTCCATGTAATGCACCTTCTTGTGCTTTGTAAGTTTAAATCAGCAACAGTGACTATTTAGTCGAGGCAACCCCCTAGTGGATGAGTTGCATTTTGAACTCAGGGCCAGTCCATAACTCGCAGTATTTTGGTTAGAGGTTTGTACGAATGCTGTATGAATACACACCTGCTTTTATGTACATGTTTTGCCTAAAAATGTCCCAGCTTCGATTTCCAGTGTCGCTGGTTAAAAGCCAGCGGGTAAAGAATTTTCTGTGAGCCAAGCTACAAGTGACAAATCACACTTGAACGGCAAGCGAACAGACTCACGTGTATTGCTTCCTGTTCACTTGCGCTCCACTTGATCACGTAGCGATCAAGTGGAGTGCAAGTGAACAGGGAGGAATACACGTGAGGGCCAAGCTACACATGACGAATGACACTTGAACGGCAAGTGGATTGAGTGGAGGGCAAGTGAACAGGGAGAAATACACTTGCTGTTCAAGTGTCATTCGTCATGTGTAGCTTGGCCCTGAGTCTGTTCACTTGCTGTTCAAGTGTCTTTTGTCACTTGTAGCTTGGCTCCGTGTTGCTTGGCACACCTTTCTGGCTCCCTTGTTTTCATTTTTATGTTTTATTCTGCGGGGGAGGGGGGGGTTGTAGTTTTGTATAAATACAAAATTTGTTTTTGATTGTTAGCTGTCTTGGGGAAAAATGGTGTGCAAAATGTTTCAAATAAATATAATAAGGTATAAATAAATTTAAAAGTTTTCAAGTTGCAGTTCTGGGAAAGACCAGATAACTTGGAGACTTGCTGCCAAGCAAGGTGCTGTGCAAGATGCGCCGATGGACTCAGGGCCAGTGCGCCCACTTAGGCCAGGTAGGCGGTTGCCTCAGGGTGTGGGGCACTGGAGGGGGCACCGGAGGAGGTGCTGGGGTTGGGAGCGTGCACCACGGAGCTGCAGACTCAAAGCTCTCCCACCTCACGCTGCCGCCACCAGCACACGCCCCCGGCCGGGCGCAGCAGCCACGGGCAGGCATCTGGAGCGGTGCAGGGCAACCGAGCAGGAGAGCTCAGAGGCCACCCGTGCACTGTCCCAGCTGCCCATAGCAGTAATCAGGATGGCTCATGCATGCGCCTGTGATGACATCACACATGACATCATCATGCAGGCTGGTGTGTGCGCGCGGGTGCCAAAAACCCTGGCGCTGCTCCTGAATGGACTAACTTAGTATAAAGAGGCTTTTAACTTGTGTGCCCTGGGCCAAGATGGCTTCTTAAATAACTATGATACCCTTTTCTGATAACTAAATGGAATCTCCTTAAGCAGGAACAGTATACCCCTGAATATCATTTTTGGGTGTCATGATGCTGGGCCACAGAATGCTGCCAAAGTAGGAGGTGTTAGTCTCAGAATAATCCATTTAAGGGGATATAAAAGCCCTGGATTTAATACTTTATTTCGTTTGTATCCTGCCCTTTCTCCAAGGAGCTCAGGCCTTCATACATGTCTTCGGCTGTTATGCTCACACCAAGCTGAGAGAGACTGACTGGCCCAAGGGTCTCCAATGTGTTTCAAATCATGCGGGGATTTATGCATTTATTTGTTTTATTTATTCAAAACATTCCTTAGCCACCTTTCCCCCAAAGGTGCTCAAGGCAGCTTACAGTGTAAAATATAGTCAACAGAAATATATTATTTAAAAAAAAAACAGTTAAAAAGAGTGTCAAAGTGCAGTTAAGACATGATTAAACATATGCAAACCGTTCACAGATGATTAAATACTTGACAACGTTGATTGCGACTTGTCGACAACCTACAAATCGAACCACTAGATAATCGAGAGTCTCTGGCTACCATATGCTCAGACGCAAGTCTCTCATTGCAAAACGGCTAGAGATTGTAACTTTTTTTAATTCGAAAGGGATAATATCTTGTTTTTGTTGTTTTTGTTGTTGTTATCCCACACAAAACTCCTGTATGTATCTACCAATATGAGAAACCTGTCTCGTTTTCACCTCGTATTTCTTCCAACGAGCTTCTGATGTTTGCGGATTCTTGTCTGTTGTATGCTAATCTTTCCATTAGCAATCATTTCATAGCAGAAGGCCTGAGATACTTCCTTTCCCACCCAAGCGTCTAAATCTATCCGCGTCACTGTTTGCTTTACATTAGACTCCATCTGCCAGTGCCTGCAATACCCTGCTAGAGATGCATGCTCATGACGTGCGATTTTAGGATGGGAGAGTTTTTCTGTTACAAAATACATTGCAGGCCTCCAGATGTGTAGATTTGGGCCACAGCTGGCCACAGTATATGTCAATATTGCCAGAGTCCTATTAAGAGGTGATATGTGTTAGGCATCAACCTAGGGGTTGCCAGATCCCCTTACCCTTCCTTTGGGAGGGGGACGATCAGGGGCTTACTTTCCGGTCACCCTGGTATGCACCTCATGCTGGTGTGATGATGTCACTTCCTGGAAGTGATGTCACTTCCGGGAAGTGATGTCGCTTCCCACAAGGTGGGGGCCACATGCACGTGCTTCGCAGTGGGACAGTTTGAGACCCTAATGGGCCTGATTCAGCCTGTTTGGGGCCCAAATATACCCAGGAAATCGGCCCAAATATACCTATGAAATTTACTGGGCGACCTGCTGTCAGTCACCTTTTTCCAGTCTAACCTGCCTCATAGGGTAGAAAATGAGAGAATCAGGTACATCCTGCTGGGCTCCTTGGAAGGTGGGATAAAAATGTATTAATTAAACAGCAATAGCCATGCAAACCTCCGGTGTATAGATGTATCCTTAGTAAACACCTTTCTCACCTCTCTCCTTCACATTAAATTTCTTCCCTTCACAGCAAATGGATGTGGGGTAGGGGGAGGTTTGCAGGAATGTGAAGTTTCAAGTGGGGGAATTTCATTTCTTCCCTCCCTCTGTATAAATCATCTCTCATTTTGGTTAAGGGATAAACTACATCAGCAATGGAGAGCAATCGAAAAGAAATTTAGCTAAATGTATTCGGTGCAGGGGAATTTTCATACATGCATGACAACCAGCCATTGTATGCTGTCACTTAGGACAGACTTTTGTCGCGTAGAAGGTTCCTCTCTTCCCCATCTGAAGAGCCAGCTGCGTTCACGGCACAACCAAACACTGAATGTGGTCGGTAGATATCAATGAATGTCAAATAGGGTGCAGCAACCTTATATTTAAAACTGAGACAAATGCTCCCGTCTCGGACATATAGCACCTCAAAATCCCCTCTCCGGCACACGTATCCATGTGTGTCATCCAAAATAGAACACACAATGCACAAGAGATTCTGATGAGCCACACAAGGCATCTTGACAGATCTCCAAGGCCTTTATTTCTGGCTGTTCCAGAAATGGAAAGGACGGGGTGGCTTTGTTTCTGTCCATTGGGGTCATCTCTCCAGAGTCCATCTGAGTTTCCTCTCCGTGGTCTGTCAGCTGGATCCGATAATATGCAAAGGATTAGAAAAATCTCCCAGTTTTTTAAAAGGTTAAAAGCAGTCATGGTGGCAAGGAATCAAACAGAAACTGCAGCCCTGGGGAAGGGGGATTCTACTCCTTTCCCATGCCATTTTTCCGACTTAAATTCTACCCCCCCCCCAAAAAAAAAAACTATTTGGCATCATAAAACAGCGGTACAATTTCCATTGTGGGGCAAATGGCAGCTTTCAGGGAGTGATTTAGAGAGAAGAAGCTGCCCTCCCTTTTAAGAAATACTGACAAACTTTTAAAAATTCTGTATGGATAAGGAGTTCCCCAAGTATGTTGGACCCCTACTTTTATCTATCAGGAGTCAGTTTTTGTGCCTTACTGATAGGCACAAGACCATGGACTTCTTTATTAGAAGGAAAGATCTGAAGATCTGAAAGGAAACATTGGGGGGCCAGGGGATAATATTCTGTGCCTCTCAGAGCATATTCATCATGCCGACATTTAGATCTCTCTCTTTTTTCCGTGAATTTACAAAATCTTTTTTTTTCTTTTTTTGCACAGAAAGGGGGTATCATGAGTTTGTAGAAACCGCTGTCTGGCATATGAGTGACCAGATTTTTCTGCACTTGTGATTGGCACTTTACTATTAGAGATAGGGTTGAGTATTAGTTCATAAAGTGCCTAATCTTGCACCAACATTTGTCACTATTCCTTTCCAGGCTTTATTTCCCATGAAGTTAAATTTAGACAGGAGGTCATTTCCTGACAGTATCTTACAGAACCTATAAAGAGAGCCGAGTGCAATTTCTCAGTGGGAGGGGCATTTGATACTTGGTTTCACTTAGTCCAACCCCTCCACCCCCCCTCCTCCAAAGAAAACCAAGTGGAAGGCAGAGGATTTTATTTTGAACCAGAATGGATCACAATTTTAGAAATCCTTGCTTGCACCAAAGAGGAAAGTTTAATAAGGTTTGGGAGGCAGGTTTGTCTTTCTAACACTTCCCAATGAATAAGCTGAGACTGGAAAAGAGACATTTCCCATGGCCATACATGACTGTTTATGCCCGGGGATTGCATTCTATTCTCAAGCCCAGAAAGAGGCCTGTCCCATGGCCTGCTTTGCATGGATCTCCGCTTTCTGCTTTTCCCTTCCGGTTATTCATTCTCTCTGATTTTTATGTAATCTCTCTCTCTCTCTCTCTCTCTCTCTCTCTCTCTCTCTCTCTCTCTCTCTCTCTCTGCCTGATTGTCCCACTGCAGTTTAGTAGATAAAGTGATTCTTTTTTTATTACATCATCAATATAATCTCTAGCTAATCACCAGCCACGTGTGGCCTTTGGCTCTTCAGCAGCAACCGTAAATAATAACACAAAGGATTTGAACTTTCCTATGGGTAAAAAGCCAGGAAGAGTTGAAGCCAAAAGTTTCCTGCCAGCAGCGTTTATAACCCAATGGGTACTACTGATTGCTCTGGTGAGCCTCCTTGTTCCTGGAAG